>NW_027224286.1:77500-437363 GCF_023699985.2 Odocoileus virginianus
CAGGAACCTGCTCTCTGTGGGTGAGGATCACTTTCCTCTAGAAGTTGGGATCTGCCCTGGGGTATCTCTGCATTTTCCCTCTGTGTCTCTTGGGAGCCCCTGTTTCACTTGACTGAGCTCAAAGCCTTGTTGACTCAGACATGCAAAGCTTCATGATTGGCATCAGGAGTTTAACCGTTTCTTCAGAAATCTGCACATTTCATGATACACTAGGAGTTGTTCCAGAGCTTAAATATTTACAAAGTCCAATGGCAAACTTGTGAAATACTGAATTCCCTGTTTTCTCCCCCTCTGCTTTTGATTCAGTAGTTCTAGGAAGAGAGCTCCAGACCTGCATATTACACTGTTCCCTCTGCATTCAGAAGGAGGCAGTAGATGAACGTGTGCAGTATTTTCCCAGAGCCCCACCTTGTAAGGTCCTCACTCCTCAGCTGAGCGAGGAGCTGGGAGTTCTCTTCTTTTCTTCTGAATTATTTCTTTATTTTTGGCTGCACTGGGTCTTCACTGCCTTGCACGGGCTTTCTCTAGTTGTCGCGAGCAGGGGCTACTCTTCATTGTGCTGTGCAGGTTTCTCACTGAAATGGCTTCTCTCTCTCTCTTTTTCTCCCCCCTTAAGGAGGAGTCAGAAAAGGGGAAGCAAGGACAGGACCCTGTGCATTCTAGCCCCGGGCCTCACTGACAAAGGGTGGGGTCGGGTGGGGTGCGGGCAGAGGGGGCAGCTCCAGCGGTGCAAGCTTGGTCCCACGGTTGTCCTGGGTGGTCCAGGGAGGGCCCCCTGGGTATGGTGGCACCGAGCCTGGGCAGAGGCAGCAGGCCAGTGAGCCCAGAGGATGGCACATATGGAGGCAATAAATACTGACAGGCCAGGCACAGGACTCCAGGCCGGCAGGCCAGGAGGGAGAAGTAAGGCTCGGCCACTGGCTTTGTCTGCCGAGAGCTCTCTCTCGGGGACCATGGGCTCTAGGCACTGCCTACTGGGACAGAGAAGCCAGAGGCGTGAGGACACCCAGCCTCCCAGATGGGAAGGAGGCCACTTTGAGTCTTGGCAGTTTGGCTTTCCCAAGCCCCCAGAGCCATCCTTGCGGGCCTGGGCAGACTGGGGACCAGCACATCCCCAGAAAGAAATGGCTTCTCTTACTGCAAAGCACAGGCTCTAGGGCAAGTGGGCTTCAGTAGTGGCGGCTCATGGGCTCTAGATCTCAGGTGTGATAGTTGTGGTGCAAGGGCGCAGTTGTTCCAAGGAATGTAGGATCTTCCTGAACCTGAGATTGAACCTGTGTCCCCTGCATCGGCAGGCAGATTCTTATCCACTGCACCACCTAGGGAAGGCTGTTCTTTTCTTTTTATAAGTACGAATTTCTGTTTCTGAAAGTTATCTCTATCTTAGAGCAAGGGAAAGAACTCTAGATTCTAGAGAATGAAGTGAAAATAGGAAAAAAGAAAAAAAGTAAACAAATGGGAATGTATCAAAGGTGCCAACACAGGTCAAAAGGGCAGTGAGGAAACCGCACCATTAATAGTGTTTGGGAAACTCTCCCAAAGTGGGAGATGTCTATGGGAAAACAGAAGTTTATTTCTTGTAAATGTTCAGAGAAGAATTTTCTCCTCCCTGACTTATTGTTCTGTCCTGCAATATGTAAAGTTTATCTTTTCACACTCCAGTTGTGCTACAACAGCTCCCACACAGACCAAGGCAGTGTTTATCACCATCTACACTCCATCATCTGGCTCCTGAGAATTCTTTGCTTCCTTGACTTTGAGGAGAATGGGTTAGTCTTTTTCTGTTGGTTAGTCTTTTTCTGTTGGTGTCCCTTTCTTGATTCCATCAGATGCATTGGCAGGTGGATTCTTTTACCACTAGTGCCACCTTGGAAGCCCAGAATTGCTCATAGTATCCTCTTATAATCCTTTTGATTTCTGTAGAATCAGTTGTGATCAGCTGTAATATTCCCTCTTTCATTTCCAACTTTAGCTATGTGAGTCTTCTGATTTTTTTCTTAATCTTGCTGAGTGTAAATTTTGTCTTTCTTCTCAAAGAGCCAACTTTGAGTTTTGTAGTTATTTTATTCTCTAATTCCTTTAATCTTTTTCTTCCTTCTCTGTTTTGTCCTTCTAAGACCTTTTTTCCCCAATCTTTTCTTCCTTTCCCTCTCTCTTTCTTTTTTTTTTTTAAATTTGTTATTCACATGGTCAACCAGGATCTCTTTTGTGCATTCCTTTGTATTTTCCTTTTTCCCAGATTTATTGACATGAGACACAAACCATAGCATGAGTTCTGATGGTTCAGCTGGTAAAGAATCCACCTGCAATGCAGGAGACCCCGGTTCAATTCCTGGATTGGAAAGATCTGCTGGAGAAGGGATAGGCTATCCACTCCAGTATTCTTGGGCTTCACTTGTGGCTTAGCTGGTAAAGAATCTGCCTGTAATGCGGGAGACCTGGGTTTGATCCCTGGCATTGGGAAGATCCCCTGGAGAAGGGAAAGGCTACCCACTCCAGTATTCTGGCCTGGAGAATTCCATGGACAGTAGTCCATGGGGTCGCAAAGAATCAGACACAACTGAGTGACTTTCACTTCACTTCAATCCACATAACATGGTATAAATGTAAAGTGTACAGAGTGATGATGTGATATACATATATGACTAAATAATTACCAGAACACACTTAACACATCCATCAATTCACATAATTACAATTTGTGTATGTGGGGGTGGCTGTGGGTGTGTGGTGAGAACATCATTTAATGTCTGTCTAGTTTGAGTATATAAGACAGTATTGTTAATAGTAGTCACCATGGTGTATATTAGATCTCCTGAACATATTCACCTTATAACTGAAACTGCTGATCCCCTGCCCCTGCAATCACTCTTCTACTCCCTTTTTCTAATCATTTGGCTTTTGTTTTTAAGATTCCATATATATGTGATATAAGTGAGGTCATAATGTATTTTTATTTCTCTCCTGACTTATTTCACTTAGCATAATGCCCTGAAGGTCTCTCTGTGTTGGTACAGATAGCAGGATTTACTTTTTTTTTTTGCTGAATAATATGCCATTGCATGTGTAACATTTTAAAATTTCTTTACACACTGTTGGACACTTAGCTTTTTTTCATGTCTTGGCTATTGTAAATAATGCTGCAACAACAGAGCAGTGCAAATATCTCTCTGAGAGAGTGCTTTCATTTCCTTTCAGTGTATACCCAGAAGTGAGATTGCTATATCTTATGGTAGTCCTTCTTTTTTTTTTTTTTTTTAATATTTTGAGGAATTCTACATATTCTTTTTCCATGGTGGCTGCACCAATTTACATTCCCACCAACATTGCACTGGGTTACCTTTTCTCCATATCTTCATCTCCACTTTCTATCTCTTTGACTTTTTCATGATAGCCATTCTGCTAGATGTGAAGTGGTATGTCACTGTGGTTTTGCTTTGCATTTCCTCCTGAGGGCAGCTCTGGGTATTGGGAGGCTTTGAGTTCAGTCTCAGACCCTGCCAGTTCTTTTCTTCCAAGGTCAGTATTCTAGTTACCCTTGTACAATTCTACGGAAGCCCAGGTGGCACAGTGATAAAGAAAAAGTCCGCCTGCCAATGCAGGAGAGATGCAGGTTCAACCCCTGGTTGGGAAGATCCCCTGGAGAAGGAAAATGGTAACCCACTCCACTATTTATTTTTTCTGGGAAATCCCATGGACAGAGGAGACTGGCGGGCTACAGTCTGGGGGGGTTGCAAAGAGTTGGACACAACTGAGCACACATGCACTCATGTTCATCCAATGAACAGCTTTCTCCCGACAGAACCTAAATCAGTATGTACAGGGCTGATGACTCAAAAACCAGTTCCAGGAGGGATAGCCACGTCTCACTGTTAGAGCTCTTATTCTCTCCCATGAATTCTTTCTTTCTCAGTTCCTGGTAGTCATTGCAGTATTTTATAATGGGCACTGCCTGAATAGCCAGTTGTGCTCAGGAACTCCTGTTTTCTGATCTGTAGGTACAGGTTCAGACCGCCTTCTCTCCCCTGCTGTGTACACTGGTGTCAGGTACAGAGGTCCTATGAGTCTGCTGTCCGTAGTTTTAACACAGTGGTCGGAGGGCGCCCGGGCTTCAGAACTGCAGCTTCCAGGCTCTAGAGCTAGGGCTCAGTTATCTGTGGTGCACGGGCTTAGCTGCTCCACGGCATGTGGGATCTTCCCTGGGGTCAGACTGGTGTCCCTTGTATTGCGGGTGGATTCTTAACCACTGGACCACCAGGGAAGCTCCTGTTTATGTTTTTATTTTCCAGCATGTTCTCAACATTGTTGTCTCTGACCTTCCTTAATAAATTCTCAAAAAAAAAAAAAATTCTCAAAGCACATGCAATGTATCACATATGATTTGGGGCCAGTGAACAGGATAACTAAAGGGCAGTGCATAGACAGGGAATTTCTCTATTAGTTGACTGTGATATAGCTGCAGTCATGAAATCATAATTGTGACTTCTGACTTCTTTTTCCAGTTCTTTTTTATAATATTATGTATTTTCCTGACATGATAGTTCATAAGTTAGTGATTTCTATATAACTCCCAGCTCTCATATTGTGTGCTCCTTCTAGACTATAAGTTCTTTCTTTATTCTTAAGGGGAAATGTCTAGAGTTCCACAGAGTAAAAATTTTCTATAATATGGTGACTTATTATCTATGCTGACTTTATTATGGTTTACTGGAATAATTTTCAATTTATATTGTGATTTAAAGATGATCTTTCAGCATGTATTATGCAATATATCTGACATACACCACCTCTTAATGTTGTAAAATGCTTTCTCTCAATGGGTATATGTGGATATATAATGTGTATTAAGATAAATATTTTGTTTTCTTATAAATTGTTTTGATTTATTTTCTCAGTTCTATAGTGGTTTTGCAATTCTAAACTGCAAGTTATTTATTTATTAGATAAGCTTGTTTTGGATTATTTAGCATTACAATACATTGACTGTTCTTTAGTACTTATTTATGTATAGTAATTATGCATAAAATATGTATAATAGTTTTTTCTCCTCAGTTTTGAGACAGCAATATGTTTACTGCCAAAAGGTTTGTGATCTTTGAGGTCATAGTGGAAAATTCCCTTTCTTTGAGAGCTAACGTAAGTTTGCACAATGTGAGTGATTTTGTCATTGAGTGACTAGGCTACCGTAAAATTAACTTGAATTACATGTGATTATTCTTTAATAAAAGATCCTATTTCTTTAGTTGTGTCTGAAAACTTGAAGGTCACGGTTGAGAAGTTTTATAACTGTCCAGGATTGGTAATGCCTTTGGTGTAATATCACATTTTCAACATGAAACATTTATTTATCATCTGTAATTAATAGGATGCCTATGGTTCTTTATATCTTGTAGCTGTCTCTCATATGCATGTGATCAAGAAATTAAAACCAAAAGCAAACAGTGATACAGGAGTATTCCAGAGAGTGATGTTGGGAAGATATGAAAGTCATGAAATCAGAGACTTTTACTTCACGGAAGTCCAGGAAAACATGCATGTCTTTGAGTGTCAGTGGACAGATAATGAAGGAAATGACAACGGAATGCCTGTAAACAATAATGAAAATTTCACTGATGGAAAAAATCAATATGGTAGAAGGGATCCAGGAAACAAACCTATTGAAAATAAGCTTGCATTAAGCTTTCAGGATGAATGGTGTATATTTAAAAGTGAAGAGAAAATTAATGAATTTAATCAAGCTGACAAGAGTAGCAACAGTAGCACCTCATTTTTACCATTTCAGACAATTTCTCCTATTGTCCAAACCAACATTTCTAATCCATATGGGAATGATTTTATTAATCCTCCAATACTGACACAAGACCAGAAAGCAGACAAGGAAAAACCTTATAAATGTAATGAGTGTGACAAAACCTTTCCTTACAGCTCAAACCTCAGCAGACATCAGTTAATCCATACGGGAGAGAAACCTTATAATTGTGATGTATGTGGTAAGGTATTTAGTCGAAATTCACACCTTGCATGTCATCAGAGAATTCATACAGGAGAGAAACCTTACAAATGTAAAGAGTGTGGTAAAACCTTTAATCAGTGCTCAAACCTTACTAGACATCAGATGATCCATACGAGAAAGCAAGCCTATGACTGTGATGTCTGTGGCAAGGTCTTCAGTCGAAAATCAGTCCTTGTAAGTCATCAGACAGTGCACTTTGGAGAGAAATCTTACAAATGTAATGAATGTGGCAAAGCCTTTAGGAAGCGCTCTAGCCTTACTCAGCATAAGAGAATCCATACAGGAGAGAAACCTTACAGATGTAATGAGTGTGGGAAGGCCTTTAGGAAGCATTCAAATCTTACTCAACATAAGGTAGTCCATACTGGAGAGAAACCTTACAGATGTAACGAGTGTGGCAAAGCATTTAGTGTGCACTCAGCCCTAAGGAACCATCAGATAATCCATACAGGAGAGAAACCATACAAATGTGATGTCTGTGGCAAGGTCTTCAGTCGAAATTCAATCCTTGCAAGTCATCAGAGGCTGCACACTGGGGAGAAACCTTATAAGTGTAAAGAATGTGGTAAGTCATTTATTCAACGTTCACTCCTTTGGATTCATGAGAAAATCCATACTGGTGAGAAACCTTACAAATGTAATGAATGCGGCAAAGCCTTTCCCGTGCGGTCAATCCTTACTCAACATATGAGAATCCATACTGGGGAGAAACCTTATATATGTACTGAGTGTGGCAAAGCCTTTACGAAACATTCAAATCTTACTCAACATAAGACCATCCACACTGGAGAGAAACCTTACAAATGTGATGAATGTGGCAAAGCTTTTACCCAAGTTTCAAGTCTTAGTAGGCATCAGAGAAGGCACACTGGAAAGAAACCGAGTAAGTGCAATGTGTGTGCTAAGCCTTTGACCCAACGTTCGCAGCTTTGGGATCTTGAGAGAACTCATACTGGAGAGAAACCTTACAACTATGATGTGTGCTGTAGGGCATTGGTCCAACATTCACAACTTTGCAGTCATGAGAAAACTCTCACGGGAGAACTCAAATGCAGTTTATGTGGCAAGGCTTTTATCCAGAGTTCAAGTCTTGTGGCACATCAAAGAATTCATACAGGAGAAAGACCTTATAAATGTCATAAATGTGATAAGGCTTTTACCCAAAATTCACAACTTTGGCGTCATGAGAGAACTCATATTGGAGAGAAGTCTTATCAATGTAATGAGTGTGGCAAAGCCTTTACAGATGGTTCACATCTCAATCGACATAAGATCATTCATACTGGCGAGAAACCTTACAAATGTCATGAGTGTGGCAGAGCATTTACTCAGTTTACAAACCTGGGTAGGCATCAAAAAATACATACTGTAAAGAAACATTATAAACCTAATCTATGTGGCAGTGCTTTTATTAAAAGGTGAAGCTTTGGGCATCATTGAAAAATTAATTGTAGAAATCTTACAAATATAATGATTGAGATAAAATGTATGTAGGTAGTCAGACCTTAAAATCAGAGACTCCCTCAAGGAGAGAAATCATTTAAAACATACGTATGTGGCAAAGCCTATAACTGTGCCTAACATTTATTTGGTGGCAGAATGTACATCTTTGAGAGAAACCACACAAATAAAATTTTGGCAAAGGTTAGCCAAAGTTTAAGCCTTCTGGAATGTTAACAAAATTCTTACTAGAGAGAAACCGTATAAATATGATGCCTGTGATCAGCTTTGTCAAAAATGTATACCTTTGTGGTTCTGCTCAGTCGCTCAGTTGTGTCCAACTATTTGCAAGCCCATGGACTGTAGACCGCCAGGCTCTTTTGGGATTCCTCAGGCAAGAATACTGGAGTGGTTTGCCATACCCTCCTTTAGGGGATCTTCCCAACCTAGGGATCGAATCCAGGTCTCCCGCATTGCAGGCCGATTCTTTACCATCTGAGCCACCAGGGAAGCCCTTTAAAGATGGTAGAGTGCATAAAAAGGTTTAGAGGGTGTGTGTGTGTGTGTACGTACCATTAGAGGGTGTGTGTGTGTGTGCATGTGTACCATTAGAGGGTGTGTGTGTGTGTGTACGTGTACCATCTGAGCCACCAGGGAAGCCCTTTAAAGATGGTAGAGTGCATAAAAAGGTTTAGAGGGTGTGTGTATGTGTACGTGTACCATTAGAGGGTGTGTGTGTGTGTACGTGTACCATCTGAGCCACCAGGGAAGCCCTTTAAAGATGGTAGAGTGCATAAAAAGGTTTAGAGGGTGTGTGTGTGTGTGTGTGTGTGTGTGTACGTAGAGGGTGTGTGTGTGTGTGTGTGTGTGTGTGCATGTGTACCATTAGAGGGTGTGTGTGTGTGTGTACGTGTACCATCTGAGCCACCAGGGAAGCCCTTTAAAGATGGTAGAGTGCATAAAAAGGTTTAGAGGGTGTGTGTATGTGTACGTGTACCATTAGAGGGTGTGTGTGTGTGTGTGTGTGTGTGTGTGTGTGTACGTGTACCATCTGAGCCACCAGGGAAGCCCTTTAAAGATGGTAGAGTGCATAAAAAGGTTTAGAGGGTGTGTGTATGTGTACGTGTACCATTAGAGGGTGTGTGTGTGTGTGTGTGTGTGTGTGTGTGTGTGTACGTGTACCATCTGAGCCACCAGGGAAGCCCTTTAAAGATGGTAGAGTGCATAAAAAGGTTTAGAGGGTGTGTGTGTGTGTACGTGTACCATTAGAGGGTGTGTGTGTGTGTGTGTGTGTACGTGTACCATCTGAGCCACCAGGGAAGCCCTTTAAAGATGGTAGAGTGCATAAAAAGGTTTAGAGGGTGTGTGTATGTGTACGTGTACCATTAGAGGGGGTGTGTGTGTGTGTGTGTGTGTGTGTGTGTGTACGTGTACCATCTGAGCCACCAGGGAAGCCCTTTAAAGATGGTAGAGTGCATAAAAAGGTTTAGAGGGTGTGTGTATGTGTACGTGTACCATTAGAGGGTGTGTGTGTGTGTGTGTGTGTGTACGTGTACCATCTGAGCCACCAGGGAAGCCCTTTAAAGATGGTAGAGTGCATAAAAAGGTTTAGAGGGTGTGTGTATGTGTACGTGTACCATTAGAGGGTGTGTGTGTGTGTGTGTGTGTGTGTGTGTACGTGTACCATCTGAGCCACCAGGGAAGCCCTTTAAAGATGGTAGAGTGCATAAAAAGGTTTAGAGGGTGTGTGTATGTGTACGTGTACCATTAGAGGGTGTGTGTGTGTGTACGTGTACCATCTGAGCCACCAGGGAAGCCCTTTAAAGATGGTAGAGTGCATAAAAAGGTTTAGAGGGGGGTTGTGTGTGTGTGTAGCAGAGGAGGAAGAGTCCCATGCCGTCCTGACACAGAGTGTAGTTGGCATAAACGCACAATTTCGGGATCACCAACAGCCAGAGGTGTGTTCAGGCTATTCACAGTCAATACTGAGGAGAGAACACAGGCCCTGAGGCAGGTGGTTGGGGCAGTTAGAAGAGATCTCTTCCTTTGCTCCAGGAGCTCAATGGAGAAGAAACAGGGTCTTTGAAAAAAAAAAGATGGGGAGAGGCAGAAGTGGACTTTTGAGGAGCTCCACAGGAAAGGTGTGGAGCAGACACACAGGGAATGTGAGGAAGCAGCCAGGAATCTGAAGCGAGACCAGTCATTTTGGGGGTGTGTTTTTCTCCAGCTGCGATGAGCCTCACGGGGACAAGGTAGAGCTGGTGTGATGGGGGCGTCGGGAGAGCAATGGGTGTGGGGGAGAATCCACGTCCACGCACCAGGCCTTCGCTTTGGGGCATTTGACTTGCATGACTGGAAGTAATAGAGGGTGGTGTGTGTCTCCATTATTTAAAAATAACCTGGATGAGGTGGTAGAGTGTATTCCATTGGCTTTCCATTTTATTCTTGATGCAGACAAGCCTGGACTGTAGTTTACATACGCCATACATGGTCAGCAAATTAATGAAAACACAAAATGAAACTAGTACACCCTCTGGTATGGCCTTCACTTTAGGGGATTGATGTGTGCAGGGGTCCTTTTCCCTGGAAGAGTGGAAAGGGATCTGGCCAGGAACAGCAGAGGAGGGCAGAGGCAGGGTCCTCCACCGGGACAGTGCTGCTCACCCCCACCACGTGCAAAGGGCGAGTGTAAGTTCAACTGGGACCACAGGAAGCTCATCCAGGGGGTAGCTGCTTGAAGCTGAGTAGACCCACTTCGGAAATAAAGAGCCTAAAATCAAGAGAAAAAAGGAGAAGCCTCCTGGCTACCTGGACCCTTCCATGGAGAAAAATTATGAAACAAAATGCTGTTCTGTACCGTTTAATATTATATCGTCCATTCTACCCATTGAGTTTTGTATTTCATATTCTGATTTGTAATCCCTACACAGATAACTCCAGTTCTTTTTTAGTTAAATTGCTTAAATTAATTCTGATTGCAGGCAGTGTTTCTGGATCCAACTACCGCCCCACAGCTACTCCTCACTGAGATCCCAGTTTTCTCAGTTCACGACCAACTGTTGGTCAACCGCTGGCAAAAATAGCTTTTGACTTAAACTGTTTTCAACTTGTTAAAAAGAAATTTCCAAAATAAGTGGCCCACACAACTGTAAGCGTTTAATTTAAAACTTGTTAGAGACAGTAACTTAAGCTAAGCAGGAAGCCATAAGATACAAAGACCCTCCAGCATGTCTCAACCTGGAAAAGGTAAACTTGGGAGGGAATCTTAAGGGACGCGCACACCACACCTCTACCCGGCTCTCCTCCCTCCCTCTCAGTCGTAGCGCAGCCCGAGTTCCTCACGCCCCGCCCCCTTGCTGATCTTGGCCTGCTCAGGCCCCGCCCACAGTCCTTATGCGCACGCGCAGTTTCTTCCAGACGGGACGCTGATGGTTCAGTGCACAGGTCACACTGGGCATCAAGGGTTAACACCTTTCTAGCTTGGACCTGCGCCTCACAGTCCGCTTTCCAGAGAGACGGTTAAAATTAGCAATTTCAAGGTACGGGGAGGCACCTCCCGTCCCCAGCCGCTCGGCACTCCTCGCGCAAAAACGGGACTCCCTCCTCTCCCTGCCTCTCGCCCGTAGCGCTCCACTCAGGCTCCGCCCGGAAGCAGCACCGATAGCACCGCCCACGCAGCTCCTAGCGGAACCGGAGTGAGAAGTTCGGTAAGCTGTACCAAGTCTCTCGTTTCTTGTGTAAATCGGTGCTGCGCGCTACCCCTGACTTCACGTTCAAGACCTTAAATCCTACCATCCGGCCTTCTGCCCCCAGTAAATCCAGACGTCGCCCAGACTTGAAAAGTCGACTATGTTTTCCTTTGGGTTAAAATCACCCTGAGGCGGGTCCCTGAGCCCTTGACTTTTTTGCCCTCGACTCACGTAAACGCCGCCTTTTGAGACATTTTCCTGCTTTAAATCCTTTACCACCTCCGCCTCCAACGTCCTCTGCTAACAGAACAAAGTGAATTCGATGACGGCATCACCCATCTCGCCCTGTCAGACCCTGGAGGCAGAGCCGGGGCGCCCCACTCCTGGAGAGGCAGTGTCCTCTCCGGGGTCCTGGTGTTATAGCCACGCGTTCTGGGAAACAAACTCACTCAGAAGGACAATGCAGATAGTGGAGTGCAATTTTTTTTAGACCAGCGGGCCCAAGGCAGAGTCTTCTGTTAGCCAAGGACCCCGACCAGCATTTGTGAAAATGTGTACGTGTCTGAACCAACCACCTCAAATTCCTTGAGACTTACAAAAGAAGGGTAAAATACAATCACAATCACCCCATCATTCATGTGTTCAAACAGTTAATAATAAGCCCGCGGTTCCAACCTGCTAATAACCGATAAGCCTGTGGTTACATTCCGACATTGTCCAGAGGCAGGGGTGATTAGAGTATGTTTTCTCTTAGGCGATGAGTAACCTGGATACGATCTTCAAGGTTCCCCTGTCCAGAGGGGGTCTTATCCTTCTGTTGTCATTTCCATAGGCACTAAACACAGAGTTCAGAGTCCATTGGAGAGGCGGCCGCACACAATCAGCATGAACAGGCTTAAGATGGGGTCCAGGCCCTATGAGTTCCTTCTTCACTGGGATCCTGGAGAGCCCGCCCAAGTTATGAGACCGCTTCCCTCCCAGCCCCTCTGTTCTTGCCGGTCCTTCGGCTCCACAGGGCTCCCCTTCCTGTTAGACCATCCCGTCACCCTACGGCAGGGTGCTATCAGGACCTGCCCGTGTGACACCAGTGTTCCGTGTCAAATTCAACTCCGTTGGAAAATGGTCCCTTTGGGTTTCAGGGCATCTTATTCAGTCACCACCCCTGAAAATATGGGGGCAGAGGGAATCAAGAGCAGATACAGAGCGACTAAAAAAGAGAAAAACATGAGGGAGAACTGATGAGAATATAGAAAATGGCTCAGAGACTTGTAAAGAAAGAGAAGATAAAATGAAAGCAATTAAGTCCTGATCGAATGTAGCAGGGTAATGAAATAGAGAAATAAAGAGCCCGCTCTCCAGAAGTTAGAGAGCAGCAGTGATGAGGAACTTCACACAGGGAGTCGGGAGAGAAGATAAAAGAGTTGGAACCGTGGCCTTCAGAGTCTCCGGGTGCTGGGAGAGAAAGAGGACTAGTGGCAAAAACAGCTGAGGAAGAGCAGGAAAGACATATCACCCAGATACATGCCAGAGAGTGAGGAGGGAGTGTTACGGAGAAAGAAGTGAAACCACACTCCTCCAATTCAGACTGGAATCCAATTAATTAATATTGCACACCTGGTCTCAGGACTTAATGATGCTCAGGTTCTTTACCTCACAGTGTGGAAGGAATTCAGCGAGAGGCAAAGTGATAGGTAAGTAGTAGATTTATTGAGAGAGATACACATTCCACAGGGCCTCCCAGGAGGCACCAGTGGTAAAGAATCGCCTGCTAATGCAGAATCCTTAGGAGACGTGTGTTCAATCCCTGGGTCGGAAAGATCCCCTGGAGGAGGGCATGGCAACCCACTCCAGTATTCTTGTTCGGATAGTCCCATGGACAAAAGAGCCTGGCAGCCTACAAGTCCATGGGGTCGCAAGAGAGTCTGACAGTACTAAAGTGAAGCTCATGCGAGCACACGTTCCATAGATAGAAAGTAGGCCATCTCAGAAGGTGAGAGGCCCCTGATAATGCAAGTTCCATAGGCAGAATGCAGTCAGTCTCAGAAGGTGAAAGCGACCCTGAAATAAAAGGTGGTTAGTTTTTAGGGGCTGAGAAATTTCACAGTCTAGAGAGTGGACTAATTATTTAAGCTATTTCAGGGAGAGATGGAGATTTCTGGGAATTTGGGCCACCCCCCCCCCCCACACACACACACACACTTTCTGGCCTTTGACGGTTGGCCTCAGAACTGTCATAGCACCTATGAGCATGTCATTTAGCTAATATGTCACGACGAGCACAGAATGAGGTTCAAGGTTTGTTGGCAGTCAAATCTTCCGCCATCATGGGTCTAACTAGTTATAACTGGTTTTTGTCATAGGCTTAATGACTGAGTCATTTTTTTGTGCCCTGTTCCCTTCCCTCCTGTGTCAGGTGTAGGAGAGTTAGGGGAAGAAAGGACCAGAAATAATGGAGATTGAGGGCAGTCGGGTTGGGGAGAAAGTGTGCAAGAAGGGAGGGGAACAAGTTGAAGAGTGGGTTAAGACAGGTGTGAGGGAAGAAATAGGAGGGGAGAAACAGCAGGAGGGTAGATGGGAGCAAAAAGAGACACAGGGATAGAATAGGGAGACAGATAAGGTGACTGAAATGGAATAACCTGGTAGTACAGGTAGAGGGAGTGGGTAACTGGATCCAGCTGTTTGGATATGGATGATTAAGTTGTGATGTAGGAGTTGTATCTTTAGAATCTAGTACATTTAAAATTTGTTTAACTCATACAGATGAGGGTGAGAAATGCAAAACACCTGTCTATATGTCCTGTGCATCTTGTAATTATTTGAGAAGACAACTTCCATTTGCAGTTTTTATTCAGTGGGGGGCGGGGGGGGGGTTGGCACGGGGGCAGTGACTTGATTCACTCAGTTGCAGGTCACCCCTTCCTTCTCTTTTTCTGGCATGGAGGTCAGAGAAGAGGGCACCTGGAACAAGAAATGACTGAGCTTATTTCTAAGTTGACCCCTTACAGTGTTTTCCACATCAGCAGCTATGTTTGTGCAACTCTGTATTTTTTAATTATTTTACTGAGATTCTTTCTCCGTAAAATTGTGCACTGCAACTAGCGAGTAGTTCCTGCTACCCACTGCAACTAGAGAAAACCCAAGCAGTAAAGAAGACCCAGGGCGCAGCCAAAAATAACTAAATAAAATATATTTAAAAGTTCTTTAAAAATACCAAGAAACCATAAGCTATTAAAAATAACTGCTTACGTGCATAGCTGGGACAAATTATGAATAACATACAAAAGACCAAGACCCAACTGCAACGGCCACTTCTGAGGTGAGGAGAGCAAAAGCAGGGTACTGAACATGATGCCCCGCCCACAGCACCAGCTAGGGGGACCCACCCAATCTGCTCCTACTCTGCCACCACCTTCACCCAGTTTAAGAGACCAGCTCACCCAACATCAGGGAGCAAGTAAGGCACTTGTTTCTTGTTCTCACCTGTGCTGCAGTTCAGTTGCTCAGTCTTGTCCGACTCTGCGACCCCGCGACCCCATGGACTGCAGCACGCCAGGCTTCCCTGTCCATCACCAACTCCAGGAGTTAACACAAACTCATGTCCATCAAGTTAGTGATGCCATCCAACCATCTCATCCTCTGTCATCCCCTGTCATCCCCTTCTCCTCCTGCCTTCAATCTTTCCCAGCACCAGGGTCTTTTCCAGTGAGTCAGTTCTTTGCATTAGGTGGCCAAAGTATTGGAGTTTCAGCTTCAGCATCAATCCTTCCAGTGAATATTCAGGACTGATTTCCTTTAGGATTGACTGGTTGGATCTCCTTGCAGTCCAAGGGAGTTCCAATAAAGCTCTGCCTGAATTCCTCACCTGGCCTGTTACCAATTTCTACTGATTAAAGAGTCCAAGAACCCAGGCCAGTAACAAATCCAGTCTATCCTTTAACAACTGTGCAGAGAGGACTTGAGGGGACAGTCAACTTATTTGGACATTTTAATTTATAGCTCACTAATTGAGTAGATCACGTAAAGGAAGAAAGAAACTACTGAATAATAAACTGGTTAAACTAGGTTCTGACTGTCAAAACATGATCAACATCCTTACCACATGTCAAGTTATCTACCAGACATCAGAGAATAGTTCCAATACAGAATACGAATAGAGAGCATATAAACCTCATCATCTGGACAATGAAATTTAGAGTGAAAATAATTTGGACATTTAAAACACACCCAGTGGCTTCTGAGATTAAAACAAGTGTGAAGATACATCAACAGTCAAGGCTCGACCAGCCATCGTAGAAAGCGGGTGATGTCCAACAGTTCTGAGGGGCTGGGGTGGGTAGGGGAGTCACAGCAGGAACACATCGCGGCAAGAGATCCGTGTCTACACGGACGGAAGACAGAAACCCGGTACCGGTACCTGCCTCAATGTTATTTAAGCCGGAACGGGGCCCAGACTCCTGGGACCCGAACCTAGTTTTCGGGCGACGCCGCGAGAGGACTCAGAAAGCGAGGACCGCGTTCGGCGATTTTATCGTACCAGCAGCCCCTCGAAGTCTGAGTGTGGGGAAAGAGGGCCTGAAGATTGCATGCCCGGGTTAGTTTCGGACCAAAAAAACCGAGGCTAACTCGCCAGAAGGCGCCGGTCGGCCCCGAGAACAGCTTCCGGGTCTGCATTTGAGTGCGCGTGCGCATGGGCGGCGGTGGGTGGGCTGAGGGCAGGAGGGCCGATGGGCTGGTCTCTAACGTCGGGGTGGCTGAAACGGGGTGTCCCTGGAGGGGCGCAGCCCAAGGGTGCTGTCTCCCCTACGAACCTGCCCCGGGGGGATTCTGCTCTTTCCTCTCCTCTTCGGACAGGTTCTGCTCTCTACTTTGGCACTAAGGATTCCTTTAACGCCATTGTGGTGTCAGTTTGTCTTTTAGAACATTCTGCATACCAGTCAAATAATGCATATTACATTGCCTCCAGAGAGAATAGAAATCCTCCCGTTAAAGGGTACCACTTAAAGATGTCTCTTGGATATGACAGGTACATACACGACACAGCCAATAAACATTCAAGATCCTTCAATGCCATTCAGAAGCATATATGCTGAGGATCCTAGAAAGATTATTGTAATTATTAAATTTTCTAATGTTCAAATTTTCAAAATTACCTTGTTATTACCTTTTGAATTTTTCTTATAACTCAAAGGTGTCATTATATAGTAACAACACTAGACTTCAGTATAACTCTGGAAAATGGCAAAGGTAGGACTCCTTTCCCCTTTTAAATGTTACTTACTAAAGAAACACACTTCCCTATTAGTTTCAGTAGATTTCTCTTGGCCCCTTTGTTTACTTTGAAACCATCCAGATACAGACCCTCCCAATTTCCACCGTTTTGCCTTATCAAGGAGAACTGAATTCTTTGTCCGCTTTGATCACTAGTAACAATGCCTGTTAATATGATCTAATCAAAATTTACTCACGTTTTTCTCCTCTTCCAAGGGCCCCGAATTTTGGCCCATTCTTGACCACTGCAATTTAGAAAGAACCCTGTTGCCACACCATCGGCTCCCAAGAGTAGGTGACCTGACCATAAAACATGCCCTGATCAACTGTGAGTCAGATCACCTATTCATTCATTCCTCACATGGCATTTTTTCCTCTACACTTACTTAGTCCTCAGTATAAATGAAAAGTTCTTTTCTGATGGTTGAGACTTTGTAGATTTTCTGGTTGGAGCCCCTCTCTCTATTGTAATAATCCTCTGGAATACAATCTCTCTAAATTTGACAGTGGTGAATATTTTAATTGTTTCATCTCTGCTCTAAAATGTACACTCTTTAGTTTTCTAGCATAGGGTTTAATATATATACACAGGTCAAATGAGATCACTATATTTTCACATTTTTGATCACTAATAATTTACGTTTCTTAATATTACAGGAGACGTTTAAAAATCTATTGCCATTGAGGAAAATATCCTTTTATTGTGAATATGCACATTTTGCTGCCTTTAAATTATCATTAAAACAAAACTCATCAGGAACAAAATGGACTCATGAATGCCTATAGTCAGTTTCTCCTGTAGTGATCTGTTTGCTGAAAAGTTCCACTATCAACTCAATGCTGAAATATCTTTCTTGTCACCATGACCAGCTAGCAATATTATATAATACAGAGTAAACTACCTTATGAAGATCCCAAAATCTATCCTACTCACTAGATCTTTTACAAATATAAGGATATATCTTCTATTCATGTGTGCCATGCTAAGACATTCTGCTTATTTGTATGTGAAAATATTTCAATATGCTAATTACCCTTGCCAAACATTACCATATTTCAAATGATTACCATTTCTTGCATATGATATCTTTCACATGTAAGGATGTGAGAACATATACCTTGCAGCAGATGTTAAGAAACAGATATTGCCATAAAAGTTAGTGAGTGTAGCAATGACATTGATAGTTGATAATCTAGCTTTACTTTCTATACAGTTCATATTAAAGACAATATACACCCTACAAAATGCCCTAAGAAATACTGCAAACATGGTAATACTTCAGGTAAAAGTAAATCCCAATGTCTTCATGTCTTACAGACTTTGTTATGCACATTTGAAAAAACATTCCAAGATAAGGAATACAGACAACAGCTAAGCTGTAAGTGGGCCTTAGAAAGCATCACTACAAACAAAGCTAGTGGATGTTATGGAATTCCAGTTGAGCTATTTCAAATCCTGAAAGATGATGTTGTGAAAGTGCTGCACTCAATATGCCAGCAAATTTGGAAAACTCAGCAGTGGCCACAGGACTGGAAAAGGTCTGTTTTCATTCCAATCCCTAAGAAAGGCAATCCCAAAGAATGCTCAAACTACCGCACAATTGCACTCATCTCACATGCTAGTAATGCTCAAAATTCTGCAAGCCAGGCTTCAGCAATACGTGAACTGAGAACTTCCAGATGTTCAAGCTGGTTTTAGAAAAGGCAGAGGAACCAGAGATCAAATTGCCAATATCCGCTGGATCATCAAAAAAGCAAGAGAGTTCCAGAAAAACATCTATTTCTGCTTTATTGACTATGCCAAAGCCTTCAACTGTGTGGATCACAATAAACTGTGGAAAATTCTGAAGGAGATGGGAATACCAGACCACCTGACCTGCCTCTTGAGAAACCTGTATGCAGGTCAGGAAGCAACAGTTAGAACTGGACATGGAACAACAGACTGGTTCCAAATAGGAAAAGGGGTACATCAAGGCTGTATATTGTTACCCTGCTTATTTAGCTTATATGCAGAGTACATCATGAGAAACACTGGGCTGGAAGAAGCACAAGCTGGAATCAAGATTGCCAGGAGAAATATCAATAACCTCAGATATGCAGATGACACCACCCTTATGGCAGAAAGTGAAGAGGAACTAAAAAGTCTCTTGATGAAAGTGAAAGAGGAGAGTGAAAAAGTTGACTTAAAGCTCAACATTCAGAAAACTAAGATCATGGCATCTGGTCCCATCACCTCATGGGAAATAGATGGGGAGACAGTGGAAACAGTGTCAGACTTTATTTTTGGGGGCTCCAAAATCACTGCAGATGGTGACTGCAGCTTACTCCTTGGAAGGAAAGTTATGACCAACCTAGATAGCATATTAAAAAGCAGAGACGTTACTTTGCCAACAAAGGTCTGTCTGGTCAAGGCTATGGTTTTTCCAGTGGTCATGTATGGATGTGAGAGTTGGACTGTGAAGAAAGCTGAGTGCCGAAAAATTGATGCTTTTGAATTGTGGTGTTGGAGAAGACTCTTGAGAGTCCCTTGGACCTGCAAGGAGATCCAACCAGTCCATCCTAAAGGAGATCAGTCCTGGGTGTTCATTGGAAGGACTGATGCTGAAGCTGAAACTCCAATACTTTGTCCACCTCATGCAAAGAGTTGACTCATTGGAAAAGACCCTGATGCTGGGAGGGATTGGGGGCAGGAGGAGAAGGGGATGACAGAGGATGAGATGGCTGGATGGCATCACCGACTCGATGGGCATGAGTTTGAGTAAACTCCAGGAGTTTGTGATGGACAGGGAGGCCTGGCGTGCTGTGATTCATGGGGTCGCAAAGAGTCAGACACAACTGAGCAACTGAACTGAACTGAACTGATACTATAATTTTAAAATTAAAGAAAACTGTCTACCCTCAAAATGAATGTATAATCTGAAATTACATTTAGACATTACTGATTTTATTATGATATAAACAAGTTTTTCTCAAAGGTATTTGAAGGTAATTCATCATGAGTGTGAAATAAAGTATTTTAAACAATACAGTTCTCATTAAAAGGAAGAAAAATAATTTCTTTTCTCTTTTTATTGTACCCATATGAGATGATGGATGCTAAGTAAACTTAAGGATTTACATGTAAGTCAGACCATTCTGCTGTACAGTTTAAAGTTGATACATGTCAATTATAAAACTGGGATGAGGGAATGATAGTTTTTTTTTTTAAATGATAGTTTTAAAAAGGTAAATAAACACCTTAGCAAAAAATAAAGAAAACTGTCATCTATAAAATTTTTTTTTTAAACACTGCTCTTTTTAGAGCAATGGTTAGTGACCTAAAGCATCATATACAATAGTCCTCCAATCCTCAAACCCCAAATCTTGTCTTTATGAGTCTCTGAAACTGATGATGAACAGAATGAACAGTGATGAATAGAAACAGAAAGGCTGTTCTGGCGGGTATCCGAATGACATTGCTCGTTATAATCAAGGAGAGTCTTGTATTTCATACTGTAGTGTGTAATCCCTCCACAGATAAAAATTACACATTAATTCTGTAATTCAAAGTATTCATTCAAATGATCTGTTTCACATGTGTGATTTAAGGTAGGTTCTTCCCTGGTGGCTCAGACAGTAAAGCATCTGCCTACAATGTGGGAGACCTGGGTTTGATCCCTGGGTTGGGAAGATCCCCTGGAGAAGGAAATGGCAGCCCACTCCAGTACTCTTGCCTGGAAAATCCCATGGACAGAGGAGCCCTGGTAGGCTACAGTCCATGGGGTCGCAAAGAGTCGGACAGGACTGAGTGACTTCACTTTCACTTTCTTTCTTTCTACCTTTACCATTTCACATATGTTTTCAAGTATATACATGTAGAGTGTAACAGTCCCTTACTGTCCTTTTGATGCCTGCAGGTTTAGTATAAATAACAGAAATTCAATCAAGTAAATATTAAAGATCATATACATTACTTTTGTATGGTTTCTCTCTAAGGTTGAATCTCTTTTATTGAAATATAATTGATTATATTCATTTTGGCTGTACTACATACATGAGGCAACATTTGCTTTATAAAAACAATTACAACGATGCATATAGCCATCTATCCTCTATGTCATTACAATATTTTTGAACATCTTCCTTACACAGGATATAACAGTCCCATGACATATATAAATACCGAGAAGTTTGTATAACTTGATCCTCTTCATCTCTTTTACCTGGAACCACAACACCCTTCCTTCTGGCAACAACCAGGCATTTATTTTTCATTATCTATGAAGCTGTTTTCACTGTGTTTTATTATATTCCACATATAAGGAGATCATGCAGTATTTGTCTTTCTACATCTGACTTCTTTCATTTAGTATAATCCTCTAGATCCATCCATGTTGTTGCAAATGGCTAGACTTATTTATGGCTCATCTCCTCTAATTTTTCATCTATTAATGGACACTTAGGTTGCTTCCATATCTTGGCTATTGTAAATAATGCTACAGTGAATAGTAAGAGTGCCTATATCTTCTCAAATTCGTGTTTTTCTGCTCTGCCAGTAAATGGCCAGAAGTGCAAAACCTGGCTCACATAACAGGTTTGTTGTTTTTTAATTTCTAAGAATCTTTCATATTGTTTTGCATAAATGATGCACCAATTTACAATACCAGCAACAAGGCCCAGGAGTACCCTTTTCTCTACAGCACTGCCAATGTTTGTTATTCATTGTCTTTCTGATAATAATTATAATGTGGTATCTCACTGACCTTGTGATTTGCATTTCCCTGATGATTAATGATGCTGAGCATCTTTTCATGTGTCTGCTGGGCATCTGTATGTGTTCTTACACCCTGATAGAGTCCCATTAGCTGAGTAAGGCTGGAATACACGCATAAATTTTGTCTGAATTGTTTTAACTTTGAGCTTTGAATAAAACCGTGGCCACATGTGTGAGGCATATGTTTCTTTTCAGTGTGTGTTTTCACATGCCTCGTGAGGCTTGCAAACTGGGTATAAGCTTTGCCACACTCATTGCATTTGTAAGGTTTTTCTCCAGTGTGGATGGTTTTATGTTGCGTAAGATATGAATGTCTTGTAAGGGCTTTTCCACACTCATCACATTTGTAAAGTTTCTCTCCAGTATGAGTTCTCTCGTGACCCCAAAGCTGTGACCGTTCAATAAAAGCCTTATCACATTTATTACATTTAAAAGGTTTTTCTCCTGTATGAATTCTCTGGTGTGCCATAAGGTTTGAACGCTGGGTAAAATGCTTGCCACACTCATTACATGTGTGTGGTTTCTCTCCGGCATGCATCTTCTGATGTCTGCTAAGGTGTGAAAATTGGGTAAAAGCTTTGCCACATTCATTGCATTTGTAAGGTTTCTCTCCAGTGTGCATCCTCTGATGATTCACAAGATGTGAATTTCGACTAAAGACCTTGCCACAGACATCACATTTACATGCTTTCTCTTCTGCATGCACTCTCTGATGTGCTGTAAGGTGGGACTGGTGGTTAAAGGCTTTGCCACAGTCACTACATCTGTAAGGTTTCTGTCCAGAGTGAATTCTCTTGTGATTTGTGAGGTTTGATTTTTTGCTAAAGGCCTTCCCACAGTCATTACAGTTGTAAGATTTTTCTTGAATGTGTGTTCTCCTGTGTTGGGCAGATAACACAGTGGTTTCCACAGCAGGAGGAATTTGATGAAGTTGGGAAACTGAGGACCTGTTGCCAACTGACTTCTCAACTTGAGTGCCTCCACACATTTTCTCCTCAGTTGTAAATCTCTGCAGTTCAGCCACCTGTGCCTGCAGTCTTGCTCCAGTTCTATTGTCCAAACACTTTATATTGTTTCCAGTGATGATTATGTTATCTTTCATTATTAACAAATTTCTTATGAATGGCTTGTCATGCGTGAAATATTCATATGTATTACTTCTTACAGAAACATTCTGAGGAAAATTAATTAAGGATTTATTATCCTGATCTTCCCTCTGACTGAGATTTTTGTTGTGGGTCAAAAGCACTTCTTTGTCATTTCTTGCATCACATCCCCACTCACTCTCACTCTCCTGCATATTTTGACAGACTTCCTTGAGGTCAAAATCCTTGATGCCATAAGTTTCATTTTTCTCTAATGTCATCAGGTGGCATAATTCTCCTTTATTGATGTCCTCTTTGGGGGATGATAATTCCTTGATTGCAAATGTGGCAGAATAGCTTCCTATTACATAGAGTTGGAAAATATCTCATGTTGAATTAGACACTTACACAAAAAATAATACAGTGATCATAGAAGTTCTTCAATCATGGTCTTCAAACACTATGATAGTTTTTTTTAGTTTTCTTTTTATACTTTTTCCAGCATTAATGTTTTCTCTTATCTCAGATAATAAAATTTCAAGTACATACAATGTACAATGTACACTTTTTTGCCATATAACTTGGATAATTAAATGATACTCCATAAGTAGAAAGTCTATCTACGTACTGGCTTACAGAATTGGAGGCATGGAATTGTAATTTAGATTTGAGACTGTCTTCCCTAATCCCTAATCTTTATAATACTGTTTAATCACATGTGAACATGATGCAAGAAAAAATATTTTTACAAATCTATACATCACAATAATTGATACATGTTCATAAATCATGATAAATCTAGCAAGTAAGTTAATAAATAACCACAATTATACAAAATAATAGTCTCTGGAATTCTAAAAGACTCTTGAGTAAGCACAAAAAATTTTTTTTTTCATTCCACAAGGAACACACAATAGGAAAAGTAAAAAGTATCTTGAGAAGCACTGACTTTCGAAATATGAGGCTCAGATCAACACACATATGTATAAAGTTTAAGAATTAAGGAAAACTGTCTGAAATCTCAACTATGGGATTTCATGGAGTATCAATAATATGGCAAAAATATACATATATAGTGTACAATAAATGTTTTGGAAATTTGTTACCTAAGGTCAGAGAGAACATTCGTATGGGAAAAAATTACAAACAGAGACGTTTTCCTCACCCAGGGAGAGCAGGTTCCTGTAGGTCTCCAGCATCACGTCCCTGTACAAGGCCCTCTGAGTAGGATCCAGGCATTCCCACTCTTCCTGAGTGAATTCTACGGCCACATCCTTGAATGTAAACAGTCCCTGAAAGGAAACATTTCACCAAGTGAACAGGGAGAGAGTTCTGAAAATCAGTCTTACAGAATCAGACGTGTAAGGACTGGCTTGGCTGGAATGAATGTTCTGAGTGATCCATGTAAGATAATTCTGAGCAAGTTACAATCCTCCAATTTTTTTTAAACTGAGGTGAAATTCATATTAACAAAGTTAGCCACTTTTAAAGTACCATTCAGTGACATTTACTACATTTACTACATTTACAATGTTGAACATCACCTCTTCCTCATTCAAAAATATTTCAATCATCTCCAAAGGAAATCTTTTACCCATTCAGCAGTTGTTTCTTTCTTCCCCATTTGCTATCAGTCCCTGGACACCACTAATGCTTTATGTCAATAAATGTGCCTCTTTGGGATATTTGCATATAAGCAGAATAGTATAAAATGTAACCTTTTGTCTGATTTCTCTCGTGAATATACACATACATTTTAGGATTATTTGTTCTACTTTTGTGAAAAATGTCATGGGTAATTTGATACAGATCACATTAAATGTGTAGATGTATTTGAGGAGTTTGGCCATTTAAACCATATTCATTCTTCCAATCCAGGAGAAAATTAAGATTTGTTAATTTTTTAACAAAAAGAGTGTTTAAGCCTATATGACTATCAGCCTAAAGAAAGTAGATATAGGAAGAGGTTAACATACTTGAAAAACACGGTAACCATAAACCAAAAACTAGTTCACAAAAACCAAAAGGAACAGAACACAAGCATAATATAAAAGGAAACCATCAAACTGCAAAAGGAGAAACAGAGAAAAAAACAAAGAAGAAATACAGAATCAACTGGAAAACAAGGTTTAAATTGGCAGTATATACCTATCTATTAATAATTACCTTTAATGTCTTGAATGTTCCAATAAAAGACACAGAGTGACAGACTGGATTGAAAAACTTGAGTGTACCATATGCTGCCTACAAGAGACCCACTTTAGATGTGAAAAGGAATGCAGTATTGATACATACTATAACATGACTGAACCAAAAAAATTACTTTTCTTAGGTCTGCCTCCCAAAACGATAGAAATAAAAGTGAAAATAAACAGATGGGACCAATCAAACTTATGAGGTTTTGTATAACAAAAGGAACCATCAACAAACAAAAAAGACAACCTACAAACCAGGAGAAAATACCTGCAAATGATGCAACCAACAAGTGCTTAATTTCCAAAATAAACAGATATCTCACACAATTCAAAAACAAACAAAACACAACCCAATCGAAAACTAGGCAGAAGATCTAAACAGACATTTCGTGAAAGAAGACATACAGATGGGCAAAAGGCACCTGAAAAGACGCTCAACATCATTAATTATCAGAGAAATACAAACCAAAACTAAAATGAGGTACCTCACTTCACACTGATCAGAATGGTCATTGTTAAAATGTCTACAAATGACAAATGCTGGAGAGGGTGTGGAGAAAAGGCAACCCTCCTACACTGTTGGTAGGAATGTAAGCTGACAAAGCCATTATGGAAAACAGTATGGAGGTTCTTCAAAAAATTAAAAATAGAGTTGCCATACGATCCAGCAATCCCACCCCCTGGAAATATATCTGGACAAAACTATAATTCAAAAAGATACATGCACCCCTATGTTCATAGCAGCACTATTCACAACAGCCAAGACATGGAAACAACCTAAATGTCCACTGACAGACGAATGGCTAAACAAGACATCATGCATACATACAATGGAATACTATGCAGCCATAAAAAGAATGAAGCCATTTCATTTGCAAGAACATGGATGCAACTAGAGATTATCATACTAAGTAACTCAGAGAAAGACAAGTACCATATGATATCATATATAACACAAATGAACCTATTTATCAAACTGATACAAATTCACCAACAAAGAACAGACTTGTGGTTGCCAAGGGGGAGGTGGGATGAGGAGAATGGACTGAAAGTTTGGAATTAGCAGATGCGAACCATTCTATATAGAATGGATAAATAACAAGGTCATACTGTATAGCATGAGAACTATCATCAATATCTTATAATAAACCATAATGGAAAAGAATATAAAAAATGTGTGTGTGTATATATATATAATATATATAAATGAATCACTATAATGTACACCACCAGACATTGACAAATCATTGTGAATCAACTACACTTCAATTTTTTTTTTTTTTAAAGAGACTACTCTTCTAAAAAAAAAAAGATACTCTTTTTCTGTGAATGTTTCTGGCATTCTTTCAAAAAGAGGAATAGACTGGGACTTCCCTGGGAGTCCAATGGAATCCACCTTCCAATGCAGGGGACCCAAGTCTGATCCCTGGTAAGGGAAGTAAAATCCCACGTGTTGTGGGACAACTAAGATCACTCACTCTGGAGCCTGAGCACAAAAACTAGAGAGAAGCCCATGTGCCACCTCTAAGACCCAACACAGCCAAATAATTAATTAATTAAAAAATAAGAAATAGACAATAGATGGATGGGTTTACTTGTGGACTCAGTCTATCACTTTGATCTATATTACCCTTCTCATGCTGAAAACACAGGTTTGTTTACCCCTGGTTTGCAGTATGGGTTGATGCTGCCCTCCAACTCTGTTCTTTTTCACATTTATTTTGGTTATCTGGGGTCCACACCTATTCAAAATGAATTTTAGGACCAGGGTCACATTTGTACAAGATTGACTGCTGGGATTCTGACAGGGATTGTTCTGAATCCTTGTATCACTCTGGCGAGTACTGCCATCTTAACTACTCTTAAGTCTTCCAATCAGCAATCACAGAATATCTTGATATTTATTTTTCTTTCAACTCTTTCATCAATACTTGTAGTTTTCATTGTACAAATCTTCCAATCCCTTAAATTAATTCTTACTCCTTCTGATGGTCTTGTGAATGCAATTGTTTTACTCACTTTCAATTTGTTTATTGCTAGTGTACAGAAATATTTTAGACCCAGAAACACACGGATTCACTTCTTTAACTTTTAAAATCTCAAAAGGCATGTTTCCCCATCAGTCTTTCATTCTACGCCTCCTTGGATATTTACCCACATTAGTATTGCATTGGCCAAAAAGTTCATTTGAGTTTTTCTAATCTGAACAAAATTTTTGGCCAACCGATACATTACTTACATATATAGCCTCTTTGGTTTACATGGAGCTGAAGGGCACACAGAAGGGTTCTCTGCCCCACCTCACTGACACCAGAGCCTACTCCCACCTCCAGTCCACGTGAGAACAAAACCTTTCACAGGAGGATCACCTAAAGGACCCTCTTCCCAAGTTCCGGGTCACTGGGTCACAGTGAGGAAGAATCTACAGGGAGATGAGAGGAGACTCAGGGAAGGCCCTGTGTGTGATTACATATTTTAGGCAGGAAACTTCATGGACAGATAAGTTTAACAAGTCCAAATCGTGTCATTTTAGGAAAAAGTTAACAGATCAACAAAGAATATGATTTTTACCTGGGAAAGCTCCATTCCTTCTTTCCTCCTCTGTTTGTTAGATTCTTCAGGTAAGATTATTCTGTATGAGGAAAATACGTTGTTTAATTCTTAAAATCAACATACCCCCTGCTCTGCCACAAAGATACCAGGAGGAGAACCTTAATGTGGGGAAAGATGGTCCTTTGCTGCCAACTGTAACAGGAAGGATCCAGGGATAATAAATTTCTACAGGAAGACCAATTAGTAAGCTTTTCACCCACTTCAGGAAGCCCTTTCCTGTCACCGAAACCCACACTCTGCTGCAATTGCATCACCCTTCATCCATTTAGCACTCAGCCCAAGAAACCTTCATCCTCAAAGTTCTCTCTTCCAGGTGGCCAGCATCCAATGACTGGTTGATGCAGGATATGGAAGTTACCCTTTATGTTAACTGGAAGCAACTCTGGAGGGTCAGTTCAGTTCTAGAGCTCCCTGTGAGCTATAATGAACAACTGAGATTTTTGTCCTGAGGGTGATGGGAAACCATAAAAGAATTTAATGCCAAGGATGACACAACCAAATTTATGATTTACCCCTGATTCAGAGATAGAGAAAGACAGGCTGAGAAAAATATATGCCTCTATCTCTGGGCCTATGCCTCTGTTTCTTTCTTAAGTGTTTTTTGTAACTGCTGCAGAACTGGAACACATTTGAAGTTTTAACTATACAGGCAAAGTGGTCTACTCTGTGTTACAGGTGAGTACACTAAGGCTCAGAACAGGAGTAGTTTTACAAAGTTACCCTGAAAAAGTGTGAGTTGAGTAAGCAGTACTGGGTTGAAGTGGCAGTCTGGACAGACTTAAGTAGAAAGGGTATGTCCTAATTCCAGACTAACTTTCATGTTCCTGAGCAAGAGAAACTTCTTTTTCACGGGTTTAATTAATTTCAAACATTTAATTCTTCTTTTCCAAAAAACATTATAATAAAAAAATACAAAATGACAAATAGTTATTACTCCAGAAACACAAGAAAGGTCACCCACAGAGATATGCTCTGAACAATTTCTTCATCATGAACTGTGCTCTATTGGAACTAAGTTTCACATCAATCTGAGAAAGGTTCGAACCTGGGACGCCCCCCTACAGCACTGCTCTGTACCTGAACAAATGCGTCCTGAGCAAAATAACTGCATACATGCACAGCTGGGGCAAATTATGAACAGTAAGATTACACCCCCCCAAAAAAAAAGTGACAAATAGGTTCAAGAGATTAGATCTGATAAACAGAGTGCCTGAAGAACTATGGATGGAGGTTCATGACACTGTGCAGGAAGCAGTGATCAAGATCATCCCTAAGAAAAAGAAATGCAAAAATGAAAAATGGTTGTCTGAGGAGGTCTTACAAATAGCTGAGAAAAGAAGAGAAGCAAAAGGCAAAGGAGGAAAGGAAAGACATACCCATTTGAATGCAAAGTTTCAAAGAATAGAAAAGAAAGCTTTCCTCAGTGATCGATGCAAAGAAATAGAGGAAAACAATAGAATTGGAAAGACTAGAGATCTCTTCAAGAAAATTAGAGATACCAATGGAACTTTTCATGCAAAGATGGGCACAATAAAGGGCAGAAATGGTATGGACCTAACAGAAGCAGAAGATATTAAGAAGAGGTGGCAAGAATACACATAAGAACTGTACAAAAAAATATCTTCATTACCCAGATAACCACCATGGTGTGATCACTCACCTGGAGCCAGACATCCTGGAATGCAAAGTGAAATGGGCCTTAGAAAGCATCACTGCGAACAAAGCTAGTGGAGGTGAAGGAATTCCAGGTGAGCTATTTCAAATCCTAAAAGATGACGCTGTGAAAGTGCTTCACTCAATATGCCAGCAAATTTGGAAAACTCAGCAGTGGCCACAGGTCTGCAAAAAATCAGTTTTCATCCCAATCCCAAAGAAATGCAGCGCCAAAGAATGTTCAAACTACTCCAAAACTGCATTCATCTCACATGCTAGCAAAATGATGCGCAAAATTCTTCAAGCTGGGCTTTACAGTAAATGAACTGAGAACTTTCAGATGTTCAAGCTGCATTGTGAAAAGGCAGAGAAATGAGAGATCAAATTGCCAACATCCGCTGGATCATAGAAAAAGCAAGAGAATTCCAGAAAAACATCTGCTTTATTGACTACACCAAAGCCTTTGACTGTGTGGATCACAACAAACTGTGGAAAATTCTTAAAGAGATGGGAATACCAGACCACCTGACCTGCCTCCTGAGAAATCTGTATGCAGGTCAAGAAGCAACAGTTAGAACTAGACATGGAAAAACAGACTGGTTCCAAATCAGGAAAGGAGTACGTCAAGGCTGTATATTGTCACCCTGCTTATTTAACTTATATGCAGAGTACATCATGCGAAATGCTGGGCTGAATGAAACACAAGCTGGAATCAAGATTGCCAGGAGAAACATCAATAACCTCAGATACACAGATGATAACCACCCTTATGGCAGAAAGCGAAGAAGAACTAAAGAGCCTCTTGATAAAAGTTAAAGAGAAGAGTGAAAAAGCTGGCTTAAACTCAACGTTCAAAAAACTAAGATCATGGCATCTGGTCCCATCACTTCATGGCAAATAGATGGGCAAACAGTGGAAACAGTGAAGGGGGCTGCAAAATCACTGCAGATAGTGACTGCAGTCATGAAATTAAAAGACACTTGTTCCTTAGAAGAAAAGCTCTGACCAACCTAGATAGAACTTTATAAAGCAGAGACACTACTTTGCCAACAAAGGTCTGTCTAATCAAAGCTATGGTTTTTCCAGTAGTCATGTATAGATGTGAGAGTTGGACTATAAAGAAAGCTGAGTGCCAAAGAATTGATGCTTTTGAACTGTGGTGCTGGAGAAGACTCTTGAGAGTCCCTTGGACTGCAAGGAGATCCAACCAGTCAATCCTAAAGGAAATCAACCCTGAATATTCACTGGAAGGACTGATGCTAAAGCTGAAACTCCAATACTTTGGCCACCTAATGCAAAGAACTGACTCATTGGAAAAGACCTTGATGCTGGGAAAGATTAAGGGCAGGAGGAGAAGGGGACGACAGAGAATGAGATGGTTGGATGGCATCACTTGATGGACATGGGTTGGGCAAGCTCCCGGAGTTGGTGATGGACAGGGAAGCCTGGCATGCTGCAGTCCTTGGGCTGCAAAGAGTCAACTGAGCGTCTGACTGAAGACACAAACAGGCCAAAACCCAACTGCCCCTTCTGAGGTGCGGAGAACAAAAGCAGGATACTGCACAGGATCCGTGCACACAGCATCACCAAGCGGGTGGGCAGACCATCTAAGCCACACCTCCAGTCAGACCTATTTATCCGCCCCCACTCCCACCCCATTTAAGGAACCAGTCCCGCCTCCCATCAGGGAACAAGCAAGGGCAAATGTTTCTTATTCTTGTTCACTTGTCTCTCAGGACAAATCCCAGTAAAGCTTTGCCTGAATTCCTCACCCGTCCTGTTCCTATTGAGTAAAGCCCAAGAACTCAGATCTGTAACAAATCCAGCCCATCCTTTAACATCTGCATAGAGGGAACTTGAGGGGACAATCTATTTATTTGGATACTTCAGTTCAGAGGTCACTAATTGAGCTGATCAGTTAAGGCAGGAAAGAAGCTATTGAATATTAAACTGGTTAAACTAGGTTTTGAGTGTTAAAAGGTGATCAACATCGCTTCCACATGCACAGTAAACCAGACATCAAGCAGTGAGTGAAGTCGCTCAGTCGTGTCCGACTCTTTGCGACCCCGTGGACTGTAGCCCACCAGGCTTCTCCGTCCATGGGATTCTCCAGGCAAGAATACTGGAGTGGGTTGCCAGTTCCTTCTCCAGGGGATCTTCCTGACCCAGGGATCGAACCCAGGTCTCCCACATTGCAGGCAGACGCTTTAACCTCTGAGCCACCAGGGAAGCCAGACATCAAGTAGAGCTGATGTCTATTCAGAATAGTTTCAATACAGAATACAGCAGAAAGCATATAAACCTGGTAACCTGAACAATAAAATTTACAGTAAAAATAATTTGGATATTTAAAACATATCCAATGGTTCCTGAGATTAAAGCTAAAACAAGTGTGAGGATACACCAAATTTAGAAAAGACTGACACGAGCCATAAAACAAAGGGGGTGATCGCAACAGTACTGGCAATAATGGCCATTTTCAAAAGAACTCTGAGGTAACACAGATTCTTCCCCCATTTCTTAGAAGGGGAGAGAACGACCTGGAACTAAGTCTCTGTCCTCTGGAAGGCCTGGGATTGCAAATGGAGTCATCATCTGAAGCAAAAATTTGAAAATGCAGATGCGTCAAACACCTGCTTTTGCAACTATCACTCTCCTCTGCATAATTTAAACATGTCAACAAACTTTAAACAAATATAGCTGATAGAGACACTACTTAGTACTTCATAACTTAATATTCCACATTTAATCAACGCAATTCAGCTGGGTTTGGGTTTTCCGCTTTCGCCACCAGCGTGCTTTGTTCTCTCTGTGTCTCCCCGGGTCCTTCTGCTTCTCTCCTTGTGTCCTTTTCTGTGTTTCCTCCTCTGATTATAGGCATCATTTTGTTTCCCTCCCTCTCTATTCGTCCTCCCACATACCGTTAGGCCTCACTCTGCTGCAATCTCTGTTCAATCCCTGTAATTTTTTTCTCCCCAAACGTTCTGATGCTTCGCTAACTGCATATACTTCTGCTTCAACATTCCCTCTCTGCTCTTCTAGGAGGGAAGTCAACGGCGATCCACCTCCAGAGTGAGGACTTGCTATAACGGAATAGGGCGGGGGGGGGGGGTGGGGTGGGGGTGGGGTGGAGGAAGGAGCCGGGAGTCCCCCAAAAGGTTGAGAGATTAATCAAAGCAGGAAAATAGGGCTGCAGGCGTTTAGCGTCTATATGGACCGACCTCAGAAAGCTTGGGCCGGTACCTGAGTCGGAGCGATTTTAACCGGAACCCGGCCCGGACTCCTGGGACCGAAACGAGCCTTCTGGCGACCCCGCCATAGGCGGTAGCGGCGGTCTCAGAGCGAGAGCGACAACCGGGTTCAGAGGTTTAAGTTACCGAGAGACACCCGAAACCCAGCTGTGGAGGAGGGAGCCTGAATTCCGCAGAACGCAGTAACGAACTAAACAACCAAGTCACTCACCCGAGCGCGTCAGTCTTTCCGCGGGATCCGCTTCCGCGTCCTGAGAGAATTGCGCGTGCGCACCGTTGAGCAGGGGGACAGGACCGCCGAGGGGCGACCGTCTCTGACGTCCGGGTGGAAGGAGGCTGTGTCCCTGGATGGGCGGAGCCTCCAGACGCCTAGTCTCGTCCTGGGAGATTCTTGTCTCTTCCTCCTCTCCGAATGGGCTTTCCGTTTCTACTTTGGATCCTTTGAACGTGTCCGGTGTCCTTTGGAGCCAGGCTCGGTGCGGAATTAGAGAGCCGGGCCACTTCTATTGGAAGTGGCCGGTTGACAACGGTTTATGTGAAAACTGCGAGCGGATGGACACAGTTCCTCTGAGCGCCTGGCCGAGCGCTAGGACGTTGGGGGCGGGGCTTGGCACTGTGGGCGGAGCTTGGATTCTGGCCCTTCTGAAACCCCCAGGCTTTACTTAAGCGACAGCATGAGTTTTAGAGCGGGTGATGGAAACTGGTAACAACTGGAAATGCAAAATTGTGCCTGTGTGGAATGTGCAATTTTATACTCACTTCCCTTCAGAGCGTTACTTTTTCTTTTGTTCCCCATTCACTTGGAGCCATCAAAAATAAGAATTTGAGGGGAGGAGGGGGGACAGTTCCTGGTGAGCTATAGGTTAGGATTCCAGGTTTTCAATGCCTTCCGGGAACAGATCCCACAAGCCGGGCAGCACGACAAAAAAAAAAAAGAGGAAAATTTTCCACCCCAAGCATGTCTTTGGCTGAGGGACTCCTTTGGAGGCTGTGAGCAAGTAACTGGCTACAGTCAGGTGCTTGAGAACCAAGCCTTAGTAAATATTTCAACCATATTTTAATTGTCTTTTAAAGAATACACAAACTACTGCACAATTGCACTCATCTCACACACTAGCAAAGTAATGTTCAAAATTCTCCAAGCCAGGCTTCAACAGTATGTGAACCATGAACTTCCAGATGTTCAAGCTGGATTTAGAAAAGGCAGAGGAACCAGAGATCAAATTGCCAACATCTGTTGGATCATTGAAAAAGCAAAAGAATTCCAGAAAACATCTACTTCTGCTTTATTGACTATGCCAAAACCTTTGACTGTGTGGATCACAACAAACTGGAAAATTCTTCAAGAGATGGGAATACCAGACCACCTGACCTGCCTCCTGAGAAATCTGTATGCAGGTCAAGAAGCAACAGTTAGAATTGGACATGGAACAACAGACTGGTTTCAAATTGGGAAAGGAGTACGTCAAGGCTGTATTCAGTTCAGTTCAGTTCAGTTCAATTCAGTCGCTCAGTCATGTCCAACTCTTTGCAACCCCATGAACCACAGCACACCAGGCCTCCCTGTCCATCACCAACTCCCAGAGTCTTACCCAAACCCATGTCCATTGAGTCGGTGATGCCATCCAACCATCTCATCCTCTGTCGTCCCCTTCTCCTCATGCTCTTAATCTTTCCCAACGTCAGGGTCTTCTAAATGAGTCAGCTCTTCACATCAGGTGGCCAAAGTATTGGAGTTTCAGCTTCAGCATCAGTCCTTCCAATGAACACCCAGGACTGATCTCCTTTAGGATGGACTGATTGGATCTCCTTGCAGTCCAAGGGACTCTCAAGAGTCTTCTCCAACACCACAGTTCAAAAGCATCAATTCTTTGGCGCTTAGCTTTTTTCATAGTCTAAATCTCACATCCATACATAACTACTGGAAAAACCATAGCCTTGACTAGACAGACCTGTGTTGACAAAGTAATGTCTCTGCTTTTTAATATGCTATCTAGGTTGGTCATAACTGACCTCCCCAAGGAGTAAGCGTCTTTTAATTTCATGGCTGCAATCACCATCTGCAGTGATTTTGGAGCCCCCCAAAATAAAGTCAGCCACTGTTTCCCCATCTATTTCCCATGAAGTGATGGGACCAGATGCCATGATCTTAGTTTTTTGAATATTGAGTTTTAAGCCAACTTTTTCACTCTTCTCTTTAACTTTTATCAAGAGGCTCATTAGCTCTTCACTTTCTGCCATATGACCAACCTAGACAGCATATTAAAAAGCAGAGACACTACTTTGCCAATAAAGGTCCATCTAGTCAAAGCTATGGTTTTTCCAGTAGTCATGTATGGATATGAGAATTGGACTATAAAGAAAGCTGAGCACCGAAGAACTGATGCTTTTAAACTGTGGTGTTGGAGAAGACTCTTGAGAGTTCCTTGGACTGCAAGGAGATCCACCAGTCAATTCTAAAGAAAATAAGTCCTGAACATTCATTGGAAGGACTGATGCTGAAGCTGAAACTCCAGTACTTTGGCCACCTGATTCAAGGAACTGACTCATTGGAAAAGATCCTGATGCTGGGAAAGATTGAAGGCAGGGTGAGATGGTTGGATGGCATCACTGACTCTATGGACATAAGTTTGAGTAAGCTCCTGGAGTTGGTGATGGACAGGGAGGCTTGGTGTGCTGCAGTCCATGGGATACCAAAGAGTCAGACACGACTGAGTGAACTAAATTATCTTTTACCCTTTGACCTCTAACTGGCTGTGTGTGTGCACGCTCAGTCATGTCTCTTTGTGACCTCATTGACTGTAGCCTGCCACACTCCTCTATCCATGGGATTTCCCAGGCAAGTGTACTGGTATGCACTGCCATTTCCTTCTCCAGGGGATCTTCCCAACCCAGGGATCCAACACCTGTCTCCTGCATTGGCAGGCGGATTCTTTACCACTGAGCTACCTGGGAAGCCCTTATCTGGCTATTGAAGTGAAAGTGTTAGTTGCTCAATCTCATCTACTCTTTGAGACCCCATGGACGGTAGTAACCCTCCAGGCTCCTTTGTCCATGTAATTCTTCAGACCAAGAATACTGGAGTGGCTTGCCATTCCCTTCTCCAGAGGATCTTCCCAACCCAGGAATTGAACCTGTGTCTCCTGCACTGCAGGTAGATTCTTTACCATCTAAGCCAGGTGTGACAAATAAGACTATTTCTTGTCATACCAACCATATGAAGGGAAATCTTTGGTGAGAGAGTACAAAACATGTATATGCAAAATGCCTCAACACCCTAATGTGAAGGCTGGGTTGAGCCCCACTCAGAGGAGACAAGCCCAGCACACCTCCCACTTTTCTTTTCTAGCTTCACTGACGTATAGCTGATAATTAGCAATGATGTATATATGAGGCATACAATGTGATTATCTGACAGATGTATACACTTTGTACTAATTATCACAAAGTAATTTACACTTCCATCAATTCACAATTACCAGTGTGTGTCTGTGTTGTGAGAACATTTAAGTTTTACTTTCTCAGCAAATCCCAAATATACAGTAACAGTATTAACTACAGTCAGCATACTGTACCTTACATGTACATGCTGTACTTACTCATTCAACAACTGAACTCTTTGTAACCTCTGGCCAATCTCTCTCCAACTGCCTCACCACCCAAGTTCTCAAAAAACCTTTATATTCTGCAGCTCTCTGATTTTGACATCTCAACCTTCCATATATGTGTGTCTTTTTCAACCACAGTTATGTCAGAAATAGTGACAGTGTTACAGCCACTCAGGAAGCAAATTCACTTAGGACAGCAGGGATAGTGGAGTGCAGTTTATTACCGAGGCAGAGTTTCCTCCTTAGCCAAGGACCCCAACCAATTTTTGGGACAACTTTTTATACCCAAAGTGTCCGTGCCCAAGCCTACATGCCCAAATTCTCTAAAGTCCACTCTGGACAATATTAGTAAGAGATACAATCAGGTTACAGCCATAAATTTACATTCTAAAGCTATCTGGACATACAATTTATTCTACATCAGTTAACATTATTAAGATTACATAGTGGATATTGCATTCCTTCTGGCTCTGAGAAGTCTAGGTACATGGTCTGCCTGGTCTGGTTTTTATCCACCCGGGAGGCCTGCTCGGCTGTTGGTATTTTATCTCTATGGCCTCCCGTGTATGCAGTCCAAAGTTCACTGAGAGTGTAAGATGGAGTTCCTTTTCTTTTAAAAATGGAGTCAGTCCAGTCAGGGCAACCTGCTCCTTTCCTTCTTCAACAGCAATGCCAGAATGTTATAATAATAATTTATGGCTGACATAAATCTCTATATACATTCGTCAGCAGACATTCTGGTTGTTTCTACATCTGGGTTGTTGAAAACAATGCAATAATGCTCACTGGAGTGCAAGTATTTCTCTCACTAGAATGACTGTTTCCTTTGGGTATCTAGTCTCGGATGGGTTTCATAGACTGTGGGTCTGTTCTTTATTTAAATTTATAGAGTAGACTCCATATCATTTTGCTAAGAGCTGAATCAATTACATTCCCACCAATAGAGCCTGGTGGCGATTCTAGGGAAGTCTAAATTGAATGCACCAAGATTTATTCCAAGTTACAAAAAGAGTTAAATGCAAAAAAACAGAGAGCAAAGTGAATCCACTAGGGGAAAGAAAACCACTTTTAATGTCCCTTCAAAGAGGCACCATGCAGTGACAGTCATTTCTTGCCCCACCTCTCTTCCCTGTCCGGTGTCTCAAGAACGAAAGGAAAGGGAGTGACCCACAGCTAGGGAGAGGCCTCTCCAGGGGGCCGAGAAGGCGAGGCTGCGGTGGGGGGAAACCACCTCCCGGAAGGACTTTACATGGGGGTGGGGGGTAGGGGACGGAGAGAGTAAAGGGAAAGAGCGAAGGGGGTTTTAAAAGTGAAGGAAAAGAGGCAAAGGCGGTGTCTACGTGGACCAAAGGCAGAAAAGCCAAGGGCTCCGGAACCCACCTCACAGCATTTTTAAACCCAAAGGACAACACGACACCTTTGACAGAAACCTCTGGATATACTCGGGGTGTTTTAGGTCCCTCGATATTCTCAAGCCGAGGGTAGCGTAAGGTGGACAAAAGAAGTTCAAATTTACAGTAGAAAGGAGAAACACGCCCCCCGGCAATTCTAACTCCACGCCGAATTCGCCACTTTAGATTCTTGAAGAAACTACGCAGGCGCGAAGTTAGAGCGCGCTTCCGGGGGCGCGGCCGGGGCGGAGCGCTATGGGGGATGGGCGGGGCGAGTGAGCTCTCCTGTGCTCAAAGTTCGCAGGGATGAGGTGTATGGGTTGGGGAGGAGATGAGTGACTTCCGGGCGCTTTGAAACTGCTGATTTTATGTTGCTATCTATACCGGTTTTGTGGTAAAAGCTGAGAGATGTGTGGGGCCCTGACGGCGGAAACGATCTTTCCTCCTAACAAGTTGAAAACGGTTTCAATAAAAAGCTGTGTTTTTTGTTTTTTTTTTAACAGCTGTTTGCCCCGTGCCCCTGCAGTGTGTGCGCTACGGCATTTCAGTCGTGTCGGACTCTCTGCGACCCCATGGACTGTAGCCCTCCAAGGCTCCTCTGTCCATGGGATTCTCCAGGCAAGAATACTGGAGTGAGTTGCCATGCCCTTCTCCCGGGTTCCTCCTGAGGCTCAAGCAATTAAGAGGTTGAAACGTGGGTTTCCAAGCATTTGCTGCGTGACAGTGGTTGGATCGGGAACATTATACTTGCAGTTAGAATCAATTTAAACAGTTTGAGGAAACAAGATTTGGGCTTCTCTAGTATAAACTAGAATGAGAAATACAAAATTCTCCCTAGGCATTTCGTACGGACATCCTGCAGAACAGCTCTTGAGTTTCTATTCCCCGGTTAGCCAGCAGACAAAACTCAACACTCTGCTCAGTTCCAGAGACTCAGGGCCAAAACCTGGGGTCTGAGACTGGAGAACTACGGCATATTATAGTGTCCCTAGTTAACAATACATTTTGTTGTTGTTATAATTGCGTTGTTCTTTCTTTGGGCTAGAGTATCTTATCTTTTAAAACCAACTTGCTCCCACCCAGTTTTATTGAGATATACTTTACATCTCTGCATAAGTGTAAGTTGTTCAGCATAATGTGCTAACTTACATATATTGAAAAAATTACCACAACTTTAGTATCCACCATCTCATACATACATTTCTTTTTATGAGAACTGCATTATTCATTAAAATGCCTACTCTATTCTACTTTTTAAAAATTTTGGCTGCATCCTGCGATTTATGGGATGTTAGCTCCCCAACAAGGGACCCGTATCCCTTGCACGAGAAGGAAGATTTTTAACTTATATTTTAATTGAAGGATAATTGCTTTACAGAATTTTGTTGTTTTCTGCCAAATATCAACATGAATCAGCCACAGGTGTACATGTCCCCGCCCTTTTGAATCTCCCTCCCATCTCTCCCCTCTAGGTTGATACAGAGCCTGTTTGAGTTCCCTGAGACACAACAAATTCCCATTGTTTATCTTACAGTTCTTGTACAGAACTGTACAAAAAAGATCTTCACGACCCAGATAATCACGATGGTGTGATCACTCACCTAGAGCCAGACGTCCTGGAATGTGAAGTCAGGTGGGCTTTAGAAAGCATCACTATGAACAAAGCTAGTGAAGGTGATGGAATTCCAGTTGAGCTATTTCAAATCCTGAAAGATGATGCTGTGAAAGTGCTGCAATCAATATGCCAGCAAATTTGGAAAACTCAGCAGTGGCCACAGGACTGGAAAAGGTCCGTTTTCATTCCAATCCCCAAGAAAGACAATGCCAAAGAATGCTCAAACTACCGCACAATTGCACTCATTTCACACACTAGTAAAGTAATGCTCAAAATTCTCCAAGCCAAGCTTCAGGAATACATAAACTGTGAACTTCCAGATGTTCAAGCTGGTTTTAGAAAAAGCAGAGGAACCAGGGATCAAATTGCCAACATCTGCTGGATTATCGAAAAAGCAAGAGAGTTTCAGAAAAACATCTATTTCTGCTTTATTGACTATGCCAAAGCCTTTAACTGTGTGGATCACAATAACTGTGGAAAATTCTGAAGGAGATGGGAATACCAGACCACCTGACCTGCCTCTTGAGAAACCTGTATGCAGGTCAGGAAGCAACAGTTAGAACTGGACATGGAACAACAGACTGGCTCCAAATAGGAAAAGGAGTACATCAAGGCTGTATACTGTCACCCTGCTTATTTAACTTATATGCAGAGTACATCATGAGAAACACTGGGCTGGAAGAAGCACAAGCTGAAATCAAGATTGCTGGGAGAAATATCAATAACCTCAGATATGCAGATGACACCACCCTTATGGCAGAAAGTGAAGAGGAACTAAAAAGCCTCTTGATGAAAGTGAAAGAGGAGAGTGAAAAAGTTGGCTTAAAGCTCAACATTCAGAAAACTAAGATCATGGCACCTGGTCCCATCACTTCATGGGAAATAGATGGGGAAACAGTGGAAACAGTGGCTGACTTTATTTTGGGGGGCTCCAAAATCACTGCAGATGGTGATTGCAGCCATGAAATGAAAAGACGCTTATTCCTTGGAAGGAAAGTTATGACCAACCTAGAGAGCATATTAATAAGCAGAGACATTACTTTGTCAACAAAGATCTAGTCAAGACTATAGTTTTTCCAGTGGTCATGTATGGATGTGAGAGTTGGACTGTGAAGAAAGCTGAACGCAAAAAAAATTGATGCTTTTGAACTGTGGTGTTGGAGAAGACTCTTGAGAGTCCCTTGGACTGCAAAGAGATCCAATCACTCCATCCTAAAGGAGATCAGTTCTGGGTGTTCATTGGAAGGACTGATGCTGAAGCTGAAACTCCAATACTTTGGCCACCTGATGTGAAGAGCTGACTCACTGGAAAAGACCCTGATGCTGGGAGAGATTGGGGGCAGGAGGAGAAGGGGATGACAGAGGATGAGATGGCTGGATGGCATCACCGACTCGATGGACATGAATTTGAGTAAGCTCCTGAGTTGGTGACAGACAGGGAGGCCTGGCGTGCTGCGATTCATGCAGTTGCAAAGAGTCAGACACAACTGAGGACTGAACTGAACTGAATGTAAGTTTCCATGTTACTCTCTCCATCTCACCCTCTCCTCACCTCTCCCTGTGTACATAAGTTTGTTCTCTACATATGTTTCCCCACTGTTGCCTTGCAAATAAATTCACCAGTACCATCTTTCTAGATCCCATATATATGCGTTCAGTTCAGTCGCTCAGTCGTGTCCGACTCCTTGCAACCCCATGAACTGCAGCACACCAGGCCTCCCTGTCCATCACCAACTCCCGGAGTCCACCCAAACTCATGTCCATCGAGTTGGTGATGCCATCCAGCCATCTCATCCTCTGTCGTCCCCTTCTCCTCTGTTTCCCTTTGAAGTGATGGGACCAGATGCCATGATCTTAGTTTTCTGAATGTTGAGCTTTAAGCCAACTTTTTCACTCTCCTCTTTCACTTTCATCAAGAGACTCTTCAGTTCTTCACTTTCTGCCATAAGGGTGGTATCATCTGCATATCTGAGGTTATTGATATTTCTCCCAGCAATCTTGATTCCAGGTTGTGCTTCTTCCAGCCCAGAGTTTCTCATGAGGTACTCTGCATATAAGTTAAATAAGCAGGGTGACAATTTACAGCCTTGATGTACTCCTTTCCCAATTTGGAAACAGTCTGTTGATCTATGTCCAATTCTAACTGTTGGTTCCTGACCTGCATACAGATTTCTCAAGAGGCAGGCCAAGTGGTCTGGTATTCCCATCTCTCAGAATTTTCCACAGTATTGTGATCCACACAGTCAAAGGCTTTGGCATAGTCAATAAAGCAGAAATAATGTCTTTCTGAAACTCTCTTGCTTTTTCGATAATCCAGGGGATGTTGGCAATTTGATCTCTGGTTCCTCTGCCTTTTCTAAAACCAGCTTGAACATCTGGAAGTTCACAGTTCACATATTCCTGAAGCCTGGCTTGGAGAATTTTTGAGCATTATATTACTAGCATGTGAGATGAGTGCAATTGTGTGGTAGTTTGAGCATATATGCATTAGTATATGCTGTTTATCTTTCTCTTTCTGACTTACTTCACTCTGTATAATAGGCTCTAGATTCATCCACCTCATTAGAACTGACTCAAATTGCATTCCTTTTCATGCCTGGAATTCTCTGGTGGCTTAGATGGTAAAGAGCCTGCCTGCAAGGTGGGAGACCAGAGTTTGATCCCTGGCTCAGGAAGACCCCCTGGAGAAGAAAATGACAACCCACTCCAGTATTCTTGCCTGGAAAACTCCATGGACAGAGGAGCCTGGTGGGCTACAGTCCATAGAGTTGCAGTCAGACACGACTGAGTGACTTCAGTTTCTTTATGGTCGATTAACTTTCCAATTTGTGTATGTACAACTTCTTTATCCATTCATCTGTCAATGGACGTCTAAGTTGCTTCCATGTTCTAGCTATTGTAAATAGCGCTGCAATGAATATTGGGGTACATCTTTTTCAATTTTGGTTTCCTCAGCGTATATGCCTAGCAGTGGGATTGCTGGGTCATATGGTGGTGGAAGGCAGATTCTTAACCACTGGGCCACCAGGAAGTCCCTCTTTCTCTTTTTGTTCTCTCTACTGGTGTTCCTGCTCTATTTCAGGACCTCACAAGGGTCCTAGTTACTCTACTCGTTTCCCCTCTTACTGCACTTTCCCCTAAACCTTTCACTGCCTTAAATCTATTTTTGCCTTTCTTTCCCATCTCTGCTCCCTCTCTGCTTTTGGGGGTATACCTCACCTATCCATGTTTTGCTACTTCCACCTCATTCTCTGGCACCCTCAGGTGGCTATGCATCAAATTTCCTGCTTTCTTTCTTCCTCTGCTCCTCCAATTGCTAGTTTTCTCTCCTGGGGCTCCAACGCTCTGAATGCCAAGTTTCCAACTCCTTAATCCTCAACACTGTTGCTCTGCCTCCTATCACTGACTCAGGATTCCTCTCCCTACATTGCTCTCCTGCCCCTGCAGATCCTGTTTTTATTACTCCTTTTATAAAACTGACTTTCAAGGCTCAATTTCTTTTATGTTACTCTCTCTTTGCAAGATCCCCAGCCATCATCATCTGTATTCTCATTGGTTCCCCTCATCCTTTTCAGCTGTTTTTCTGTGTCCTTCTGTCTCTGATTCTCCTACACCATCTTGCCTACCTATTTCCAGGGATGCGACTGAGTAACATGCCTGCCTACATGAACATTCTCCAATTGAGTTGAGTTGGACACAGAAAAACAATGACTGTAACATGACTGGCCTGGGGCACCTCCACAAGGGGATGAAAGGAAGGGCTGACCATGAGGGGAGGCCCGAAAGGAAGGACTGCTCTGAGGATACGCAAGGAAGAAGGGCTGGGAAAGAGGGGGGGGGGGGGGCCTCAAGTAAGGGGCAGGCTCTCCAGAATCCCAGGACCAGGGAGAGAATGTGGCATCTCCTGCTACCCTCCAAGGGTGGATAGGGCAAGGCTGGGGGATTGTCCCCAAAAGTTCTCCAATGCTGAATAGAAATGCAGTGACAGAGTTTTGGAGGAGTAGAAAGAAGTAGCTTTATTACTTTACCAGGTAAAGGGGGACACAACAGGCCAGTGTGTCAAGAACTGTGGCCCTGCTTCCTGGGAAGTTGGAACAGGTCTTAAGGTTTTCAGGGTGTATTTTGGGGGGTTGGGGGGGTGGGATGGGAAATGAGGCTGAAAAAAAGAACGAGGGCTGGTGTGGTCTTGCATTCTTCTCCCCCTCCTGGGTGAATCGAGATCATCACAGCTGGCATCGGGTGATTCAAGAACAGGTTCTAGTGGTCTCTGAGGTCATCGTCCCATGACATTCTTTCTGGAATGAAGAATGCTCCGAGAGGAAAGTAATATTTTCTTGGAAGGATAAACGCCAAGTGTAGCTAGAGGGCAATCATTTTCAGAGTGCAAATAAGAAAGAGAGGGAGAACAAACATCTGTAGGTTAAGTGGATGGAGAGAAAAAGGACTGAATAAGGGCTAACATAATGGGGTGCCATGTTCAGTTTCTGCTACAGCAGGGGCAGAGGTAGTACACAGTTTGAAGAAGCAAAATGTTTGAAAGGCAGCATCTACATGGAAGAAAAGCCAAGGGCAGGGACCAGCCTCAGAATGAATTTAAATCCAAAGGAAAACAAGTCTTCTTTTCTCTGTAACATGCTCTGCCTTTGTATGTCAGTACATCACTGGGAAATGGCAGAATGGCTTCCAGGCATTTGGCAATGGAGATTGTCTCCTTCTTACAAATTCAACATTATGACTTATCCAAAGACTTAAAAGAGTGGAACTTTGACTAAAGACATTGCCACACTCACTCACCAGGTTTCTCTCTAGTATGAATTCAGTTGATGCTTTGCAAGGGCTGCCAACTCATGAAAGATTTTGCATAACTCAATACATTTGTAAAGTTTTTCTCCAGTATGAATTATCTGATAAACTGCAAGGTTTCCCTTGTGATTAAAGACCTTGCCACACTCACTGCATTTGGAAGGCTTTTCTGCAATATGAAGTTGTTGGTAGTTTCAAAGGGTTGTCTTCTCAAGAACTTGCCACACCCATGTTACATTTGTAAGGCTTCTAACTATTATGAATTCTTAGGTGACTCACAAGGTTTGTTTTGAAAAAAGATACTTATTACCTTTGTAAGGTTTCTCTCTAGTATGCATTTCCTGATCAAGTCCAAAGGCTTAATGAAAGACTCTGCCACATACATGATATTTATATGGTTCTGCCTCCTGCATGGATTATCTAATGTCTGCTGATACCTGAGAAGAATGAAAGGTTTTCCCACAGACACTACATTTTTAAGGGTTCTCTCCAGTATGAATGCTCCCATGAATTACAAGGTCTGGATTTCAGTTAAACAGCTTAGCATACATACCACATTTCTGTAATTTCTCTCCTGTGTGGATTATTTGATGTCGACTGAGGGTTGAACTCTGACTAAAGGTTTTACCACAGTCATTACATCTGTAAGGTTTCTCTCCAGTATGAATTCTATGATGAAGTGAAAGCTTTCTTTTTTGACTAAAGACCTTGTCACACTGATTGCATTTGTAAGGTTTCTCTCCAGTATGAATTCTTTGATGAATGACAAGGTCAGAATTTTGGCTAAAGACCTTGCCACATACATCACATTGATGTAATTTCTTGCCTGTATGGATTATCCTATGTCGACTGAGGATTGAGCTCTGATTAAAGGCTTTACCACACTCATTACATTTGTAAGGTTTCTCTCCAGTGTGAATTCTTTGATGAACTGAAAGCTTTCCTTTTGTACTAAAGAACTTGCCACACTCATTACATTTGTAAGGTTTCTCTCCAGTATGAATTCTTTGATGAATGACAAGATCTGAATTTCGGCTAAAGACCTTGCCACATACATCACATATATGTAATTTCTCTCCTATATGGATTCTCTGATGACTCCCGAAATTTGAGCCCTGATGAAGCTTTTTGCCACATTCACAAAATTTGTAAGGTCTTACCCTGTGTGGGATCTGGTTTTGTATCAGTATTGAAGGATACATAAAGTCACTCCCATATATATTATAAATATTGGTTTGGAGAGTAGGAGAAACTATTTGAAGAGGTGAAAATGAGGGGCTACCGTTGACATACTCATCAGCTTGATTAAATGCAATTTTCTGTTGACGTTTAAACATATGGAGTTCATCTTAAAGACTTAACACAAGTCTATTTCCAGTATGGTTGTTTCCTGCATCCCTTCTAGCATGTTGACTTCTATTATCAATGACATCTCGGTTAAGCTATGTACGGATATTTTTGTAATTTCTTTCATCATCTCTCCACTGAAACCCGAAGTCATTCATGTTCTCCTGAATTTCTGGGAGGTTAAAATGTTTGATTTCCGGGATTTCATTTCTTCCCCAAATCACTGTTTGGCATACTCCTCCTCTATCAGTGTGTGATTTTAGTTGTAATTTCCAGATATGTATATGAGAAATATCTACAAGATATAAAAAGCCATAGATATCCTATTCATTAAACTGCATGAATATAAGTTTCAGGTTGAATATATTAAATAAAATAATACTTCAAACACAGTTATGAAACTTCTCAACTATGTTAAATTTTTGAGGAACAATAAATAAGATTCTCCACTACACTTCTGGTACATTATGAAATGGCCAGGCCAGACCATCTGAAAAAAGGGCATGTTTAAATTCCTGAGGCTACATCATGAAGCTTTTCATGCCTGAGTCAACACGGCTTTGAGCTCAGTTAAGCAAGGTAGGGGATTACAAAAGGCAAACAAGGGTAAATACAGATACCTTCCCAACTTTTAGAGGGAAGTTATCCTCACCCACAGAGAGCAGGTTCCTGAAGGTCTCTGACATCACATCCACGTATAAGGCCCTCTGAGCAGGGTCCAGGCATTTCCACTCTTCTGGAGAGAATTGGATGGTCACATCATTCAATGTCAACTGTCACTTAAAGTTAAAAAAAAAAAAATTCCACCAAGGCCATGAGGAGAGTTCTTATTTCCATACAAAATGAATAGAGGTAAAAGATCAATTAAGTCGAAGAATGTATTCTGACAGAGCCATGGAAAGGCATTTAGAACATACTTGTATGTCTAATTTTAATTTCCTGTGCTTTGGCATTGAGATTATGATAGCTTCCAAACAGAAGTAGATTTTCTCATTTTTGTGGGCAATACATGAAATATATACAAATAATAAATCAACACCAAGTTGTCTCTGTGGAAGGGCTAGATTATTAGACACACTGAGAATGATCAAACTTGGATATAGAGGAATGTGAGTGATGTTTTCAGAGATGACAAAGTCCACAGTAGTTTTAAAGAAAGCTCAAAACCTCCAATCATGAGGACGATGAGAGCAGCAAAGACAAACAACATTTGAATACTTCCTATATACTATGTGTTACTCTAAACGTTTAACATTTTTAACTTGTTAGCAACATCACAGCTCATTAAAGAAAGAATTTTTTACCATCTTACAGAGGAGAAAACTATGTCAGAGGAGAAGGAAATGGCAACCCACTCCAGTATTCTTGCCTAGAGAACCCCATGGACAAAAGGGCCTGGGGGTCTATGATCCATGGGGTCACAACTTAGTGACTACACCACAACAACCATAACAACAAACACACAATCAGGCAGATTATGATTCAGGGAAATACCTTTTCATGAAAATGTGGCATAAAATGGAGAATGAAGAGACCTAGCAATGTGGAATGTAGAGTTTTGTAAGAGATTAAAATGTGAGTATAGAATAATAGCTGTTAATATTCAAACAATAAAGTCCATGGCTAAAGGAGAAAAAAAAAAAAAAAGAAAACTATGTCAGAGACACTGAAAAACTCAACTCAGGTCAAGAACCTAATGAATCATATAGTAAGCACCTGAACTACCGTGTTTGGGTTCTAGAACTGAAGCTGAAAAATCAAAAGTAATGAGCAATAAAGTTCATTGACAGATGATTCCCTGAGAAAATCTGAAAGAAATTCAAGCTGAATAACAAGCATCAGCCTAAGAGGTCATTTTACATGTGTGCACACATGCACACATACACCAAATGTTAGTAATCTTATTATTTAAACTGTGAACATATATAGGAAACTGTGTATAGGAAAAAAAAACAATCAAGGCCAGAGAACATATTAAAAATACACTATCAACTGTAAAATGATATAACAGTTTTAAAATTATGATATCTTTTTTTTTTTTTAAATCATGATGAAAAGTGAAAGTCACTCAGTCATGTCCTACTCTTTGTGACCCCATGGACTGTAGCCTGCCAGGCTCCTCTGTCCATGAAATTCTCCAGGTCAGAATACTGGAGTGGGTAGCTGTTCCCTTCTCCAAGGGATCTTCCCAACCCAGGGATCAAACCCAGGTCTCCCACATTGCAGGTGGATTCTTTACCATCTGAGGCACCAGGGAAGCCCCAAATCATGACATCCTTTATCTAAACCATGGACATGCACATCCATACACCTATGCATACACGTCAACACTAAAATAACTGAGTAGTCTGACAGTTTTTCAGTCTATTTTTTCAGTAGTTCTTATTCACATGCATTCTAAGATCCTTCAGACAATGAAAATGTACAAATTGTACTCAATTGAATTTCCCAAAAAGATTCTGCACTAGGATACTAAAAGAAACTAGTACAGACATAACACTGATTCAGAATTTAAAAAGTTATTACTGTTATAGATTATTTGAACAGATAACAGATATAATCACAATAATAAACTTAAAAGATTCTTGAAGCACTAAAAGACAGAAATAATACTGAAAATATATATTGTTATTAAAAAAGAACATTTTACCAAATATCATGATTAAAAGGAAACTCTGAATGCATTCCTTTGAAGTTCCAGTGGAGTGAAAGGGGTTGGCCAGGGCTCCTGCCTTTCAACACTGTACAGGGTGCCTGAGCAGAGACCATGAGAGGAAGTGACCGGAAGAAAACAGACATAGAGCAACAGAGTAATCTAAAGACAAGAAAGGCAAAAAGTGAAAAGAAGGAAAAAGATATTCTATCCTATAGAGAGCAGGAGTAACTACGCAGTATCAGACAAAATAAATAGAAAAACTGACACAAGAGACAAAGAACATAACATAATCACAAAAGGATCAATTCCCCAAGAAGATGCAACAATTAATAAATAGGTACTGAGGGAAGGCACTAGGTAAGGATGAACGTACAGGTGTCAAGAAAGAACACCTCAGAATCAGAAAGAAATCCAAAGAGAGGCATTTCAAGAAGGACAGACTGAAGAATCAACTGAGAATATGACTTCACCTGAGAAACAGCCATCCTTTCCTTTCCTCTTCTTCCTCTTCTTATAGGCTTCTTACTCAGACAACTTGCATGTTTAGAGGTCAAGCTTCAAAGCTGAAAACAGGCTGCTTAATGGTTAGAATAAACATACTCCCTCTTCCTCTGCTGCAACCACACACACAGGGGAGATCTCACCATGTGGATTGAGAGTCCTGTGCTCCCCACTGTCACAGGAGGGACTCAGGACAGTAAACTCCCCAACAGAGACCAACAAGTTGCTTTTCCTACACTTTTCATCAGATCTCCCTACCCTCTTATGAGGCTGTTATGCCACACAGTAGCAGTGGGCACCTGAGCTGACCTGACAACCCCCTTCAGGTCACAGACCAGGCCCTGGTCCATCCCCATGCAGAACAGAGCACCTCCTCCTCAGACTAGATCTCAGTCCTCAGAAACAGGAGGACTCACAGCCCTGATGTTCAGTGACAAGTCCAGACTGGAATCACAGGGGTAATTAAATATTATTGAGATTTCGCCATATACCGACAATCTTAAGAATTCCTGGTCAAAGTGTATAAAATATGTTATACAAATGACTCATTGATCTTCTATGAAGCCTGGATTGAGTACCACTAAGAGAAGATTAAGCCTATCACATCTCCCACTTTTTCTTTTTCTTCTCCAGCTTTATTGAAATAAAAGATGAATGAAAATGAAACAAGTACAAACACATGAAAAGATGCTCAACATCACTCATTATCAGAGAAATGCAAATCAAAACCACAATGAGGTACCATTATATGCCAGTCAGGATGGCTGCTATCCAAAAGTCTACAAGCAATAAATGCTGGAGGGGGTGTGGAGAAAAGGGAACCCTCTTACACTGTTGGTGGGAATGCAAATTAGTACAGCCACTATGGAAAACAGTGTGGAGATTTCTTAAAAAGCTGGAAATAGAACTGCCATATGACCCAGCAATCCCACTTCTGGGCATACACACCGAGGAAACCAGATCTGAAAGAGACACGTGCACCCCAATGTTCATCGCAGCACTGTTTATAATAGCCAGGACATGGAAGCAACCTAGATGCCCATCAGCAGACGAATGGATGAGGAAGCTGTGGTACATATACACCATGGAATATTACTCAGCCATTAAAAAATTCATTTGAATCAGTTCTAATGAGATGGATGAAACTGGAGCCCATTATACATGAGCGAAGTAAGCCAGAAAGATAAAGACCATTACAGTATACTAACACATATATATGGAATTTAGAAAGATGGTAACGATAACCCTATATGCAAAACAGAAAAAGAGACTCAGATGTATAGAACAGACTTGTGGACTCTGGGAGAAGGCGAGGGTGGGATGTTTCAAGAGAACAGCATTGAAACATGTATATTATCTAGGGTGAAACAGATCACCAGCCCAGGTTGGGTGCATGAGACAAGTGCTCGGGCCTGGTGCACTGGGAAGACCCAGAGGGATCGGGTGGAGAGGGAGGTGGGAGGGGGGACCAGGATGGGGAATACATGTAAATCCATGGCTAATTCATCTCAATGTATGACAAAAACCACTGCAATGATGTAAAGTAATTAGCCTCCAACTAATAAAAATAAATGGGAAAAAAAAAAGAAAATGGAACAAGTGATTCTCTGACAAACATATACACTGTGAATAATTATCACAATCAAGTAATCCATACTTCCATCAACCCAAAATTACCATTTTGTGTGACTATGTAGTGAGAACATGTACTTCTTTCTGAGAAAATTTCAAGTGTATAGAAACACACTGTTGATATGAGAATTCAAGTTGGTGCAGCTACTGTGGAAAGTTCCTCAGAAAACTGAAAACAGAATTACCATACAATTTAGCAATCCCACTCCAAGGCATATATCCAGACCAAATTATACCTCAGAAAGATTCATGCACCCCTATGTTTACAGCAGCAATATTTATAATACCCAAGGAAATACCAATATATAATACCCAAGGAAATACCAAGGAAAAACTAAATGTCCACCAACAGATGTGTGAATAAAGACGATATGGTACATATATACAATGGAATATTACTCAGCCATATAAAGAATGAAAGAATGCCATTTGCCACAATACAGATGGACCTAGAGATTATTATAAAGTGAAATTAAAAAAAAAGAAGAAAAAAAGAAAAAAAATAAAGTCAGAGAGAGGCAAATATATGATTATCATTCATTTGAAAATCTTGAAAAAATGAAACAAATGAACTGACTTACAAAACAGAGATAAGACTCACAGACTTAGAAACAAAATTATGGTTACCAAAGGGGATTGAGGCGGGGGGTGGGGGGGGGGTGGATAAAATAGAAGGTTGGGATTAATATATAAACACTACTATATATAACACAGATAACTAATATAGACATACTGTATACCACAGGGAACTAACTCAATACTCTATGTGGTAATCTATGTGGGAAAAGAATCTGAAAAAGAATCAACATGTATATGTACAACTAAATCACTTTGCTGTACACCTAAAACTAACAAAACCTTGTAAATCAACTTTGTAAACCAAAGAAACCTTACATATATAAGAAGAAGCCATTCATGCCAGGAAAAAAATATGAAACAAATTTTAAAAAGCCGTAACTGGACACACATCAATGTTACAGCAACTCAATGATCCATATCAAAACAACCCATCACCCATTTAGATCCAGTTTTCCCCCCACCTGCACTACTAGGTGTCTCCATTTTATTCTCTTGACCTGTCTCCCTGTTTCATTGGTCGCGTGTCTTTTTTGCTCCCCTCTGCTCTCCTGCTGTTTCTGGCCTCCTGTTTCTTCCCTTACACCTGTTCTGCCCCTCTGTGCAAGCTGTTCTGCTTCTTGAGGCTTTCTCCCACCCTTTCTGTCATAAATTAAATTTCTTGTGTTTCTGCCTTTCTTTCCCCATCTCCGCTCCCTCTCAGCCCTCAGGTTACACTCCCTTCCTCCTCAGAGACCCCAGGTGGCGATGCTTCCTTCCAGCTCCTTCTTTCCCTCTGCTCTTCTTGTCACCCTCTGTCCACTTTTTCTCCCAGCACCACATGGCTCTGAGGGCCAAGGTTCCAACTCTTGTAACAGTTCCCATTACTTTCTTCATGAAATGACCGTCCACTGGGATCCCGCCTTCTCACGCGGATTCGGGTTCCCTTCCTTACGCCGCCCTGCAATCTTGCAGATGCGACTTCATCACTTTCAGGTTACTTCTTCGTGTGTCCCTCAGCGACCCCCTACGTCCCCACTCGTTTTCCCTCACTCTTTTCCCTTCAGGTTTTCTACTTCTCCCTCGGTCTCTCCTGTTATGCCCGATGTCCGAATCCCCGAGCGGGAAGAGAGAAAGCTACCAAGAGACAATGCAAAACGCAAGAAGGAAGTTTATTGCTAGCTCGAGCTAGGGCCCCCGCTGTGTCCAACGCAGTGGCGCACAGGCTGAGAGCCCCGAGCCCGGTTTTTCTACCCATATTTATAGGCCATCCAATTTCAAACATAAGCAGGGGTCAATTAGCGAAGCGGATTGGTTACATGTTCGCGCGCGCGGGACTTTTCCGAAAACAAGTTCTGATTGGCTGTATCTGGGTGGCCTGATAATCGTCCTAGTTGCCAGAGGAGGGTCTTTCCCTTCCCGCCTCTGTCTCCTATCATGGCGTTATGTTTGCTCTTCCTACATTCCGTTTGTTCTTCCTACATTCCCCCCCTGTCTTTTGTTCATAAAGAGGAATCTTCCTCTTTTTCATTTCGGCCTACCGGCCGGTACTGTTGCCTCAGCATCATAATCTGGATAGTATTTAGCTGTGTCCTAATAAAAGTGATTAGTCTATTTAAAATGCAAGGTCCAATTGTAAGTATTAATATTAACAGTAAAAGTGGGCCCAGGAGGGTTGAGACTAAAGGAGTCAGCCAGGGCGACCAGGATCCAAACCATTCCCACCATCCCTGCTGGGCTTCCCGTTCCCTCTTGCGTTGCGCCAGTCCCTCTCTCACTTTTGCCATAGATTCTCTTACCACTCCTGTATGGTCTGCATAGAAACAACATTCTTCTCCCAGAGCCGCGCAGACCCCACCCTGCTGGAGAAAAACCAAGTCTAATCCTCTCCTATTCTGCAAGACCACCTCAGACAAGGAAGTCAGAGACTTCTCTAAGTGGCTGATTGATTCTTCTATGCGAGTTAGATCCTCATCTATAGCAGCTCGTAGGGAGGAAAACCCTTGGCCTTGCAGAGATAGTGAAGCTATTCCTGTCCCTGTCCCTGCCAGCCCAAGACTGAACAAGGCTGCCATGGTGATCGCACTGACTGGCTCTCTCTTTTGTCTTAGCATTTCCCGGTCCCAATGTGAGTACATAACCTCTTCAGAGTGGTATAAGATTTTTGGCATTACAGCAACCAGGACACAGAATTCTTGACTCTGGTTAAAAACCTTCACATTCAAACATGGGGTCAACCCAGTATGTGAACAGATCCACCATCCTCCAACCCCTGGTACAATCCAGTCCTTTCCTTGGAGGCTTAGATTACCCTTGGTCTGAGCACAAAGGGAAGCCTTGTCATGTGGTACTGTGCCTAGGCAAAGCCCTTGTCCCCATACCTCCTTCATCGTGAGGCCAACCTTACGTTCTTCCCATCGACATTGGGGTGGATTCTGGCCTGAAGACAAGTTGTAGGAGACGTTGAGGCCTACAGCCTCATAAAAAGGGGGGCGAAGATTATAGCACAGCCAGCAGGATTGGGTTGCATTAGGGTTGGTACGGTTTAAAGTCGCAAAGGCTGCATTCACCAAAGCCCATAGAGGATCTTGGGAGGCTGGACTAATGGTTACAGCCAGAGGGCTAGGGGCTTCTGTTGGGTTATTTCCAGGGCTTGGAGTGGAGGAGGGGTTAAATGTTTCCTGCGAGCTTGATCTAGAGGGGCTAGGCCCTGAGGCCCCTTTGGCTCCCGTTTCTGTTATGACTGTATTGGGACCCACACTATGTGTTTGCACTGGCTCAATAACCTGTCTTATGGTCAATAACCCACTCGGATAGGGACCGGGCCAACTCACGTGGAGTTGAAATCCCCAAGTCAGTCCGGAGGTCCACTTGTTTTCTCTTTTTGCCCTTTCTTGGTTAAACTGTACCCGTATTTGAGGTGCCCTGCGGTCAGGGTCTCGGAAGGTAAAGTTCACCAAGTCTCGATTTCCCACATCCCACTTTGCTGGGCCCATCGCATGAGGTTACACAACTCCAACTAGCACAGTAAAAGCTTTCTACCCCCCCACATGTCCTCCAATTTCCCTTGATGCCACCAGGACAGGCGTAAAACCCATCTGGCCACCAGAACCCATCCGTTCTGACCCACCCTGGCCCAGTATGAAAAAGTTGCCTGAGATCAAAGTACAGGTCTGGCCACCAAGTGTTAATGGGATGGATCTCCGAGGTCTGGTTGAGCACTTCGTGAGTCTGTCCGTCGCTGAGTTTCCAGGTAACCTTGACCGGCTGGTGGGGGTTGGTCTGGAGGCCGTGAGAAGTCGTCCCTGGATTGATGAGGGCTGCCATCAGCAAGAGAACTAGGAGGCTTCTCGGCGGGTGAGCTTCAGTTTTAAAGGATTTGACGGATGAGTATTCGCCTTCCATTCTGTTTGTGCCTTATCTCGTTCCTCTGGCGTGGCCTGCCGCACGTGGTTGCAGTGAACCCAGGGTCCAATCCCGTCAACCTTGACAGCGGTAGGGGTGGTTAGGAGAACAACATAAGGGCCTTTCCATCTAGGTTCTAATACTCTAGATTGGTGTCGTTTTACCCAAACCCAATCACCCGAGCTAATATTATGTGTGGGGAGGGCCCTCTCATTTTGGTCCTCGTATACCTCCCGGATCAACTTCCAAACACGGTTATGCACCTTGCTTAATGCCATTATTGTTTGCCGGAATTGTCCCAGAGCAGGGGGTGGCAGGCACTTTCCTTCAAAAATAGGATACACAGGAGGGGGTCTTCCATACAAAATTTCAAAAGGGGTAAGATTCAGCTTATAAGGGGTGTTACGCGCCCGGAAGAGTGCGAAGGGAAGGAGGGTCACCCAGTCCCCGCCAGTCTCTATTGCCAACTTTGTCAGTGTTTCTTTTAGGGTCCGATTCATTCTCTCAACTTGTCCCGAACTCTGGGGATTATATGCACAATGTAACTTCCATTTTGTCCCCAGAGCTCGGGCTAGTCCCTGCACAACTTGGCTCACAAAGGCAGGTCCATTATCAGAGCCCATAGTCACTGGCAGCCCATACCTAGGCACTATTTCCTCTAAGATCTTTTTAGCAACCACTATTGCTGTCTCTCCCTTAGTGGGGAAAGCTTCCACCCACCCCGAGAAGGTATCTACCAGAACCAACAGATAGCGGTACCCATACTTTCCTGGCCTTACCTCAGTAAAGTCTATCTCCCAGTGTTGCCCTGGCCCTTCCCCCCGGTACCTCGCTCCTAAGTGTTGCTTCTTCTCTGTTCTCATTAACTGGCACGCTTTACAGGCTTGAATTATCTCTCGTACAGTTGCCTTTTGTCGGGGGAACCTCAGGCAGGCCGTCTGGAGAAGTGTCAAGGTCTTTTTCTCTCCCAAGTGTGTAGTTGTGTGCAGGTGTTCACACAGGTGACGACCCAGGGTGGCAGGCAATATCAGGTTGCTGTCTTGGTCCCGGTACCATCCATCTTTCTCATCCTTCTGGAGGGTGGTGTCCTTATTGATCCAGTCGAGATCAGGGTGGGAGTATTCGGGAATTGGTGGCAAGGCCCCCATACCGGGAGGGGGAAGTTCCACGGTTAATATGGGGGCGACGTAGTCTTGGCTGGCTGCCCTCCGAGCGGCCGCATCAGCCGCCCGATTACCTCTTGCCTTTGGGTCTTCCCCTTTTTGGTGCCCGGGAACATGCACTATAGCTACTGCTCGGGGCAATTGGACAGCTTCTAGGAGCCTGCGAATCTCAGGCAAATTCTTGACTTCCTTTCCCTCAGCTGTCCGAAATCCCCTTTCTTGGTATATGGGGCCCTGGATGTGGACAGTGCTGAAAGCGTACCGACTGTCCGTGAAAATGGTGACTCTTTTCCCTTTTGCTCGCTCTAGAGCTTGTATTAGGGCAAGCAATTCGGCCTTCTGTGCAGAAGTATTTGGGGGGAGTGTTTCAGCCCATATCGTCTGCCCAGACTCATCAACTATGGCGGCCCCCGATTTTCTTTGCCCGTCCTTGACATAGCTGCTCCCATCGGTGAACCATACTAGCTCACTGCTGCTTAGTGGCACATCAGTTAAGTCTTTTCGTGCCGCCAGGGCCTCAGCCAGTATCTCACTGCAATCATGGAGAGGGCGGTCTTTCTCTGGGTTAGGTAGGAGCGTGGCTGGATTCAGGAAGCAAGGGGTCTGAAAACGCACCCGTGGGGCATCGAGCAGCAGGGCCTGGTAATGTGTCAAGCGGGCATTGGAGATCCACTTACCCGGCGGCTGCTTCAAAACCCCTTCGATGGCGTGGGGGGTGAAAACCGAGAGTTGCTGCCCATACGTCAACTTGTCGGCGTCGCGGACGAGGAGGGCAGTGGCTGCAATGATGCGAAGGCAAGGGGGCCACCCAGCGGCCACCGGGTCCAATCGCTTCGACAGGTATGCTACTGGCCGTTTCCATGGTCCCCATTGCTGCGTCAAGACCCCCTTTCCTATTCCTTGCTTCTCATCTATAAACAGTTGGAATGGCTTGTCTGGGTTAGGCAGGGCAAGAGCTGGGGCTTCTAGTAGGGCCCGTCTGAGTGTTTGGAAAGCCTGTTTCATGGGCTCAGTCCAGGTCCAGTTTGGAGTCTCTTTGCTTCCTTCATATAAAGGCCGAGCCTTCTCTGCAAACCCCATGATCCACAGTCTGCAATATCCAACAGTCCCCAGAAACTCCCTCACCTGGCGGGGGGTCTTGGGCTCTGGTATCTGCAATATTGTTTCCTTCATGGCCTGGGTTAGCCACCTTTGCCCCTGCCTGATCTTATACCCCAAATAGGTGACCTCTTGCCGGGCTATTTGTGCCTTCTTTGCGCTAGCGCGATACCCCAAGGTGCCTAGGGTTTGTAAGAGGTCCCCGGTGGCACGGCTGCATGCCTCCTCCGTGGTTCCAGCCAACATAAGGTCATCTACATATTGTAGCAGAATGACCTCTGGGTGGCGAGTCCGATATTCATAGAGGTCCTCACTCAGAGCCTCATTAAACAGGGTAGGGGAGTTCTTGAACCCCTGTGGGAGGCGGGTCCAAGTTAATTGTACTACCGGTTGGCCCTCCCCCTCGGTCCACTCAAAGGCAAATATCTCCTGGCTCTGGGCCGCCAGGGGTAGGCTGAAGAAGGCATCTTTCAAGTCCAGCACCGTGTACCAAGTGTACTCAGGCGGCAGGCTGCTCAGGAGGGTATATGGGTTAGGGACAGTGGGGTGGATGTCACTCACCCGCTTGTTGACTTCTCGCAGGTCCTGGACAGGTCTGTAATCTGTCCCCCCTGGCTTCTTCACCGGCAGTAAGGGGGTGTTCCAAGGGGATTGGCACCGCCTGAGAATTCCGGCATCCATGAGCCGTCGAATGTGGGGAGTGATCCCCCGCCGAGCCTCCTGGCTCATAGGGTACTGTTTCACCCTCACAGGAACTGCCTCGGCCTTTAGCTCGATGACGACCGGATGTCTCTGTTTGGCCAGTCCCATTCCTGCCGTTTCTGCCCAGGCCAATGGGTATTTATGGACCCACGGTTGTACATCTGGTGCTATGACCTCTGAGGGCTTAGGCGCAAAAAGTCTGTATTCATCCCTTAAGGCTAGGGATAAGACATGTATCGGCTGTCCAAGTCCATCTGTGACTGAGATTCCCCCAGGGTCAAAATGGATCTGAGCATTAACTTTAGTCAACAAGTCTCTTCCAAGTAGAGGGGCTGGGCATTCTGGTATCACCAAAAACGAATGGGACACCTGATGGGTCCCCAGATTTACTTTTCGTTCTGTGGTCCAACAATATCTTTTTGTCCCCGTGGCTCCTTGCACTATGCTGGTTTTCTTAGACATTGGTCCCAGCCTTTTATTTAAAACGGAGTGTTGGGCGCCAGTATCTACCATGAAGCCAACGGGTTTCCCCTCCACATTTATGGTTACCCAGGACTCGGGGAGGGGTGCCGAGCCTTGACTCCCCTAGTCACTGTCTTCTCCCATGTATAAGGCCCGATTTTCGGGGGGGACTTTCTCCCTCTGGGCCATTCCTCTCCTCGAGTCTCTCTTAGGGCACTCGTTTTTCCAGTGCCCCAGTTCCTTGCAGTAAGCACACTGATCTTTCTTTAGGGTCTGTCTTTCTAGCTTCTCTTTCTTTCCCCCTTGTCGGCCCCGAAGCTCCCTCGCTCCTGATCCGGTTCTTATCCCCGCAAAAAGAATCTTGGCTAGCTCCTTCTGGTTCTCCCTCGTCCTATACTCCCTATCTTCTTTCCTGATCTTTTCTGCTAGTTCTCTCTCCTCCCGTCTAATCCGTTCTTCCCTTTCCTCTGCAGTCTCTCTGTTATTGAACACTTTCTCAGCTGCTTTCAATAAGTCCTGTATTGTCTGCTCTCCTAGCCCCTCTATTTTCTGCAATTTCTTTCTGATGTCTGGAGCTGCCTGGTTTACAAATGCTAGTATCACGGCGGCGCGCGATTCGTCAGCCTGGGGGTCCATGGGTGTGTATTGTCTAAAAGCTTCCATTAGCCTCTCTAAGAAGGCTGCCGGACTTTCAGTGGGCTCTTGCCTCACCAGATTTACCTTTGCCAAATTGGTTGGCTTCCTTGCTGCAGCCCTCAGGCCAGCCATCAGAGTCTGGCGGTACACTCGGAGACGCTCCCTACCTTCCACTCGCTCGAAATCCCAGTTAGGTCGCAGCAAGGGAAACCCCTCGTCCACGAGATGAGGCTGAGCAGTAGGTCTCCCGTCGACCCCGGGGACTCGTTTTCGTGCCTCTGCCAGGATTCGCTCCCGTTCCTCCGTGGTGAAGAGTACCTGTAACAACTGTTGGCAATCATCCCAGGTGGGGTTATGAGTAAACAGAATAGAGTCTAAGAGGTCAATGAGGCCTTGGGGCTTCTCCGAGAAGGGGGGGTTTTGTGTTTTCCAATTGTATAGGTCACTCGTGGAGAAGGGCCAGTACTGATAGGTCCGTTCTCCGTTCGGGTTCGCTGGTCCCACCCGGACGGGGAGTGCCTGAACGGTGGATGACGGTAACTCTGGGTCCCCAGGGTCTTGCATACTCCTATCTCCCCTAGTCCTTCCCCGGGTCCCCAGTGCCGGTCCTCCCTCGTGGTCGCCCCTTGTCGCCCTTCCTGATCCTTCCCATCCACCCGGGGGTTCTGAGGGGGGCACGTAAGGGGGGGGTCTTGCTTCTGTTTCTAAGTCTATTAGGTTTGGGCAAGAGGAATCCTGAAAGACCGGTTTTGAGCTCTCTTTCTTCTTAGTTTCTTCCGAAGTGAGTTCCATCACCAGGACCTGTGGATTAGAAGTTCTGTGGACGAAAGGTTTTAACCAGTTAGGTGGGTTTTCTACCAGATCTTGCCAGACCACGATATAAGGGACCTGGTCTGGATGGCCCCAGGGGTCTGGTGCCATTATCTTTTCTTTCACTGCCTGTATTATGGAGGGCTGAAACGTACCCTCCGGGGGCCATCCAACCTGGAGGGTAGGCCATTCTGCAGAACAAAAAGTTATTAATTTACTTTTCTTGACTGACAGAGACAAGTTATGAGCCCTGGCTCTCACATCCGAAAAATGATCAGTCATGAGAGAGAGTGGAGTAGATTCTCCCTGACCCATAGTTAAGGAACAAGTGGTATGGAAGAAAGGGAGAGAGAAGTCAATGAGAACAACCACCAAAAATCCTATCAGGAGTGGTGGCGGCCAAGAGGTTGGGCTTATGGTATGCTTTTGGAACTGTTTATGTGCCTGCGTCGTTGCACGGAAGTTTTCTTGCTGGGGGCGGGCACCCTAGGGGTTTCTGGCCCGTTCCGTGACCCCCTTATCCTTTCACGGGAGTCTTCAAGTGGCAGGCGCCCTAGCGGCTCTTAAGTGCCTGACCCGTGCCCACACCAAGAATTTTAGGCCACGTTCTCAGTTTGAGATATTAAGGGGGAGCTTCACCCGGTCGGGCTCTAGTTACTTAGGCTCACTTTTGTTGGGCCTTCAGAGTCCACCAGAGTGTAGCCCTGGCCAGGACCCATCAATTGCCCCCACAATTGTTCGCCCGTTCACTGAAGCTCCCAAAGAGATTAGGAAATTGAGACCAGATCAGACAAAACGAAATAGCAAATGATACACCAAAAGAAGACAAGAAGCGAGACAATGCCGGCACTCACACAAACACGGAGCGGCGTAGACAAACACACGGACAGACAATTGTCGGCCGACAACCAAGTGCTAGGTCTCTGGGGGGGTGCACGCCCCCGTAACAGGCTCAACTTACCAAACAGTGTCCACTGGTCAACTGCCGCGGGATCAGGGGACGAAAGACCCCTTTCTCCGCAGAGCCGGTCGCCCTCCAGCGTTTTCGCTGGCCTTGGTCTCACACCGGCAGGAACGTTCCCTTAGTCCTGCACCAGTTACCTCCCTGCTCTCCTAGCAGGCCCCGGTTTCACACTGGATTTCCCTGACCTGACTGGGTACCGGTACCGTTTGGATTCTTCCTTCTGTCTCGGGAGGTTTCTCTCCTCGCCAAGGGATCCCGGACGAGCCCCCAAATGTTATGCCCGATGTCCGAATCCCCGAGCGGGAAGAGAGAAAGCTACCAAGAGACAATGCAAAACGCAAGAAGGAAGTTTATTGCTAGCTCGAGCTAGGGCCCCCGCTGTGTCCAACGCAGTGGCGCACAGGCTGAGAGCCCCGAGCCCGGTTTTTCTACCCATATTTATAGGCCATCCAATTTCAAACATAAGCAGGGGTCAATTAGCGAAGCGGATTGGTTACATGTTCGCGCGCGCGGGACTTTTCCGAAAACAAGTTCTGATTGGCTGTATCTGGGCCAGAGGAGGGTCTTTCCCTTCCCGCCTCTGTCTCCTATCATGGCGTTATGTTTGCTCTTCCTACATGCCGTTTGTTCTTCCTACATCTCCGTCTCTTCTTTTCCAGATACCCCCTCATCCAAGAACAAAATGCCCGTCTCCCGGAAAGGCACTTTCTAACGGGGGGCGGAGAGGTCCTGGGGACCGAAGGGCATGGGGTATCACAAGTCCCGCCCAGTTCACCTTCCCCCAGGCGAAGGCAGAAGACGCGGCCTCTGCGGCAGCGGAGCAGCCGGCGCTGCCTCCAGGGACCGAGAGGGCAAGGCTGGGGGACGCGAATCCACCCCGCGGACGAGTATTTTACATGGGGCGAGGGTGGGGCGCCGGGGTCAGTAGAGGATTTTATGAAAGAGAGAGTCTTGAAAGGCGGTGTCTGCGTGGAACGAAAGAAGAAAAGTCAAGGGCAGGGACCGGCCCAGAGCGACTTCAAACCAAAAAGAAAAGATACCGGACCCGAAACGGCGACGTCCGGATTTTCTGGGGCGGAGGGCCGGGTGCTGGCACGTTAGGTCCCTAGTGACTCCCGCACCCTGAGGACTGGGGGTAACGCACAGCACAAGTTCACGGTAGAAAGAAGAAACTTACCTCGCGACCGCGACCTTGACTGCGTGCTCCCCACCTTCCGGGTCATTAGGCTGGGCTCCTCGGGTTAGAGGCCGGGTTTCCGGGGCGGGGCCTACCGGCAAGGGGCGGAGCGAAGAAAAGGCCTATCTCTGCGCTCGGTAAACTGGAGGGCCTGGGAGGAGGGAGGGGTTGGCTGCCTCAAGTTGTATACAGAGCTCGTGCGAATCTGCATTAAAAATCTTTTTTCCTACTACCGTGACCACCTCCCCCCGCCCCCCGCTACGGTCCTGTTTCTATGGAACATATGAATAATAAAAATTGTTGACAAAAACAAACATTTTTAAAGCACCCACACACATGTGTGCACACGTACACACCTTGGTCTCATCATTCAGGTCAGAGTCAGGATTGCCGTGGGCCGCCCCCTCCCTGGACTCTGCAGCTAAGCCTTTACATCTCAACTTTGCTTCCCATAATCGGCCTGTGGCCTGTGCCTCCGGCAGCAGAGGCTTCCAGGGTCCTACTCCCCATAGGTGCTGAATAGATGGAGTCTCTGGTTTCCAAAACCGAGGGCACGAACGCCTGTTTATCCTTTGGAGGAGCTCCTACATGTCCATCTTCTAGTCTTTTTATTCTCTCTTGATTTCTATAACAGAATTTCCATATGACAATACTGGCTCTAATTAACATGTGTGGTCAATTCTCTGTGTAAGTCCAGCTTATCCTTGGTACCCTTTATTGGCAGTGGAAAACTTTGCTTCAGTTCTTCATTGAAACAAATCAATAAATAATACTATGATAAAAAAAATAGTTTCTGAGTAGATTGTACATACTTTGTTACATAATCAGCATGGAGCCCTACACCAAGGTCACAGGACAAAAATCTCTGGAACTGACCAAGTCCGATAGTTAAGTGTTGTCATGAATCTCCAGATCTAATCCAGCCAGTTCTGTGACCCCCATATTAAGTAAAACACCTACCCTATTACTCATCCTATAAAATCCTAATCAACCACCTAATGCCACCCCTTCCAGTAGGAATTTTGTCTGGAGGCTATAAAAATTGGCCACGAGCCCAATAAAGAGGTCAGCTCTCCCTTGAGCTGTCCTGCTGTTCTAACAGTCTCCCGCTCTACTCTCCTCTCATTCCACCTCATGTCTGGAAATGCTTTTCCAACCTGCTCACAGACCACAGCAATCTGGAAAGTTCACAAAAGATTAAATTAACGGTGAACCCAAATGTAAAAAGACAGGCCAACTCTGTCCACCTATGTATTATCTGCATAATAAATAATGCAACATGATCCGAACACATCTCTTGCTACCATAATATGTCATCTAGAAAAGTGAAAGTTACATTTGCTACCTAATCTAAAATGGCTGTATCGTGAAAATCTAAAAAATATATAAGGTCCACTCTTTAAACATGTTTACAAGCAGATGTAAAAAGATAAAGAGAAAAAGGAGGTCTTTATTAGAGTTGCACGTTATTGTCAGGACCTCCTGTCTTCATCCTCCACATGTATGAGTGTCTCTGCAGGGGGTGCCGTGCTCAGTGATTGTTTCTATACGAGTTAGTACCCTTGACCTTGCTTCAGGAAGAGGGTGGAGAAGATGGGGTCGAGACGGGCTGTGGGTGCATAGGTCCCATCTAACTGAGTTTCTCTTCCCCAGCTCCTGGCCTTCGTCTCTCACCCAAGAGGTATCTAGGCCCACAGTGACTAGGCTATGGAAGAGTTGACCAGGTCCAAGAGATTTTCATAGACTTTTAATAATCCTTTCAGTCCAAATTTGATTAGAAGCTGATATTTAACACTTGGTATTTCTAATCTCTTATGCTGCAAAGTAAAGCATTTCTTGCTAGTAAAAGTATATAGTTAAGGTCAGTCATTATAAAATACAACTACTACTTGAACTTAGGTATCCATCTTTCAAAATGCTATCTGGAGAGCTAGGTTGCAATTTGTAATGCATCCTGTGTCATGATGATTTTGGACACACAGTAAAATCCTTCTCTCTGTCTTAGTGCATCATTAAAAAATTACACAAGGATAATTACAATAAAGGTATGAAAGGCCCCGGGCTCCACTCCACTCTTCCCTCTCTCAGAGGGAGTTCCGAGGAAAGCGAACCCGTGAAGAGGGCCAGAGGGCAAAGACCTAGGCCCTCTCACCACCAGCTAGGAGAGGGAGTTTGAAAGCCTGACAACCCAGCCCTGAAGGAGCCTTCCTGTGGCTTCAACCTCAAGAGGCCCTGAGCCACACCCACGCCGCTAAGATGCTCCCACAGTGCACAGAAACTGTGGACTATCATCAAACGCTCACTGCTAAGCTTCTAAGCTTTGTACTGATTGGCTACATAGCAGTACATAGTGAATGTGCTCCTGTATGCTCACTCAGTCCTGACTGACTGTTTGCAACCCCATGGACTGTAGCCCGCCAGGTTACAATGTTCATATTTTCCAGGCAAGAATACTGGAGTGGGTTGCCATTTCCTCCTACAGGTGGTCTTCTTGAATCAGGGACCCAACCTGCATTGGAAGACAGATTTTTTTTTTTTTTTTACCACTGAACTACCTGGGAAGCCTGATTCAAGCCTGATTCTGGCCGGCTACAGAAATGGATATAAAATATATATGCCATGAAAAAGATGAAATTATGAAGGCACTTAAAATTCCAAATAAGAATTCTCACAGTAAGATGAATATGAGCATTCACCTAATCTTAATGACCTCAAAACTAGGCTACTTAGGGAATTCTCCAGTGGTTCAGTGGTTAGGACGCCACAGTTCCACTCTAGGAGCCCAGGTTCGATCCGATTTGGGAATTAAGATCCATAAGCACTGTGGCAGTGAAAAGAAAAAAGCAGAGGGCAAGAAGGAAAGATTTCCTACAATGACATGATAAATTAAGACACCTGGGCATGAGTGGGTGGAGACAGGTACACTGGCAGTGAGAGATCGGCAACTTAGCCATTGATTGGAGGGAGTCTAGGGTGCTCTGTGAAGGGTCAATGGAGGTGTTGACTACCCCCAGAACTGGTCATTCAATTAAGCAGACAGGATTGTCTTTGTAGGCAATGGAAATTGACAAGTAAAATGCACAATTCTGTTCATGCTGATTGTGCATTTTCATTCCAATGGTATCAAAAACGTAATTTCCATTTAGAGTACACTAAAATCTGGGAGCCAGAGATCAACTGTAATCCAGGTCAAAAGCAATCTGAGGAATCCCATATGAATCACAAATCCCATATGAATCCCATATGAATCACAAAGCTCCAAACTGGTCCAAGAATTAACATACTTGGGAGAGGAGAAAAGCTTTTTTTAAATTTTAATTGGAGGCTAATTACAACATTGTTGTGGTTTTTGCCATACATTGACATGAATCAGCCATGGGTGTACATGTGTCCCCCATCCTGAACCTCCTCCCACCTCCCTCCCCATCCCATCCCTCAGGGTCATCCCAGTGCACCAGCCCTGAGCACCCTGTCTCATGCATTGAACCTGGACTGGTGATCTATTTCACATATGATAATATACATGTTTCAATGCTATTCTCTCAAATCATCCCACCCTCACCTTAAATCATGCTAACAAGCAGGGTCCCCCTGCAGGGTCCTTTGATACCATTAAACAGCTTAAATGCTGAGGCTCTTGGGTATATTTGTTATCATTATTACATTTTTTATTACTCCATTATTCATATATATGTGTACATTTTAGTCTTTAAAATTTGCTTGATGTCACATTACATCCTGACAATGTGAGACTTTACTCCAACGTCTAACTCTGGAAAATAGCCAACATAAAAGAACTCCTTTTCTTCTTCTCTGTGGAAGGAGACTGCTTACTTGCTAAGAACTACACTTCCTCTTTAATTTCAGTAAGACTCAGGATAGCCCAGTTGTTTACTTCAGAAACAGCAAGAAAGAAATCGTCCAACTCCCCATCCACTGCCTTATGAACAATTACTGTTCCTCTTTTAGATCTGTGGATGAAAAGTTAACATGATTTCATCATAATTTACTTGAGTTTTTCTCCTCTCCCAAGTATGTTAATTCTTGGACCACTCTGGAGCTTTGTAATTCATATGGGACTTTGCCTAACTTGTTATAACTAACTTGTTTATATCCCTGGGTATAAAAGCTAAGTTTTCAATTTGACTTTTGAGGTTTTACAACTTCAGTTGCCACCATTCTATTTGAAGAATATTTCTTTTTTTTTGACTACCCACCAGGCAGCATAGCTTGTGGGATCTTAGTTCCCCTTCCCAGACCAGGCACTGAACCTGCACCGGACGTGCAGAGTCTTAACCACTAGATTGCCAGGGAAGTCTTGCTAGTCACAGTATTGTGCAATAATTTCAGAAACTGGTATTGCTCTACATTTGTTCCTGCCTAAAGGGAAATGTTTTTTTATCTATCATACTTGTGACCTATTTTTTTTCAGTAAATACAACTTCATCTTGGATAATCTTTTCTTGAAGAATTATGTGGTAATCAGTGAACCTGCATCTTATTTAAATATTCATTCTTTGGTAATATTGACCTATGAGATAAAGGTACAAGCATAGTTTGGAAATACCTCAAATGCAGTTCCAGAGAATGACAATAATAAAGTCAATCACAGAATAAAGTAGGTTACTCAAATTTTTTATATTCACACTACATATAAAAGTTCTTCTTTGGACTATAAAGTATGCAATAGAAATATCTAAAACAATTTTCCAAATTTATCAACCAATTCATTTCCTGCACTGGGTCCTAGTCATTGATGATGTAGCAAGAAATAAAATACGCTGCCAAAAAAAAATAAAATAAAATAAAATACGCTGCCTTCAGGAGGTTATATTCTATAAGGGAATGTCAGCAATCCTTAAGTAAGATATGACTCTAGTAATGAATTAATACAATGACAGAAAGAGAAGCTGACTTAATTTGAACAATGTGTTGAGGAAGTGCTCATACGATAAGAGAACATCTGAACAAAACCCTTGATTAATTTAAAGAGCCTGTGATTCAAAACCACATGGAGATCATGAGAAAAAGGATGATGTTAAAAAAAAAACAAAAAACAAAAACAAAAAACAAGGATGATGTTGGAAGTTCATAAAAGCAAGAACACAAATTGTGACCTGGAGTACCTAAAAGAGCACAGAGCTTTGGATCCATTTACAATTCTTGAATGGAAACAGAAAGAGAATAAATCTATTTATTTAAGGCACTCAGTTTGTAGTAATTGGTACAGCAGAAATGGAAAATTTAGTATGGGGTATGTAGAAAAGCAAAACACAGTTTTCCAGAAACATTCTCATCTTATCAAGTGTCTATGTCCTTGCACTACAGTTGATGTGATGTTGTAGTTCTACAAAATACTCTAATAAAGCCGAAGATGTGGACACCTGTAAAAGCCTTGACACTTCACCACAATGTTCAATGTTCAAGATCATGGAACACCTGTAGGGACGTTTTAGGCTTCAAGGCACACTGAAGAATTCGCCACTCATTACATTTGAAAGGTTTCTCTCCAATATGAATTATCTGGCATATTATAAGGTATGAATTTTGACTAAACATATAGAGATGGTCATTGAACTTGTAAGGTTTCTTCCCATTACAGATAATCTGGTGGTGAGTGAGTCTATATGCAAAAAGACTTTACAACACTCATGATTATTTATAGTTTCTTCCCATTATGAATTCTCCAATGAATTGTAAGGTGTGAATTTTCAGATTTGAATTTTTTTTGAAGTTTGAATTTTGAAGACCTTCCCACATATAGCACAATTACATGGTGTTTCTTTTCTCCTTTTTTTTTTTTTTTTTTCTCTAGCCCTCACTCCCCACCCCTCGCCACCGCCATCTGCGGCCCGAGCTCAAGGCATCAAAGCGGTTCCCCCCCTTCCCCTCTCTAGCTGTCTCCTACTCCCATTACTATAATTCTCCCAATTCTCCACCTCCCTCCTCTCACCTGGGTCTTCACCCACTGTAACCTTGCCTTTTCCTTAAGGCTCCGGCAGACACGACTCCCACAGCCCCTCGAGTTCTCCCAGCCACGGGCTGAGTCCCCTACTTTGCTCGCACCCGAACCCTGCAGGAGCGCGCCGCCCCTCCGGACAGGACTCCACGGGCCCCAGCTTTGGCCTCACCGCTCCCGCAAGAAGCCACCGTTCCGACGCGTTTCCCCAAAGAACTTCCCCGAGTGACAGTCCGCTCCGATGCAAGCTCAGTCGTTCAGGCCGCTTCTCCCCTCTTCCCTCCGCTCCTTCCCCGGAGGTGAGTTTGCAAAACCCAGAACGTGCTCTACCCGAGCAGGCCAAGCCCTGCTCCATTTTTTTTTTTTACACAGTGTTTCTTAAGTTGGATTTTCTGATGTGTGGTAGGGTTGAGATCTGAGTAAAGGCTTTTCAACACCTAACAAATTTATAACATTTCTATTCATTATGTGGACTTCCCTGGTGGCTCATTAGGTAAAGTAAGATCCCCAAGAGATGGAAATGTCTACCCATTCCAGTATTCTTGCCTGGAGATCCCATGGACAAAGGAGCCTGACAGGCTACATGACTGTAGCAACTATCACTTTCACTTATTCATTATGCAATCTGTGATGAATTCGAAAACATTGTTTGTAATCAAAGCCTTTGCCACACTGATCACATTTGTAAGGTTTCTCTCCAGTATGAATGGACTGATGACGGATGAGGGTTGATCTACTGCTGAACATCTTACCACACTCATTACATTTGTAAGGTTTCTCTCCAGTATGAATTCTCTGATGAAGTTAAGTAAGGTTTGAATTTCTATTAAAGACTTTGCCACACTCACTACATTTGTAAGGTTTCTCTCCAGTATGAATTCTCTGATGAGCTGCAAGGCTTCCTTTCAGACTAAACAGCTGGCCACACTGATTACAGTTGTAAGGTCTGTCACCATTATGAATCGTTTGATGACGCACCAGGTTGGATTTTTGATTAAAGAACTTTCCACACTCATTACATTTGTAAGGTCTGTCTCCAGTATGGACATGTTGATGCCGTATAAGAGTTACCTTCTGACAAAAGAACTTGCCACACTCATCACACCTGTAAGGTTTCTGTCCAGTATGGACATGTTGATGCCGTATAAGGGCAGTCCTGTTATTAAAGTATTTGCCACACACGTTACATTTGTATGGTGTCACTGCAGTCTGAATTTGTTGATGCCTTGTAACAGTTTCCTTATCACAAAAGACCTTGCCACATTCATTAAATTTGTGAGGTTTCACTCCAGTATGAATACTCAGATGAGTTTTAAGATGTGCTTTTTGACCGAAGACTTTGCCACATTCATTACATTTGTAAGGTTTCTCTCCAGTATGAATTCTCTGATGAACTGCAAGGTCTACATTCTGATTAAAGACTCTGCCACATACATCACATTTAAATGGTTTTCTTCCAGTATGTTTTATCATATGTCTCCAGAGGCCTGAGGAATACCGAAAGGTTTTTCCACAGACATTGCATTTGTAAGGTGTCTCTCCAGTATGAGTTCTCTTATGACATGTAAGATATGAATTATGATTAAAACTCTTGCCACACACATTACATTTATAAGGTTTCTCTCCAGTATGAATTCTCCGATGAACTTCAAGGTGTGAATTTCGACTAAAGATCTTTCCACAGAAGTCACATTTATGCAATTTCTTTCCTGTATGGATTATCTGATGTCTACTGAAGTCTGAGCCTTTAAAAAAGATTTTTCCACTCTCATTACATTTGTAAGGTCTTTCCCTATGTGCTATCTGGTCTTGTGTCAGTATTGAAGGATGCATAAAATCACTCCCATATACATTAGAAATGTTGGATTGGCCAGAAGGAGAAATTTCCTGAGATGGTGAAAATGACATACCACTCTTCATGTTGTCATCAGCTTGATGAAATTCATCAATTGTTTGTCTACTTTGAAACGTGCACAGTGCATCCCAAGAGCTTAATGCAAGTATATTTGCAATCAGCTTCTTTTCTGTATCCTCTCCACTGGGTTGAACTCTTCCATAAGTGACACCTTCATTATGGAATGTAGGGATATTTCTATAATTTCTTTCATCATCTCTCCACTGACACCCGAGATCACACATACTTTCCTGTAATTCTTGAGGGTAAAAATGCTTGATTTCATGGCTTTCAGGGTTTCCCAAAATGAGTGTTTGGTATCTTTCTCCTATATCAATGTTTGCTTTTAGTTGTGATTTCTTGATCATGTGTATATGAGAGATACCTACAAGATATAAAGAATCACAGATATATTACTACAGTGTATGAATAAATATTTTTTCAACCACAATGTTAAAAATTTTTAGGAAAACTAAAGAATAAGATTCTTCACTATAGAAACAGTGGTTACCCATAATTCAAATCAAGCCTAGGGTAGTCTATTTTCAAACACACAAGGACATAACATTCAAATTGGATAAACTTATATTAGCTCTCAAAAATAAAGGTACTTTTCCACCATAACCACAAAACCCAAAGAAATTAAAGAGTAAAAATACAAACACTAGGAGTTTAGAAAGGAAATCATAGGAGATGCAAGAAGTGAGTTGGATAACACTCTTATTCAGGAATCCCCCTTCAAAATGGTTTCTGAGTCATCACAGCTGCACATAGTAAGTTGTATCCTGAGAAAGTTGTCCAAGGGATGAAACGAAATCATTTTTACAGTGTGAGTAATAAGAAAGGTGGAGTGATGGGTGAAGGAAAACTTGGAAACCGGAGAGATCAGGAGAACAATTAAAATATGTGAGTAAAGGTTAGTGTTTCTATCTGCATCAAGGGAACATGAAAAGAAAGAGTAAGACAGATAAAGGGTCTGAGTAGATTTCAGGGAATAATAAACAGAGGATATCACGGCTTATGACTGTATATATGTGTGAAAAACTGTAAGTACAGGCAACTAAAAATACTGAGGTTAAAAGGAAAAAAGAATTGGTTTAACTATTCCATTTTTAACTATGGAAATTATATTATGGGTATGTAGCCAAAATGAAAGAGATTTAAAAAGAGAAGAGAATGGGATATTTCAGATATAAAGCACGTATACATCTATTACATTATTTGCTAAGTAGGTTATCAAATTCAATATTCCATAAGCCCCATTTCCAGGCATATTTTCACAAAGAACAGATATAATGTTGTATGAGATGTCTAAGAATGATCTTTGTTGAAACCTGAAGGAAACACTAGAATAAGACCATCAAAAGGAAATAGATGTGTCTTTTCTGTACACAAACATACAGATAGAATAAAAATATCCTGGGTGTTTTTAACAACACAGATGGACCATGAAGGTATATGCTCAATAAAAATAATTCAGAGGCAAAAAAGTACATAATTATTCCAAATATGTATAAAATAAAGTTAATTTAGAAAAACACAAAAAAAAATAAGAGGCAAACTAAGAGCAATATAAAATAGTTGTTAACAAACTCAGGGGATTAGTAGAATGGGGGATATTACTAAAAGAAATAAATGTACAGTTCTTAAAGAGTTCTACAAATCTAATGTACAGCATGGTAATGATAGCTATCACTACTATATTACATGCTTAAAAGTTAATAAGACACTAGACCTTAAACATCTCACCACTACTCAGAAAAAACATAGAATTATGTCACAGATGAATACATTAACCTACCAAGGTAATTACAATGGAACTATCAAAACATTACACTATAGATCTTAAACTAACACAATGATAAACATTAATTAAATTTCAATAAACCAGAGAAAAAGAAAAAATAAGCACATAGACAAAACAGTCCTGGTTTATCAACTGAACAGAAATAAATTGAAGGAAAAAATGACAATAAAAATTCAACCCAAATAAAAACTGTTAGGCATACACAATATACCTATGCTAGCAGAAGTTAGAAGAAAAAACTGGATTAGAGTTCAATGAAATAGCGAATAATAACTATATAAAATTGTAACACCACAAGTTGGTTCTTTGAAAAGAATAACAAAACTGACAAACCTTTATGTAGAATAACTTACAAAAGGAATGAAGACTCAAATTACTGAAATTAGAAATGAGAAAGACAACATTACAACTGACTCAAACGGAATCAAGAAAATTAGAAGGAAACACTAAGAAAATTCTATGTGTAGGTAATGGATAAAGTAGAACAAATGAATAAATTCCTAGAGAATAACAACCTACCAAGATACTATTAGAACCATGAAGAAATTAACATCTGTACAAACTAGTCATGGAAAGGAGATGGAATCGTTAATCAAAAACCATCGTGAGGCAAGTCACATACATTCACTGCACAATTGCAGACAACACTTCAAAACAGTTAAGGTCAATCTTCCTTAAACTTTTCCAGAAAACACAGAAGAAAAAGGAAACGTTACAAACTTTATGAAGCGAGAATTCCTCTAATACCAATGCCAGTCAAAGACACAAGAAAACCAAGGACCAAAATTTCTAATAATCAAGCAAAAATCATCAATAAAAGTAAACTAAAATTAACACCACACTAAAAGGATTATATGCAACCATAAGGCGATATATTCTTGAAATGTAAGAATGGTTCAAAATATGCAAAGTTTCAGTGTAAAAAAGTATATTAATGGAATGAAACAAAAAGTAAAACTAAAAAGTAACTAAAGTAACTAAAAAAAAAGTAAAGTAACTCAACTAATGCAGTAAAAAGCATTTGACATAAGTCAACAGTTTTTCATAATAAAACACTTGATAAACAAGGAATTTAAAAAGCTATGGCAACACCCTAAAGGACAAATCCTATACAAAGACAGAAAGACATGCACATTCTAAACTAAAAACATGGCTAAAAAATATTAGAAAAGACAACTGACACAAAGACATCCTCAACTCAAGGATTTGAAGTCAATATTCTCAAGATGTCAGTGTTAACCAAAGCAATCAACAGTCAACAGATTTACTGTTTAGTAAAATCAATAGTATTTCTTGAAGAAATAACAAACACATCTTACAAATTCATTTGGAATCTCAAAAGATGCTGAAGAGCAAAGTACGCTTAAAAAGAACAAAGCCAGAGGTCTCGCAGGTCTTTATTTCAAAACTTACTTCAAACCTATACTAATAAAATGATGTGGTACAAAGATAAAGACAGAGCAACTGGTGGAATAGTACAGAGACATAAAAAAAAAATCTCTCATATATGGTCAAATGTTCTAGAAGGGGGTCAAGACAACTCAAAGGAGGATGAGCAGTTATTAAATACACAACAATTTAGCTGGATCATTAACTGACATAATATACAAAATCAATAAGAGACCTAACCAAGCCCAAAATGCATAAAACTCCTAGAAATAAATAAGCAGGAAAAGCTTTATGACATAGCAGTCACCAATGATTTATCACGCATAACATGAAAAGCACCAGGAACAAACCTAAAACAGAAATTTGAACTACCTCAAAATTATAAACTACTGTGCATTAGATCACACTTAGTAGAGTGAAAAATAATCTATGCTATGGCAGAAAATATTTGCAAATGATTTATGTCATAACAAAATATCAAGCATATGTAAACAACTCTAAAAAACTAATCACTGGAATTTCCTGGTGATCGAGTGGTTAAGATTCTACACTTCCAGTGTAGTGGGCATGGGTTCGATCCCTGGTCGGGGAACTAAGATCCCACATGCCACATGGTGAGGCCAAAAAATAAATAAATAAAATAAAAATTTAAAAAGAACTAATCACCAATTCTACCTGGACAGGGCTGGCTTGTCTCCAATCAACCAACCCACACACTGAAAACAGAAAACAACCTCCATAAGTAACATGAAATACATATACTTGATGATTAAAGAAATAAAATCAAAACTATTTATTATGCATAGAAATGTACAAAATGAGAGCAGCAGTGCCAAAAACAAATGATGGTTCATCACTGAAGGTATCACTCCACCTCATAAGCTGTCTCAGTATTTGTTTGGAGAAGAGGAGGGTCCACATCATGGTTTGTGGGATCTCAGTTCACTGACTAGGGATGGAACCTGCACCTAACCACTGGAACGAGAGGGAACTCTTAAGCTCTCTCATTAAGATGCTTCAAACCTAAGTGTAGACGTAGAATGGTGCACACAGGCATCAAAAATATGGCATCAACAACAGTTTAGTCAATACCTTCGCATGAGGATGTGGACTTGGACGATGTTATCTCTAGAAAAAATTCTCAAACCATTTCTTGAGGATCAAAACAGGTGGTCACTAGGGGCTTCCCTGGTGGCTCAGTAGTAAAGAATCCACTTGCCAATGCAGGAGATACAGGTTCAAACTCTGATCCAAGGAGATCTCACATGACAGGGAGAAAATAAGGCCCTGAGCTACAACTATGGAGCCTGTGCTCTCAAGTCCAGGAGCCAAAACCATGAAGCCCTGACAGTTTAGAGCTCATGCTCTGTAACAACAGAAGATTGCACATCACAACTAGAGTAGCCTCCACTTGCTGCATCCAGAGAAAAGACCGCACAGCAACGAAGATCCAAAGAAATAAAAAATAAATTAATTAAATTATTTTTTAAAAGAAAAAAATGAGGGAGAGAAAGAAATGTCAGCTACTGTGGGTTTTTCCAGAATCTCAACTCTCTGTTCACATGAGACTGAGGACATTACAGGTGGCTCTGGAAAAATCTCACAAAATCATCCACTGCCTGCTACGTTTTTGATTCACAGGGAACAATGTAACATGCAGGTATCATCCAACACTCTTCTAATAAGTACTGAGTCAAAAGCACAGAAGTAGAATACAGAGAATTAAAATATTTTAAAAGTTTCCAGATGGGGGTTAGACATCGAGCACTGGAAAAACTCCTAACGTGAAGTGGCCAGGTCATCTGAAGGAAGAGCATGTTTAAACTCCTGAGCCTACATTATGAAGGTTTCCATGCCTGAGTCAACATGGCTTTGAGCTCCATTAAGCAAAATAGGGAGTTCCAAAAGGCAAAGAGCAGTAAATGCAAAAATACTCTCCCAACTTTTGGAAGGAAATTATCCTTACCCACAGAGAGCAGGTTCCTGAGGGTCTCCACCATCACGTCCCTGTACAAGGTCCTCTGAGCAGGGTCCAGGCATTCCCACTCCTCTGGAGAGAATTCAATGGCCACATCCTTGAAGGTCAATCGTGCCTTAAGTTTAAAAGAAAAAGCACTTAACCAAGGGAACAGAAGCAGAGTTCTTGCGTATAAAATGAGTAGAGGTGAGAAGATCAAGTTGAAGTAGGTATTGTGACAGAGCCATGTAAAGGTATTTGACGCTACCTCTGTGTCTAATTTAATTTCTCACACTTTATCATAAAGATTACAATATCCTCCAAATAGATACAGGTTTCTCATTTTCTTACAAAATACATGAAATAAATACAAACAAAAATTCAAAGCTGGGCTGTCTATATGAAAGTCTTAGTATGTTCTATCACTGAGGGATGATCAAAGCTGGATGTGGAGGAGCGTGAGTGATCTTCAGTGATGACAAAGTCTACAGTGTGTTTAAGGAAAACCCAAGATTTTTAATCACAATGATGACAGGAGCAGCAAAGATGAACACCATTTGAGCTTCCTATCTGAAATACATTACTCTAAATGTTTTACATGTATTAACTTGCTGTCAGCATCACAGCTCATTAAAGACCTATTCTGATCTTGCAGATGAGATCTGGGTCAAAGACACACTGGGAAACTCCAATCAGGTCTAGAAGTTAAGGAATCAGAGCAAGCAGCTGAGCTCCTAAGGCTGGACTTTAGAACTGAAGTTTAAAATGAAAGAGTTAAGTAACACACGGAACATTAAAAGTACATTGCCAGACTGTTTCATGGAGAAAACATGAAAAAAGTTCAAGGTGCACAACATAGAGTGGCCTAAAAGGTCTTTATACATGTGTGCGCACACACATGCACAAGAAATGTTAGGAATTTTATTACTACTTAAATGATTAATATGATAGGGTAGAAAAAGTTGGAAGCCAGATAATATGTTAAAAATATAATTGTTAAAGTGCTGCACTCAATATGCCAGCAAATTTGGAAAACTCAGCAGTGGCCACCCAGGACTGGAAAAGGTCAGTTTTCATTCCAATCCCAAAGAAAGGCAATGCCAAAGAATGCTCAAACTACCACACAATTGCACTCATCTCACACACTAGTAAAGTAATGCTTAAAATTCTCCAAGCCAGGCTTCAGCAATACGTGAACTGTGAACTTCCAGATGTTCAAGCTGGTTTTAGAAAAGGCAGAGGAACCAGAGATCAAATTGCCAATATCCGCTGGATCATCAAAAAAGCAAGAGAGTTCCAGAAAAACATCTATTTCTGCTTTATTGACTATGCCAAAGCCTTTGACTGTGTGGATCACAATAAACTATGGAAAATTCTGAAAGAGATGGGAATACCAGACACCTGACCTGCCTCTAAGAAACCTGTATGCAGGTCAGGAAGCAACAGTTAGAACGGACATGGATCAACAGACTGGTTCCAAATAGGAAAAGGGAGTGCATCAAGGCTGTATATTGTCACCCTGCTTATTTAGCTTATATGCAGAGTACATCATGAGAAACGCTGGGCTGGAGGAAGCATAAGCTGGAATCAAGATTGCTGGGAGAAATATCAATAACCTCAGATATGCAGATGACACCACCCTTATGGCAGAAGTGAAGAACTGAAGAACCTCTTGATGAAAGCGAAAGAGGAGAGTGAAAAAGTTGGCTTAAAGCTTAACATTCAGGAAACTAAGATCATGGCATCTGGTCCCATCACTTCATGGCAAATAGATGGGGAAACAGTGGAAACAGTAGCTGACTTTATTTTTGGGGGCTCCAAAATCACTGCAGATGGTGACTGCAGCCATGAAATTAAAAGACACTTACTCCTTGGAAGGAAAGTTATGACCAACCTAGATAGCATATTAAAAAGCAGAGACATTACTTTGCCAACAAAGGTCCGTCTAGTCAAGGCTATAGTTTTTCCAGTGGTCATGTATGGATGTGAGAGTTGGACTGTGAAGAAAGCTGAGCGCCGAAGAATTGATGCTTTTGAACTGTGGTGTTGGAGACTCTTGAGAGTCCCTTGGACTGCAAGGAGATCCAATCAGTCCATCCTAAAGGAGATCAGTCCTGGGTGTTCATTGGAAGGACTGATGCTGAAGCTGAAACTCCAATACTTTGGCCACCTGATGCGAAGAGCTGACTCACTGGAAAAGACCCTGATGCTGGGAGGGATTGGGGGCAGGAGAAGGGGATGACAGAGGAGATGGTTGGATGGCATCACCGATTCAATGGACATGAGTGTTAGCAAGCTCGGGGAGTTGGTAATGGACAGGGAGGCCTGGCGTGCTGCAGGCCATGGGGTCGCAAAGAGTTTGCGCGACTGAGCGACTGAACTGAACTGAATGCATGCACACACATCAACACTAAATTTTAAAAAATGAGAGGAGTGTATTTTTCAGATGTTTTCCTCATCACTTTTATTCATGTGCATTCAGGATCTTCCAGATAATGAAAATGACTATAGGATCAACTATACTTAACTGCATTTGTCAACATGATTTTGTAATAAGCTAGTGAAAAACAGTATTCCAACCTCAACAAAATAACTGTATTAAACATATAATTTTGTCCATTTAAACTTACACAGGAAGGCACTGTTGTTGTCTTTCAGTCACTAAGTCCTCTCCCACTCTTTGTGACCACATGAACTGCAGCACGCCAGGCTTCTCTGTCCATCACAATCTCCCTGAGTTTGCTCACTCATGTCCATTGAGTCCATGTTGCCACCAACCATCTTGTCCTCTGTCCCCCTTTCTCCTCCTGCCCTCAGTTTTTCCCAGCTCAGGGTCTTTTTCAGTGAGTCAGTCTTCAATTCAGGTGGCCAAAGTATTGGAGTTTCAGCTTCAGCATCAGTCCTTCCAATGACTATTCAGGGTTGATTTCCTTTAGAATTGACTGGTTTGATCTCCTTGCTGTCCAAGGGACTCTCAAGAGTCTTCTCCAGCACCACAGTTCAAAAGCATCAATTTTTCGGATGCTCAGCTTTCATCATGGGCCAACTCTCACATCCATACGTGACTACCAGAAAAAAACACAGCTTTGACTATATAGACCTTTGCTGGCAAAGTGTTGTCTCTGCTTTTTAAAACACTGTCTAGGTTTGACATAGCTATTCTTCCAAGGAGCAAGCATCTTTTAATTTTGTGGCTGCAGTCACTGTCTGCATTGATTTTGGAGCCCAAGAAAATAAAATCTGACATTTCCCCTATCTATTTGTCATGAAGGGATAGGATCAGATGCCATGATCTTAGTTTTTGATGTTGAGTTTTAAGCCAGCTTTTTCACTCTTCTCTTTCACCTTCATCAAGAGGCTCTTTAGTTCCTCTTCACTTTCTGCCATTAAAGTGGTATCATCTGCATATCTGAGGTTGTTGATATTTCTCCTGGCAATCTTGATTCCAGCTTGTGATTCATCCAGCCTGGCATTTCACATGATGTACTCTGCATATAAGTTAAATAAGCAGGGTGACAATATACAGTATTTACATACTCCTTTGCCAATTTGAACCAGTCCATTGTTCCATGTCTCATTCTAACTGTTGCTTCTTGGCCTGCATACAGGTTTCTCAGGAGGCAGGTAAGGTGGTCTGGTACTCCCATCTCTTTAAGAATATTCCAGTTTGTTGTGATCCACACAGTCAAAGGCTTGAGTAGAGTCAATGAAGCACATGTTTTTTTTTGGAATTTCCATGCTTTTTCTATGACCCAGCAGCATACGTTGTCAATTTGATCTCTAGGTCCACTGCCTTTTCTCAATCCAGCTTATATGAAATGTTCCCTTGGTAACTCCAATTTTCTTAAAGAGATCACTAGTCTTTCTATTCTATTGTTTTCCTTATTTCTTTGCATTTGTCACTGAAGAAGGCTTTCTTTCCTCTCCTTGCTATTCTCTGGAATTCTACATTCAAGTGAGTATATCTTTCCCTTTCTCCCTTTCTCTTTCTTGCTTCTCTTCTTTTCTGAGCTCTTTGTAAGGCCTCCTCAGGCAACCATTTTGCCTTCTTGCATTTCTTTTTCTTGGGGACGGTTTTGGTCATCACCTCCTGTACAATATTATGTACTTCCACTCACAGTTCTTAAGGTAATCTGCCTACCAGATCTAATCACTTGAATCTATTCATCACCTCCACTGTATAATCATAAGGAATTTGATTTAGGTCATACCTGAATGGCCTATGGTTTTCCCTACTTTCTTCAATTTAAGTCTGAATTTTGCAATAAGGAGCTCATGATCTGAGCCACAGTCAGCTTCAGGTCTTTTTCTGCTGACTGTATAGAGCTTCTCCATCTTTGGCCACAAAGAATATAATCAATCTGATTTCAGTATTGACCATCTGGTGATGTTCATGTGTAGAATCATCTCTTGTGTTGTTGGAAGAGAGTGTTTGCTATGACCAGTGTGTTCTCTTGACAAAACTCTGTTAGCCTTTGCCCTGCTTCATTTTGTTCTCCAAGGCCAAACTTGCCTGTTACTCCAGGTATCTCTTGACTTCCTACTTTTAGCATTCCAGTCCCCTGTGATGAAAAGGACATCTTTTTTTGGTGTTAGTTCTAGAATATCCTGTAGATCTTCATAGAACCATTCGACTTCAGCTTCTCCAGCATTACAGGTTGGGTCATAGACTTGGATTACTGTGATGTTGAATGGTTTGCCTCAGAAACAAACCGAGATCATTCTGTTATTTTTGAGATTGCAACCAAGTACTGCATTTCAGGGCTATTGTTGACTATGAGGGTTACTCCATTCCTTCTAAGGGATTCTTGCCCACAATAGTAGATAAAATGGTCATCTGAAATTCACCCATTCTGGTCCATTTTAGTTCACTGATTCCTAAAATGTTGATGTTCACTCTTCTCATCTCCTGTTTAACCACTTCCAATTTATCTTGATTCACTGGACCTAATATTCCAGGTTCCTATGCAATGTTGTTCTTTACAGCATTGGACTTTATTCACCACCAGATACAACCACAACTGGGCATTGTTTCAGCTTCAGCTCAGGCTCTTCATTCTTTGTTTTGCTATTTCTCTACTTTACCCTAGTAGAATATGGGCACCTACCGACCTGGAGGGTTCATCTTTCAGTGTCATATCTTATTGCCTTTTCATACTGTTCATGAAGGTCTCAAGGCAAGAATAGTGAAGTGGTTTGCCATTCCTTTCTCCAGTGGATGTTTTGTCAGGCCCTAACTAGCAAGGACATGCCCTTCAGCCACTCAATGTAGCTGGAAGACATGCCTGGTGCCCTGGCAGTCCCACTGCTGGTCCCTGTTGAGCATTTAAACACTCACTGGCTGTCAAGATTCTCTCAACGTGTGACCAGGGGTTCAGGCAAAGGCCCTGCTGGAGTGGCTGGGAAGGGGGTCCAGGAAGGGCTGGAGTTGACATTAGATGATGCCTAGGAGGGCAGGGCACCCTGGCCTCACTGCTGCCATTGGCCACCCTGGAGCCATCCACTGCCCAGGAGTGGCTGGCCTCCCTGGGGTCCATCCACAGACTGGGAGTCACTGTCCACCATAGAGACGATCTGCTGCCCTCCACTGTCTGCCAGTTGAGCTGATCAGCCGCACTCGAGTCCACCATACCCAGGCTTTTCTGCTGCCGCTGGGGGACCTAGGGCCAATCTGCTGCCACTGCAGGTGCCATACTTGGAAATGGGGGCACTGGTTGCTACCCTGCTCCAGCCTCTGTCTCTGGGGTGATCTTTGTGAAGCCCATGGCCGTGGCCATGTTATCCCACAGTCGTCTTAACCAAAAGACATTAATAAAGGCCAAAGAGTTTGTTTTTGGCAGTAATTAACTTTGAATCAAATTTGGAAGTTATTACTATTACACGTTATTTGTAGATTAGCACCATAGTAAAATAAAATCTTGTTGGACAATTTAAAATCATGACAAAAAGAAAACAAAAACAACATGGAAAAAATATATTGTTATCAACCAAGAATATTTCACCAAACATCATGATCAGAAGGAAACACTTGATGAATTCTCGCTGAAGTGACAGTGGAGTGGAAGGGGCTGGCCAGGGGGCCTGCCTCTCACCACCATGCCTGAGCAGGGACCACTGGAGAAAGTGACAGGAGGAAAACCAAGTGGGAGCAAGACACACAGAGAGCATGTCAGAGCTGGAACTGTGAACATTCACAAGTCTAAGGTGAAAAGTGAAAGGACGGAAAAAGATATTCAGTCCTTAAGAGAGCAGGGGTTACTATACAATATCAGACAAAAGACAAAATAATCCAAGGAAAAATCTAACAAAAAAATATATATATATATTATGAAATGGGAAAAGGTAAATTTACCAAGAAAATACAACAATTACAAATATGTATATATCTAACATCAGAGTTCCCCTGAAAATGAAGATCTTAACAGAAGTAAAAATGGAAATAGGTAACAGCACAACATTAGTATCAGACTTCACTACCTGAGTTTTACCAGCGCATGGAAACCAAAAGATCAACAAGGAAACTGAGTACTTGTACAACACTGTAGAATGACTGTACCTAACAAACATGTACAGAACATTCCACTCAACAACAGCAGAAATCCCATCCTTCTCCAGCACATCTCAAAACCTTCTCCATTGCACAGACCACATGCTAGACCGTAAAACAAAGCTCAACAAATATATGAAGGCTGAGAACATAAAAAGTATATTCTAAAAAAACGAAGAGTATCTCCTTTAACCACAGTGAAATGATACTAGAAATAAACAGCAGAAGGAAAACAGGAAAAGTTTCCAAAAGTGGAAAGTAAGCAGTTTATTGTTTAAGAAGGAACGAATCAAAGAAGAAATCATAGGGAAAATTGTAAAGTATGTGAATGAAAATAAAAACAGCCTATAAAATTTATTAACAAGTAGTCAAAGATGCAGTAGTGGGGAAGTCCACACTGCTAAATCCTTACAACCACAAAAGAGAAAGACACACACTCTGCATTACTCTTCAAGAAACTACTGAACAACCTAGCCAGAGCAATTGGAAAAGAAAAAAAAAACATCCAAGTTATCTAAACTGAAAAGAAAGCAAAATTACCTTTTATATTGTAGGTGACAAGATTTTATATATAGAACCCAAAAGAGATTGCAGAAGAAAACTGACTACTCCAAAAACATTAAGGACATTCCCAGTGGTCCAATGGTAAAGAATCCACCTGCCAATCCCTGGTCCAGCAAGATCTGATATGCAGTGGGACAACTAACTAGTGAAACCTGCCCACTTAGAGCCTGTGTCTGCAAGAGGAGAAGCAACTGTAATGAAAAGCCCATGTACCACAACTAGCAAGTAGCCTCCAACCATCACAACTAGACAAAGGCCACTCTCAGCAACAAAGAACTAGCACAGCCAAAAATAAATAAATAAACAAAAATTTAGAAAAACCTTAGAAGAGTTGCAGCATAAAATATCTGCAAACCAAAATCAGTTGCACTTCGATACACAATGAACAATGTCAACAGAAAATCAGAGAACAACCCCACAGAATCCTTAGGGAAAAGATCAGCCAACTACGTGTAAGACCTCTACACTGAAAAGTACAAAACTTTATAAGAAGTCCCTGGAGATATATATGAAAGAAACACAAGCTGTAATCACGCATGGGAACTTTATGTTTTTAAAATGACCAAATTTGGGTGGAAGGGAAGCTCAAGAAGTAGTGAATATATACATATCCATGGCTGATTCATGTTGTTGTACGGCAGAAACCAACACAACATTGTAAAGCAACTATCCTCCAATTAAAAATAAAATTTAAAGAATAGAAAAAAAAAAAGAAATCCCTTCACTTGCAACCCAGCAGATAAGACCTAGTATACCCCCCAAATTTTTCAATGGAAATTAAGAGGCCAATCAAACTGATTAAAAACAGATAACACTTCCTTTGCTTAGAAGTAGCAAACTATAAAAATCAAGTCAATAAAGTTTCATTGCAGAATTTTCTTTACAAAAAATGACCAAATTAGGGACTTCCCAAATTAGGGTCCAGTGGTTAGAACTCCATGCTTCCCCTGCAGGGGGTGCGGTCTACAGATATAAAGAATCCCTATCAAAATTTCAAAGGCAACTTTTGCACTTGTAGAAAAACAATCATTCGTAAATTTATAGGGAATGTCAAGAGTCAACAAACAGTCAAAAAACTCTTGAAAAAGAAGATGAATACACGGGTATCAGGCAGGATATTTCAGATTCTGTGAAGATTAGCATGTTCAAAGAAGGGCATTTCAAGGACAGACTGAAAACAACTAAGAACATGACTTTACCTGAGAAAGAGCCATTTCTGACTTCTTTTTTGTTTCCTTCTCTTTCTCTTAGCACAAAAAGGGAGAAAACAAAACATTAGACTAACTGGTAAAATTAGGATTTGTCTGTTAATATAAAAGACCATTGACAACTTGACCAAGTACCAAGCAAAACGTCTAAAATTATTTATTACATACCAAAGAGCTTTTCCAATACAAAAGAGAAAGAGTAGAAAGCAGGCAGGCCTCCAAGTTATCTGAAACACATTTTAAAAAGAAACGATTTGTGAATTTTTATCACCTAATAATTGTGGGTCAACATTTTACAAATTTCACAGTATATTAATATTTAGAAAAGAATTACTTGATTATATAAGACCACCAAAGCTTGTTACAGAAGTTAATGTTCAACTTCTAGGGAAGTTGAAACTGAACAAACTAAACTCTTTTTCCATGCTACAAAACAAATGATATGTAAAGATACAAAAAAAAGTAAGCCCATCACAAAAAAGGACTCTCAATGTTTCTTTTAAGACACCATACAGTGACAGATTTAATCACTTCTTGCCCCCTTTGTTCTCTCCCTGCTCCTCTGTCCCACGTCAAGAAAAGGGAAGGGGACGACTCACAAATGAGTGAATCAAATCACTGTCCCCTGGAGAAACAGGGTTTGCAAATGGAAGTTATCTTCTGATACGAAGAATTACAGAATGCACAAGACACAAGTTCTGCTATTTTCATCCTCACCTGTACAATTAGAGACATTTTATTACATTCTAAAATAAGAAATCATACATCACAACTTATCGACAACCAAACAACTCACCATCCATCTGCATCCAGTTCCCACTACCCACCTGCTCGACTAGGTGTTTCCATTTCAGTCGGTTTATCTGTCTCTTTTCTTCCCCTCTGCTCTCCTGCTGTTCCTGTTTCCTCCCTCACATTTGTCCTGCCCCACTCTGTAAACTGTTCCCCTCGACATGCTTGGTCTCTGCACCCTTTCTGCCGGTCCTCCATCTGTGTTTCTGCCTCTTTCTTCCCCTTCCCTGCTCTCTCTCTGCCCTCCAGTTACACCCCTTCTCTCCCTCTTCCACTCCCCTTCTCCCCCCTCCTCTGACACTCCAGGTGGTGATGCGTCCTTCCTGCTCTCTCTTCCTCTTGTGGTCACACTTGATCCTCCTTCTCTCCCAGCACCATGCTGCTCTGCAGCCCAAGTGTCCAGCTCTTTCATCCTCTCACCCCACTCTGTGTGAAGTGCCTCTCCTTTGGTGCCCCCGTCCCACCGCTGATCCAAGGCCCCTCTATGTTACTGTCAGCTACAAACTAGCACTTGCCATCTACCTACATGCCAGTAGTCATGTACAGAAGTGTCAGTTGGATCATAAAGAAGGCTGAGGGCCAAAGAATTGATGCTTTTGAACTGTGGTCCTGGAGAAGACTCTTGAGAGTCCCTTGGACTGCAAGGAGATCAAACCAGTCAATCCAAAGGAAACCAACCCTGAATATTCATTGGTAGGATTGACGCTGAAGCTCCAGTACTTTGGCCAGCTATGCGAAAGCCAGCTCACTGGAAAAGACTGTGATGCTGGGAAGATTGAAGGCAAGAGGATAAGGGGGTGGCAGAGGATGAGACAATTAGGCAGCGTCACTGACTCAATGGACATGAGTTTCGCAAGATGATGGACGACAGGAAACCTGATGTGCTGCAGTCCATGGAGTCAAAAAGAGTCAGACACGACTTAGGGACTGAAGAACAACAATCTACCTATCTACTCTTACAAGGATTAAATCATGTGCTTTTGCAGGTGTTGATCTTCAATACCCTCTGAAAGGACTTTAGAGTGGAGAACTGAAATGAGACACTCTGTGCTCAGGAAAAACTGGAAGGACAGGTCTTCAGATAGATATTTTCAGGAGCCAATTTTATGAGCCCAATTCTTATATCTCCTCATATCTAGAAAAGCACTAAAATCCTTCATGGTGATGACTGTTTCTTGTGACTAGCAAAGCTTCACAGACTAGTAGAAACCTTCTGGAAAAAATATGTGCTTGATTGCATGTATTCCCCCTTTACCAAAATCACATATATACTGACCTTTCCCCCTGCCTCTTTGGAGCAGTTTCTCAGAGCTATCTGAGGTGCTGTCTCCTGGGCTGCAGTCCTCATTTTGCCCCAAATAAAACTTTACTTGCAAAAATCTAACATAGTGCTTTTTTTTTTAAGTCGACAGATCCAATCAGTGGAGAATCATCTTTTTAAATTTTTACTTATTTTATTCACCTGGTATTTTCAATGCTTAACCGCTTTCATTTTACTCTTTGAACAAGTCCCTCAGCCACCCTTTCCATTCCTAGCTATTCTCCATCATTCTTTTCTTGTTCCCAGTTTTTCTAGTTCCCTCAGTTGCTCATTTTTCTGCTTTTCCTGGTCCTCTACATATCTACAAGGGATGGCAATTGAATAGGACGCCTGCCTGCGGGAAAAGACTGTCCGTCGGGTGGACACTATGTGTCACATGACTACCCCAGGTCACATCTGCCTGGGTGGGGATAGGCTCCCAATGAAGGGGAGGCCTGAGTGGCCGACGGACCAGTCTGAGAAGGGAGGACAGTGGGGCTGGGAGGGAGGGAGTTCTCAGGAGAGAGGTGGGGTCTCCAGAAGGCCAGAGATAGAGACAGAGTAAAGGGATAAAGCAGGTTAATCCTGGGATTTCCCTGGTGGTCCAGTGGCTAGCAGGGCTTCCCTGGTAGCTCAAACGGTAAAGCGTCTGCCTACAATGCGGGAGATCCGGGTTCGATCCCTGGGTCGGGAAGATCCCCTGGAGAAGGAAATGGCAACCCACTCCAGTATTCTTGTCTGGAAAATCCCATGGACTGTAGCCTACCAGGTCGCAAAGAGTCGGACACGACTGAGTGACTTCACTTTCACTTTCCAGTGGCTAGCACTCTGCACTCCCAAGGTAGGGAACTTGGATTTGATTCCTGGTCAGGGAGCTAGATACCACATGCCACAACTAAGACCCAGCACAGCCAAATGAATAAACTAAGAAAAGTTTATCCTACTAAGGGCATTGTCAGTAGAAAAAATAAGGGAGATGTCTGCAAGTCAATGATTACACAAGACACCAGATTTGCTTAACCACAAAACCTAGCAGGGTTACATAGCAATAAACCCACACTAGAGCACAAGATGAGCCACAAAACAATAAAACAATGGTGGCATGAAACCCATATTGTGCCCAGTGAGCTCACTGTTAGGACACTCTCTTCGCACACATAAAAAGCAGTAATTTGTGGATCTAACTTGATCTTGCAGGAACAAGAAAACTCCATTGCCTAACCTGCAGGGGGGCTGAAGACGGAAGCAAAAGATCTACTCAAGAAAGACAAGAAAGGTCTTCTCCTCCCCACTTTTCCTTTCTCAAACTGTAGCTCAGTAAGTCCTCAGGCCACAGCATCCTCTCGCCCACTTGTTAGGTCCTATTCTAGTATCACTTATCTACCAATTGGCCTGTCGCAAAAGATGAGCTATAAAGGACTCTGGCACGGAGCTCTTCAGCGCCCCTTCGCGGGGAAAGACACAAACGGTTTCACCAAGTGCAGGTTGAGGTTGAGGAGCGGGCCTCTCCCCGGGTAGGGTGGCCAGCGCTGCAGTCCAGGGGCGACAGGGCTAAGCCAGGAGGTGAGGGGTGTGAAAGGACCTCGCAAAAGAGGACTTTACATGAGTGTTGAGGTAGTAAAGAGTTTTAAGCAGGATAATGTAGCGAAGGGAGGCATTTACGTGCACCGAAGGCAGAAAGGCAAAGTTAGGGACAAACCTCGAAACGAATTTAAACCCAAAATACCCGACCAGTAAGGGGACTACAAGTTTTACTTGGGGCGGAGGGCCGGGTGCTGAAATTTCAGATCCCTACTCACTCCGAAGACACTGAGGTTTGACTAAAGACAGGGGGCGGGCAGCGCAAATCCACACAAAAAACGAAACGCTTACCCTCCAAGGTCCTTCCCTCACAATGGGCTCTGCACGTCCCTTTCCCTAAGAAACTGCGCAAGCGCGGAGTTAGAAGCCGGGCTTCCGGAGGCGGGAACTTCGCAGGGCGCTACCAGCGAGGGGCGTGGCGAAAATGGCGGTAGTTCTACACAGCCAGCAAAGGGGCGGTGGAGAGATGATTCCTCCTCATATCCTCAAAGTGCTCTGCTAACTTACTGTCTTGAACCTTTTGGAGTAAGAGCTTACCGTTGTGTGGATTACTTAGGTGGGAAACTAATATGAATCTCCCTAACAAGTTGAAAATGGCTTTAATAAAACCTACTGGCAATAGGTTTGCTCCCAAGGCTGAAGGAATTCAGTGGTTGGAAAAGTGGGTCTCCAGTGGGGCAGTTAGAAATAATTTAAGTAGTTTAAGGAAACAAGAGCTGGACATGCCTCTGCTTTACACACTAGAATGAGTAATGAAAAATTTCCCTAGTATAAAGTTGGCCGTTTTTCACTGATACCTTACAGAATAGCTTTTCTTTTCTATTATTTCAGCCACAACGACAAATTCAACACGCTCCTGGTTCCAGAGCCTCAGGACAGAACCTGGCATCTGAGACTAGAGCACTAAGTCATGTGATAATTTCTGTCACTAACCATTGCTTTTTAAAATGCAAATCATTAAAAATAAGTTCTTATAAATTGCATTCTTCTTCCTAGTGTTTTGCCTCTTAAAAGTACATTACACTTCCTACCTCCCACCCCTGGTTTTATTGATATACACCCGACTTCAACCAGTCCATCCTTAAGGAGATCAGTCCTGTGTTCATTGGAAGGCCTGATGCTGAAGCTGAAACTGCAGTACTTTGGCCACCTGATGCAAAGAGTTGACTCATTGGAAAAGACCCTGATGCTGGGAGGGATTGAGGGCAGGAGGAGAAGGGGACAGAAGAGGATGAGGTGGCTGGATGGCATCACCAACTCGATGGACACGAGTTTGAGTAAACTCCAGGAGTTGGTGATGGACAGGGAGGCCTGGCATGCTGCGATTCATGGGGTCACAAAGAGTTGGACACGACTGAGCGACTGGACTGAACTGAACGTGACTGTGAGTTTAAGTTGTACAGCATGGTATTCTTACATAGACAATTACCACAGTTAAGTTTATTAAGCATGTATCTTTTAATATTATATTCTCAGGATAAAGAACAAACTATTGACATGCTCCAGCCCTAACATATTTTCCCTTTTTCATGTTCTTTAGATGGAAATACGAAATTAAAAAATTCACATTTATTAAAACTATGATGGCCACTTAATTAGTAGCTAATATTTGGAAAAAACATGAAACTAATGTTTTGCTGAAAATCAAAAATCTAAAAATGAAGAGGGTTTTGGTCTCAACCTTCACCTTTCTTAGTCATTCACCAGCCATGCTACTACAAAGTAAAGACTAAGTGCTTATAGATTCAGAAGGATCAGAGAAGCCATCAAATCACATACCTGACCCTCTGGACTTTCTCTTCCTATATCTATCTTTATTCACCTTTTGTTTCTAAAATCCTGTCATTCAGCATAAAATTTCAGTTTATCCAAAACCATTCTTGCAGTATAGACAAGACAGGGTTACAAGAAGCAAATAAAAGCTTTGAAAGCTATTTAAACTTGAAACATGCCTCTCTGCTCATACCAGATTGGCCCAGGAACTCAAAAAGACAAGCTTGCATGAAATGGGCAAAGAAGTGCAATTCTCTCAAGTGAAAGGGAGGGTTGCCTTAGTCCAGTAGCCAAGCTTGATATGAAAGGGCAGACATGTATGATCTCACAGAAGGTTGATAAATAGCTGTACATAATATTACTTTGGACTGCAGAGATCCAAACAGTCCATTCTAAAAGAGATCAGTCCTGGGTATTCATTGGAAGGATTAATGCTGAAGGTGAAACTTCAACACTTGGACCACCTGATGAGAAGAACTGATTCATTTGAAAAGACCCTGATGCTGGGAAAGATTGAAGGCGGGAGGAGAAGGGGATGACAGAGGATGAGATGGTTGGATAGCATCACCGACTCAATGGACATGAGTTTGGGTAGACTCCAGGAGTTGGTGATGGACAGGGAGGCCTGGCATGCTGCAGTCCATGGGGTCGCAAAGAGTTGGACACGACTGAGCAACTGAACTGAATATTACTATATGTGATAACTGCAGCTTCTGTTAGGACTTTTCCCTCCTTTGTTTACACTAACAAAATTACTGATGTTAGATAAAATAGAGGCTATTACTACAGAACATGCAGACATGAAAAGGATAGAAAGGAACTCTTACAAAAACTTTACATGATTTAAGATGAAATGCACTAATTCCACAAAACCCATAACATACAACAAATCACCTATGTGAAACATATTTGGGTAGTTGTTTTGAATTGCAATGTAAATTTGTAATTTCAGAATGCCCACCATCTAAGAAACCCAAAAGCAGTGATTGTGAAAGCTTAAACTCCTCCATCATATGAGTGCTGGTGTATTTGGTGTAGCCTACTGTCCTGCCAGCTTCCCTGGTGGCTCAGACAGTAAAGAATCCATTTGCAGTGCAGGAGACCTGGGTTTGATCCCTCAATTGGGATGATTCCTTGGAGGAGGGCATGGCAACCAGCTCCAGGATGCTTGCCTGAAGAATCCCCATGGACAGAGGAGCCTGGTGGGCTACAGTCCCTGGGGTCACAGAGTTGAACGCGACTGAGCAGCTAACCACAAGTGCCCTGCAGGGGTCTTGAACTGACATTGCCCTTTCCCTTGACAGTACATCCTAAGTAACAGCAGACACAGGATATGACTCCCTGAACTGCTCTTGTGAGAACCATACTCCCCATTACCATCTGCCTTCCCCTTCTTGTTCTTTAGATATGACTCCCCTCCCCTGACTGAAGCTTAGCAATTCCTACTCTTTTGAATTTGATTAATCCAATCCGAACAACCCACCTATGGGTCTTAATAAAGGTACATGTTCCATGCTCTGCCGAGACCCTGCAGGACTTCTTACATGTTCCCTCCAGCTATACCATGAATCTCCACCAGAATCTGAGTAATAAATGTCTCCATTTCACTTTCCCTCGCAGTCTTGTGGAGGACAGGTGCGTAACAGTCAACATCAGGGGCTCTCCTTTACAAAAAGTAATTTTAAAAAGTTGCAACAATGGCATTTGACAATTCTTTCAAATTTTTTAAAAAGAATTACCAGTAATTCTATGTGATTTATTTTTAAGAAAAGGTGAAAGCACTTGTCAACTCGGTTTATAAGGCCAGAATTACTGGGAAACAAAACTAGAAAATAGAAAAAAGTAAAATGAAAAAGAAAAAAGACAAAAGTAAAATGATCAATCTATGTGAAGATTAAAAAATTCATCATAAAATATTAGTAATAGAAATGAATCAAAGAATTCATATCAATGGTAATATAAATCAGGGAATTCCCTGGTGGTCCAGTGGTTAGGACTCTTTTATTGGCAGGGACCAGGTTCAATCCCTGGTTGGGGAACTAAGACCCTGCAAGCAATGAAGCTCAAATAAAAATACAAATAAAAATCAAGATCACTTATCAAAAACATTATTCTTGGTTACAAACAAATTCTATGTGGAGGATGTTGGGTGTCCTACAAAAAGATTTCATGTCATCCTTTTGCCATCTCAGTTCTTTCACTGAATGATAGCCCAAAAGTAACTGTTGTTCTTCATACTTACACTGCAACTACTTTGTACCTGTCATTGACTTATAGGCATTATCACGTCACAGGAGTCCCAAAACAACCCAGTAATCCCTGGCGATAAAACAGGACAAATACACGTCGTAGAAAAAATATTGCTAAGGAAAACTGAAAACACTTTTTATTACACTAGAAAAGTAAACAATGTAACACATTACATACTAGCCTAATTTGAAACTGAAATTTTAAAAACACTTGGAAAATTGCTGGAGTAAACTGTTTCATTATATTATCTAAATAAACATTTCCAAAGATTTTACTAAACTAGGGTAAAAATATCTCCAACAGGTTAATTTTACAAGCATCTTCAAGAACCATATTAAACAACAGAGTATATGTGTACTGTGGAAAAGAAATGTTAATAAATATTAGCATGAACACAAGTGTGCTTTTCCAAGTCAGAAAGCCAAGAATTTCAGGAATAAGCATTCGTTTTTTTTTTTTTTTCTTTCCTTTTCCCCTTCTTTTTCAATTAAGTAGAAAAGAATGGCTTTATTGCTTTGCCAAGCAAACGGGCCACAGTGGGCTAATGCCCTCAAAACTGTGTGTCTCAAACAATAGGGGTTAGTGAGGCGTTTTATAGTAATGGCTCAAAGTGGGTGTGGTCAGGTCATGAACTCTTCTTTGATTGGCTGGTGGTGAGGTAAGTGGCAGACAGCATCAGAAACCTTCTGGCTCCAACTGCTCTGGGTTCTCCATGCTGGTGGGCAGCAGGCTTAGTGTCTCCCACCTGATGGGGGTTTCAGTATCTGGGGCCTGGACTTAACTGAGGCTCAGGTTCTTTGCGTCTCAGCACAGAAGGAATACAGCAAGAAGCAAAGTGACAGGCAAGAAGTAGATGCTTGTGAGGGACATAAGTTGGTAGGCAAGAGGGCTCTGCCTCAGTGTTTTATGAAGTCTGACTCCATTAAAATTTTTTTTTTCTGGGATTACGGGATCTTAGTTTCCTGATCATGAACTGAACCTGTGAGCTTGGCAGTGAAAGTACTGAGTCCTAACAACTGAACCGCCAAGGAATTCCCAACTCCTTTTTTTGCTATTTGATTATTGAAACCTTTTAATGCTCAGGAAAAACCTCTTCTTTTTCAGCCTATCTGGACAAACTTTTTTTTTAAAAGCCAGAGGATGCCTTCCTTTGAGACAAACTGGAAGTTCAAACTCTAAGCTTCACCTCCAACAAGCCTCAACCAGTAATTAAATTTTCCTCTCACATAAACTGCTCTCCCTTCAATTACTAAGAATAAGACTAATTTCTCATTAAACACAGATGCAGGGACTTCCTTGCCAGTCCAGTAGCTAGGATTGTATGCGCCCACTCTAGGCAGCACTGGCTTGATTCCTGGCCAGGGAACTGAGATCATGCATGCCACATGATGTGGCCAAAACAAAACACACAGATGTAAACAACACTTATTCCCCTACGATGGAGAACACCAACTTTTTTCGGGCACTGTTCCTATGACATAATCCATCCCTAGTAAATGTCCCTCTCCTCTCATGAATAGTCAAGCCCCTTAATGTCCTTACTGCTTTGCTCACAGTTACCTAGTAGAGGATTCTGTCCACTGTGATCAATCCATGGACCATGAATATAACAAGCATGATGAGCAACAGCAATTTTACACTATTCTCTAGAGCCCTTCCTGATGCTGACACAGTACTGAATTTGATAATTCAGGGTCCTTGTTTTTCCAGGGAACATGGATGTGAATGAACCACACCTAATGAAGCCGGCTCCTTCACCTTACTGACTCCTTCCCAGGGACCATCATCAAAGGCCTGTAATGAAAGTGTAAGATCAACAGACTTCAAAATTAAGGTTGAAAGGCATAAATAGTAATGTGGAGTTCAAGAAAGCTCAATAGAACATTTACACAGTTAGATACTTGGCCATTTACACATATGTTCTTCTGTATATCATATACACATCATTTCCTAAGTTTTAACATTCTGTGACTTCTAATGACTCTGAAGTGCGTAACAATCTCACATTACTCTTGGGAGAACTAAAGCCTTAACTTATTCCTATTATGGATTCTCTGATATGTAGGCTAATTTAAGAATTATGCAAAAAATTCACCAAATTCATTATATTTGTTAAGGATTATCCCCAATAGCATGAGCTTTGTGATGAAATCTCAGGATGCATCATTTCATCAAATTATTTCCACATTCAGTAAATTGCTATCATTTCTAACCTGTATGAATTCTATCATTACATCAAAAGTGGAGCTACTTGACAAAAACTTTTCACAACATTTATTACATGTGAAACGCTGCTTTCCAAACTAAATCCTCTATGTTTCAGAGGTTTCATCTTCAGGTACAAGCCTTAGCACATATTAGTGTGGTTTCCCTCAAAAGACACATATGAGAAGTCTGGTGAATTGTGCAGTTAGGATAAAGCTTTTGCCCATATGTCTGTAAGGTTTCTTTTCAATGGACTCTCCACTGTTGCCTCATACTTGAACTCAAGGTAAAGATTTTGCCACACTTGTTGCATTTAAGGGACTCCAGTAACTCTCCCATCTTATCTTTGGATAAAATCCTTGCCACACGTATTGTATTTGTATGGTTTCTCTCTAGGATAAATATTCCAATATTAAGTCATGAGTGAGCACTAATTTGGAACCTTGCCCCATTTATTACATCTGTAATGTTCTATCCAGCACAGATTATTTGATGATGGGTAGAATGTGAGCCCCAAGTAAAGGTTTTGCCCATTCCTGGCATATGTGAGGTAATAATCTCCAGAAAGAAATCTTTGGTGAATGAATTCCTTGTCTAAGAGCTGGTCAACTAAACATACTTATCTGATTTCTCTCTCCAGGATGATATTTTCAATGAAGTCTAAGATGGCAACACCTGATAATTTAAAACACAACCTTAATGTTCATCAATGTGGATTACCTGATGGAAAGGTAGGTTTCAAAATACACTGATGATTTCTGAAATTCATCATAATACTTGTCAGGTTTCTCTCCAAAATGAAACTTCAGTTCATGTTAAGGTTATCAATGTGGACTGGAGACTTTGAGACATTCAGCATATTTCTAGAGTTTCTGCCTAGTACAGATTATCTAATGGCAAGGCTTTGCCACTCTCATGACATGTGCAAATTTCTCTCCACTATGAATTTCCCAAGAATATACAGTGTCGATTTTGAATGAATGAAGACAGTCCCACATATATCAAGTTAAATGATTTCCCCTTTGTATTTATTACCTGGTGTGGAGTGATAGTTGAGATCTAATGAAAGGTTTTCATCAGTCTTTGTTTTTGAAAGGTTTCCCTTTTGTATGAACACTCTGATGCTTTGCCAGGTATGCCTTTCGACTAAAGCAGCTGCCACACTCATTACATTTGTAAGGTTTAACTCCAGTATGAATTCTCTGATGAATTGCAAGACTTGAATTCCGATTGAAGACCTTGCCACACTCGTTACATTTGTAAGGTTTCTCTCCAGTATGAGTCCTTCGGTGCCTTGCAAGGTATGAATTAAAACTGAAGACTCTGCCACATATATCACATTTACATAATTTCTGTCCTGTATGGATTATCTGATGTCTCTTGAAGTTTGAGCTGTGATTAAAGATTTTGCCACAGTCTTTACATTCATAAGGTTTTTCCCCAGTATGAATTCTCCGATGAACTGCAAGGTATGAATTTTGACCAAAAACTTTCCCACAGACATCACATTTATATGGTTTATCTCCTGAATGGATGATTTTATGTTGTTTGAGGTGTGAGCCAAAATAAAAGGTTTTGCCGCACTCATTACATTTGTAATGTTTCTCTCCAGTATGAATCACTTGATGACTGACAAGGGTTGATCTACTACTGAACATCTTACCACACTCATTACATTGGTAAGGTTTCTCTCCGGTATGAATTCTCTGATGACTTGCAAGATTTCCTTTCTGACTAAAAGCTCTGCCACATTCATTACACTTGTAAGGTTTCTCTCCAGTATGAAGTCTCTGATGACTTGCAAGGTTGGCCTTGTGATGAAAGACCTTGCCACACTCACTACATTTATAAGGTTTCTCTCCAGTATGAATTCTGCGATGTTTTGCAAGGTATGAATTCTGACTAAACACCTTGCCACATTCATTACACTTGTATGGTTTCTCTCCAGTATGTATTCTCTGATGAACTGTAAGATATGAACTTTGAGTAAACACTTTTTCACATATATCACATTTATATAAGTTCTCTTTTGTATGGATTATCTGATGTCCAGTGAGGTGCAACCCATGGTAAAGGGTTTTGCCACACTTGTCATACTTGTAAGATTTCTCTGCAGTATGAATTGTTTGATGAATAGCAAGGTCTGAATGTCGACTAAAGACTTTTCGACACACATCACAATTAAACATGTTCTCTTCTGTATGGATAAACTGATGTTGGGTAAGGTTCAAGCCCTGATGTAAGGTTTTGCCACTCTGATTACATTTGTAAGGGCTTTCCATATGTGTGCTCTGGTCTTGTGTTAGTATTGAAGGATGCATGAAATCATTCCCATATGAATTAGAAATGTTGGTTTGGACAAGGAGAGAAATTCCTTGAAGTAGTGAAAGTGAGGCACTAATACTGATACTCTTGTCAGCTTGATTAAATTCATCAATCTTCTCTTCACTTTTATAAACATGCAGGTCATCCCAAAAGCTTAATGCAAGCCTGTTTTCAATAGGCTTGATTCCTGCAATACTTCTACCATGTTCCTCTCTCTCATCGGTGACATTTTTGTCATGCGTTATACGCTTTCCTTTGTAATTTCTTTCCTCATCTCTTGGCTGAGACTCAAAGTCATATATATTTTCCTGGATTTCCCTGAAGTAAAAATCTTTGATTTTATTCCTTTCGTGTCTTCCCAATATCACTGTTTGGAATTCTTCTCCTCTATCAGTTTTTGCATTTAGTTGTAATTTCTTGATCACAAGTATATGAGAGATATCTATGAGATACAAAAAACTGTAAGTATCTTATTTATTACAACTCATAAATAAATATTTCATGTAAAACATGGTATTACACCAAACTAGTACTTACACAAAAAGGAGTTATGAAAATTGCCAACCATGACATAAAAACCTTTCAAACACAAATGGAATGATTTTTTACTAAAGGTAAACTGATCTGCTATAATTTTACTTAATTTTAGGGCATCTAAATTTCAAACACTCTTCTTGATGGGAAGAGCCAACTCATTGGAAAAGACCCTGATGCTGGGAAAGACTGAAGGCAAAAGGAGAAGGGGTGGCAGAGGATGAGATGGTTAGATAGCATCACTGACTCAATGGACATGAATTTGAGCAAACTCCGGGAGACAGTGAAGGACAAGGAAGCCTGGCGTGCTGCATTCCCAGGGTCACAGAGAGACAGAACCGACTTAGCAACTGAACAACAACAAATTTTCAAACAACCTATAATAAGAACACTCACATTGGAAAAACTTTTGTTACCAATCCAAGAAAGTATAATTTTTAACCATGACACCAAAGCACATACCAATTAGAGTAAACATACCTACTGGTGCCTCAAAACTGAGGAGAAAAGAATATTATATATATATATATATATATATATATATTGGCCATACTTGTTAAATACAAATGAATGCTAAAAACCAGACAAAATCTACTGTAACAGTAAATAATCCAAAACTAAATTATTCAATGAATAATCTCAATGAGTGGTAGTTTCAAATTGGGAAACAAATAATAGAGAAAATGGTGCATATGATAAAAAAGTTTTTTTAAAAACAAAATGTTCTTCTAAGTACCTCCTGTAAAACTATGTACCCATGAAGCAGCATAAAACATTCAGAAAGCCCTTCTGAAATCAAAATTAAAGATTAGTAAATGAAATATTCTCCATTTATATTAACAGCCATTAAATAGAGCAATTCCCTAATTCTGCAGTGCCCTAAAATATCCAGTTCTTTGGCTCCAAAATATATGTAATAAAAAGTGCACAATTTGTGAATTTCCTTTTACTAGGTTAATACACCATATTGGTGAGAACAAATTGAAAAGAAAAGCATACAATATATAATGGAAAAAAGGGATAGCATAATAAACATGCTAGAATATTCATGTATCTTTTTATACAAAAGACATTTTGACTTGTTAATATAAAAACTGCACTATTTCTGGGAATTTAATAGTAGTCCAGTGGTTAGAACTCAGTACTTTCATTGCCATGGGCCAAAGTTACATTCCTCGAAGGAAGATCGCACAAGCAGCACGGTGGGGCCAAAAAAATTAAAAAAACACCTAAAAACAAACAAACAAAAAATACTATTTCTTTTTAAAGGCTTGAGGATAATTATCACAATTTTTACGTAAGGAAAAGTGGAATCACAGATTAATGTACATGACCCCAACTGACACAGAAAGTAGGAAGAACCATGACGGGAACTGTGACCTAGAGACTGAGACAATATATTCTTAAACATGACCCTTGCCCAAGCAGTATATTACAAAATACTGCAACAAATATCAGGAGCTTTAGACGAAAACTTCAAGGGAGATGCAAGAAGTGGGCTGTGTAACTACTAAGGGGATTTAGCCACCCCTCCTGGAAATGGTTTCTGAGTTGTCACAGCTGCACACAGTGATTTAGGTTGGGTCATGAGAAAGCTGTTCAATACACAGAGCTCTTATTTATACAGTGTGAGTAATGTGGAAGGTGGAGGGGTGGTGAAAGAGTGCAGTGGAAATTGGGAAGTTCAGGAGAATAATTTAAACATGTTAGGAAATAACAACCTTTTCATCCACTCCAAGGGATCATATAAAGAAAGGTCAGAACTGAGAAAAGGGACTGATTGGAGCTCAGGGTACATGCATATGTAGGAGCACATCTGTGTGATTATAACTGGGTGAGGACAATTAAAACACTGACCTTAAAAGAACTGGTTTAGCAATAGTATTCTACTGGTCCATTTTTAATTAGGGGAATTATAGCATGAGTATGGGAAAGAACCACATGAGATTTAAACACTGCAGAAAGAAATTAACTTTCAATCTACTATACTATTTGCTATGCAAACTGAATATTCCAATGACTGTATTTCCATGCATATGTTCAATAAACAGAAAAATATTTCAGGAGACTGTGCAGTAATGTTCTTAGCAGAAAGCAGAAGTGAAAACCAGGAGAAGACCATCAGAAGGAGATGAATCAGTTAATTCTGTGCACACACAAACAGAGCAAAGTAAAGGAGGGAGATCATGATTTTGGAATGAAGATCTCTTGGCTAGGCAAGAACACCTTGTATGGGGAAAAAAAGATAGCAGAAAGTGTTTGCCAAAGCCTGAGCAATTTCAGGATATGATCACAATAGTTAAGTAAGTAAAGAAAGAAAAAAATGTTACTAAACTTTTTTTTTGTTACTAAACTATTAATTACATAACATACTTTGGTTATATAAAATATTTGCATCAACATCCCTTGTTATTAAACATGACAGTGTTCTTTTAACTAGCCTGTCTAAATACTGGAAGTCATATCATTAAATTTCTTAACACAAACTCTGCAAAGAAAAACAAAACCATGAGGGAGTGACGTCAGCAGGACAGTATACCATAGGCATGCATCACCCATGAGGAAACCAAGTTAAAAACAATAAACGAAAAACAATTGGGGAAAATTCAACAAACCAATAAAGAAGAGGCAGCACCCAAGCAAATGCTTGTCCTAAAACACTAGACTGAAAAATGTAGGAAAGTTCATGATAATTTCCTGGCCTTCGACTCCCCTCCTCCTTATCACACTGCACTGATAGTGAACTGGCACAAGCCTCCCAATTCCCAGAGGTTCCCTCAGGCATAAATGCAAAAAACATGATAGAAAGTAAACACTAGAAAGAGAAAAAAGTGACCGAAACACAATAAAGGACATGTAATAAAAGCCCACAGCTAACATCATAATCAATGGGGAATGACTTAAACCTTTCCCTCTAAGACCAGGAATGTAACAAAGATGTTTGCACTACTTCTAAAAGAAAAATTACTGAAATTCCTACCAAGAACATGTAAGTAGAAGAAAAAGACATAAAACCAATCCTAATAGCAAATGAAGCAAATCCATCTCTTCTGAAAAATGAAATGTTCTAATACGTAAAAAACCCCGGGAAATTCCCTGTAGTTCAGTGGTTAGGACTCCACGCTTCCACTGTCAGGGGCACGGGTTCAATCCCTGTTGGGAGAACGAGGATCCCACACGCCATGTGGTAAGGCAAAAACAAAACAAAACAAAACACCACCTTGAATAGTTTGCAAAAAAAAAAAAGAAATAATGAACTCAGAAAAAGAATATGCAAAACCAACAAACAAAAGTCAATACTGTTTCTATATATTAACAATAAAAAAAAAATCATGAAGGAAATTCAGAAAACAACTCCATTTAAAATATTATCAAAAAAATAAAATACTTGGAAAAACTTTTCAGAAGAAGGCAAAGATATATGCTCTATGAACTAAAAACAGCTGAAAAATAACCCAAAGGACACAAATTAACGCAGACATTGCAAGTTTATGGACTAGAAGTAAACATGGTCAGGGTGTAAATACTACCCTAAGTGATCAACTGTCCAACGTCATACCACCCTGAATGACCCCAATCTCCTTTAAGTAATTAACAGATTCAACCCAATCCCTAATAAAACCCCCAACAGTGTATCTTAAAGAAATAGATAAATCCATCGTTAAGATTCAAATGCAACATCAAAAGACACTGAAGGACTTTCCTGGTGGTCCAGTGGCTAAGACTCCATGCTCCCAATGCAGGGGACCTGGGTTCCATCCCTGGTCAGGGAACTAGATCCCACATGCTGCAACTAACACCTGGTGCAGTCAAATAATTTTCTTTTTTTTTAAAGAGACACTCAACAGAAAAACCAAAGTTAAAAAGAACAAAGCTGGAGGTTTCACAATTACTTTTAAAAGTCTCAGAAACCTAAACTAATCCAAGCAGTGTGGTACTAGCACAAAGACAGAGAGACCGGTGGCATACAACAGAGGCCTGAGAAATAAATTCTTGTGTATGTGGTCCAAGGGGATCCCCATGTTCAACAAGGGGATCTGGGACCACCCAATGGGGGAAGGACAGACTATTAAACAAAAAATGAATTATGGTTCCTACTGAGAGTATCATTCCACTTCATAAGTTCTCTAATTTAGATGTTTTAAAATTAGCTGTCGATGTAAAAAGAACAAGGCACACAGGTGATCAAGGATGGCATCAATAATGGTTTACACAACAGCCTCACAAACGAGAACGGGAACTTGGACACTGTTATCCTGAAGTGAAATTCCCTAGACTGCTTGCTGAGAATGTAAGGGGATGATTATAGCACATGTGAACATCACTGTCACAATGCCATTGAGACAGGCTTTTGTGACATTGCTCAAAACCAGAAAAACACCCGGAAAGATTTATCAGCCAGGCTCTGGGGATATTTCTTATTTCATATTGTAGAATATGCAGACCATATCAATATAGCATGAAGTGGTTATTTTCTATATAGCATAAAAAGATTACAATATATGATGAATAGTATTCTCCATCAAAATAATCTGTCAACCAGTAAACCCATCCCATAGATTAGTTACAGAGAAGAAAAATTTTCTGAGAGGTCAGATAAGAAGTAAATGTTAAAAAAAAAAAAAAAAGAAGTAAATGTTTGTACTTCACACAGAATTCTCTGATGAGGGGAAAGTCTGTACACACTATTAATAACGAGGCTTCCCCTCGGCCCTTCCAAGATATGACCTGTTACACCCTCAAAGGCATGTACTTCACTGCACCAACCAGGGCTCTTTTTTGTCCTGTTACAAGGTAGGTAAAATATTCAGATAAGAAACAGAAATACCTCCACATAAGAGGAAAGACACATGATTTGCTGTGGCTTTGCCAGAATCCTAGTCCCCTGCTCAACTGAAGATTGATGGGAATACAGAGAGGAACAGAAAAATATTTCCAAAATTCACCTGCTGTTTATCTCCTGAATACACAGGGAACAGTATAATGCAGAGAAACATAGTCTTTTCCTAAAATTTTAAATCAAAAGTACATGCGTAGGAAACAGGAAATGAGTATATTAAAAGTTTTCCATTGACTCCAACTACAAAAGCTCTGGAACTCCTAATGTATCATGAAGTGGGCAGATCGTCAGAGGAAAAGGTAGATTTAAACTTCTGATGCTGCATCCTGAAGCTCTTCATGTCGGAATCAATAGGGATTTCAGATCACACAGTGGGAAATGCAGTGATACCCCAGGGCAGATCCCAACTTCAGAGGGAAGTCATCCTCACCCAAGGAGACTAGGTTCCTGAGGGTCTCCACCATCACGTCCCTGTACAAGGCCCTCTGAGCAGGGTCCAGGCATTCCCACTCCTCCTGAGTGAACTCTATGGCCACATCCTTGAAGGTCAACTGTGCCTGAAATGAAAACACATTTCACCAAGGGGCCATGAGGAGAGCTCTTACTTTCAAACAAAATGAGAAGAGGAGAGAGGGGTAAGGATGAACTCAGCTGAAGTAATATTCTGACAGATCCAAGTAAAGCTATTTGGAGGAAATTACAGGTCTCTAATTTTAATTCCTTATGCTTTTACCCAGAGATTATGATAACCTCTAATCAATGTGGAGGTTGATTAATGTCCAATGTGGAGGTAAATCAATGTCCATTTTTGTGGACACTGCATGAAATACAAGTAAATAAGTTTCAATAATGAGTAGTTTCTCCAGAAGTGTTACAGTATGTGTTTGTTATACACTGATTGCTATTCCGTATCTAGATGAGCTACACTATGAGTGACGGCATCAGAAATGACAGAGTCAACAGTGCTTTTAAAAAAGGTCAAAATCTTAAACCATGATTACAATGACTAAAGGTGTTCGAATACTTCAAAGATACTCTAAATGCTTTATGGCTATGAACTTTTTTTTAATCAACATCATAGCTCAGTAGAGAAAGATATATGCTGTCCTACAGAGACAAAAGTGTCAGAGACATCTGGAGAAACTCAACTTAGTTCAAGAAGCTAAGTAATCATACAGCAAGAACCTCAATTAAGGAGAATGTGGTCTTGAACTGAAGATAAAGAAGCAAAAATTGAAGTATGAGAAGAGCATTAGAGAAAAAAAAAAGCACTAGAAGCACACTGACAGAGGGTTCCCCGAGAAAACTTGAAATAAGGTCAAAATGAACAACACGGAAGGCAATAAAAGATCATTACAGATGTGGGCGCACAAACACATACACATAACATGTTCGTAATCTTATTACTATTTGAACCATGAACAGGAGAGTATAGAAAACAATGGAAGGCCACAGAATATATTTATGATATAATTTCAACTACAATAAAATGCAGTACATAGTTTTAAAAATGTCTTATCAAAACCATGGACTTGCAGATCCATGAACTTATGGACACACATGTATTATAAGTACAGAAATAACTGAGATGAGAGAAGGTGTCTAGGGACATTTTTTTTTTCAAGTGCAAATAATTTGAGAGATCATTCCAGAAATATCCAGCATCATCAGTCCAGAAAGGAACATTCCAGAAAGTTCCAGTGGGGAAGAGAAAGTTGCAGCCACGGGCAACTGGAGCTCCACGTGGATGGACATGCTCTTCAAGTCTGTGAAACAAACTCAGAGCTACCCCCACAAAGGGGTGAGGGAGCTTTAGTGTTTACTTACTCCCATCCAGCCCTCATTTTTCTTTTTTTTGGTCTCACAGCACGGCATGCAGGATCTTAGCTCCCCCAACCAAGGATGAAACTCTTGCCCCCCTGCAGTGGAAGTGCAGAGTCTTAACCACGGGACCATCAGGGAAGCCCCCATCCCTCATTTTTTAGGGTTGTTCCTGTGTTTGCCATCAGATGCGTCAAGAATGTACTGGAATGGTAAGACCCAAATGGACAAGGAGGGACAGAACACTCTTATGTATCCCCTAACTAGCCTGAAATTCCTTAAGAGAAAGGAGTGAGTTCACAGAATTCACTATTTTACTCCCAACGGTCTGTGCAGGATTCGGTATGCAATAAGTAAACAATAAGAATATAGAGGATAAATCAATCAACATAAAGAAAATTTGAGACAATAGTTAAGATTCCCAGGAGGTTGGGAATAAATATACAGACTCTCTGCTATATATAAAATAGAGGAAATTACCTGGCCATCCCCTCTGGACATATTTTTGCATGATTTTTTATCATCAGTTTTATATATGTGAATTTTAGCATTTTTTTTTTTTTTAATTTCAGCACTTTTTGGAGCAATGGAAGAGTCACCTGTACTAAATGGTACCAAGAGGAAAAAGCAAGAAACTTTAACTACAGCCTCCACGGAATACCTATATATAACTACAATTTAAAACACGGTATTTATTTCTGTAAACACTGACTCCTAAAACATTGACTCAAACTTAGAAAAGTTATGGAAAAAATATATTGTAATTAAGGAAGACTAAGTCTCCATACATCATGATCAGAAGGAAACACTTGATGAATTCTCACTGAAGTGGCAGTGCAGCGGAGGGGGCTGGCCGGGGGTCCCGCCTCTGCCCACAGTACAGTATGCCTGAGCAGGGACCACGCAGGAAGTGACAGGAGGAAAACAGAGTGGGAGCAAGACACACAGCATGTCAGAGCTGGAACTGCAAACATTCACAAACCTAAGGCGCAAAGTGAAAGGATGCAAAAAGACATCCAATCCTTAAGAGAGCAGGAATTATTGCACAATATCAGACAAAATAACCTAAGGAAAAAAACTAACACGAGACACAAAATACACTGTGAAATGAGAAGAGGGTAAATTTGCCAAGAAGATATAATAATTACAAATACGTACACCTCTAACATCAACCCGGAGGATCTGATGAAGGGTTTTATAACAGTGGCTCAAAGGTGGGGTCTCTGACAAAACTAAGGTGTGAGGAGGGCTTGTGTTCCCTAAATCTTGTCCCCCCCAGTTGGAAGGTGTTCAATATGCTACTGGGGAAGAGTGGATGACAACTACTAATAAATCCAGAAAAAAATGAAACAGCTGGGACAAAACAGAAATGATGTTCAGTTGTGGATATGTCTAGTGGTGAAAGTATGTCCGAGGCTATAAGGAACAATACTGCATGGGAACCTGGAATGTTAGGCCCATGAACCAAGGTAAATTGGACGTGGTCAAGCAGGAGATGGCAAGAGTGAACATTGACATCTTAGGAATCAGTGAACTAAAATGGATGGGAACAGGTGAATTTAAATCAGATGACCACTATATCTACTAGCATGGGCAAGAATCCCTTACAAGAAATGCAGCAGCCCGCAGAGCCAACAGAATCTGAAATGCAGTGCTTGGGTGCAACCTCAAAAAGGACAGAATGATCTCTGTTCTCTTCCAACACAAACCACTCATTATCACAGTAATCCAAGTCTATGCCCTAACCACTAATGCTGAAGAAGCTAAAGTAAAACGGGTCTCATGAAGACCTACAAGACATCCTAGAACCAAAAAAAGATGTCCTTTCCTCACAGAGAACTAGAATGCAAAGGTAGGAAGTCAAGAGATACCTGGAGTATCAGGCAAGTTTGGCCTTGGAGTACAAAATGAAGCAGGGCAAAGGCTAACAGAGTTTTGTCAAGAGAATGCACTGGTCATAGCAAACACTTCTTCCAACAACACAAGAGACAACTCTACACATGGACATCACCAGATGGTCAATACTGAAATCAGACTGATTATATTCTTTGCAGCCAAAGATGGAGAAGCTCTATACAGTCAGCAAAAACAAGACAGGGAGCTGACTGTGGCTCAGATCATGAGCTCCTTATTGCAAAATTCAGACTTAAATTGAAGAAAGCAGGGAAAACCACTAGCCATTCAGGTATGACCTAAATCAAATCCCTTATGATCATACATTGGAGGTGATGAATAGATTCAATGGATCAGACTTGGTAAACAAGAGTGCCTGAAGAACTATGGACAGAGGTTTGTTAACACTGTATAGGAAGCAGTGACAAAAATCATCCCCAAGAAAAAGAAATGCAAGAAGGCAAAGTGGCTGTCTGAAGAGCCCTTACAAAGAGCTCAGAAAAGAGGAGAAGCGAGAAAGGGAAAGATATACTCACTTGAATGCAGAGTTCCACAGAATAGCAAGGAGAGGAAAGAAAGCCTTCTTCAGTGACAAATGCAAAGAAAAGGAGGAAAACAAAAGAATGGCAAAGACTAAAGATTTCTTCAAGAAAATTGGAGACAGAATATTTCATGTAAGGATGAGCACAATAAAAGGACAGAAATGGCAATGACCTAAGAGAAACAGATGAGATTAAGGTGGAAAGTATACACAGAAGAACTATACAAAAAGGCTCTTAACAACCTGGATAACCACGATGGTGTGGTCACTCACCTAGACCCAGACATTCTGGAATGTGAAGTCAAGTGAGCCTCAGAAAGCATTACTACAAACAAAGCCAGTGGAGGTGATTGAATTCCAGCTGAGCTATTTCAAATCATGAAAGATGATGCTGTGAAAGTGTTGCACTCAATACGCCAGCAAATTTGGAAAGCTCAGCAGTGGCCAAAGGACTGGAAAAGGTCAATCCCAAATGACAGTGCCACAGAATGTACAAACTACCGTACAACTGCACTCATTTCACATGCTAACAAGGGAACGCTCAAATGTGCTCCACAATAAGAGAAGCCACTGCCTTGTGAAGCCTGAGCACTGCAACTAAAGAATAGGCTCCGTGACGCCTGAACTAGGGAAAGCCTGGTTGCAACAACAGAAACATAGTGTGGCCAAGGAAACCCAGCACAGTCAAAAATAAATAAATAACAAAATAAATTTTTTGAAAAGATTTAGAAAAGTTGTAGCATAAAATATCAGCACATGAAAATCACCTGCATTTCTATCTACACACAAGGAACCATTTCGACAGAAAATGAGAGAACAATCCCATAGAAAACTTAGGAAAAAGATCAGACAAGTAGGTGCAAGACCTCTACACTGAAAAGTACTAAACTTTCTTTAAAACAAAAGTCCCTGGAGATATATATAAATAGAAACACACCCTGAAGTGGGAACTTTATGCTTTTAAAATGACCAAATTAGGCTGGGAGGGAGGCTCCCAAGGGAGGGGATATATGTATACCCATGGCTGATTCACATTCTTGTATGGCAGAAGCCAACACAACATTGCAAAGCAACTATCCTCCAATTAAAAATAAATTTAAAAAAATGGACGGGACTTCCCTGATGGTCCAGTGGCTAAGACTCCATGCTCCCAATGCAGGGGGCCCAGGTTGATCCCTGATCAGGGAACTAGATCCCACACGCTGCAACAAAGAGTTCGAATGTTGCAACTAAAGAACCTGAATGCTGCAACAAAAACTGAAGATCCTGCATGCTGCAACTGAGACCCAGTGCAGCCAAATAAATAAATATTTAAAAATGCAAATAAAAATATATGATTAAAAAAATTCCTTCATTTGCAACCCAGCAAGACCTGGAATACCCCTATAAATTTTCAATGGACATTAAGAGGCAGTCGAGCTGATTAAAAACAGGTAACATTTTCTTTCCTTAGAATAGCAAACTACAAAAGTCAAGCCAATAAAATTTCATTGTAAAATTTTCTTAAAAAAAAAAAAAAGACCCAAAGAGAGACTTCCATGGTGGTCCAGTGGTTAGGACTCCAGGGTTCTACAAAGGAGGCACTGTATACAGATTTAAGGAATTCCTATGCCTTTTTTGCAGTTAAAGAAAAGAAATCATTCCTGAATTCATAGGGAATCTCTAGAGCCAGCAAACAGCCAAAATATTCTTAAAATAGAGGATGAATGTACAAGTGTCAGGCAGGATACTTTGGAGCCAGGGAAGAATAGAGAATCCAAAAAAGGGCATTTGAAGGACAGGCTGAGAATATGACTTTACCTGAGAAAGAGCCATTTCTGACTCCTGTTCTGTTTCCTCCTCTTCCTCTTAGCAGGACACACAAAAAGGGAGAAAACAAAATGTTAGACTAACTGGTAAAACTAGGATTTGTCTATTAAAAGATCATTGACAACTTTACCAAGTACCCACCAAAACGGTCTAAAATTATTTATTACATACCAAAGAGCTTTTCCAGTACAAAGGGAAAGAGCGGAAAGCAAGCAGGCCTCCAAGAAACCTGAAACACATTTTCAAAAGAATGAATTTTTATCATCTAATATTTGTGGTGTCAGTGTTTTAAAAATATCACAATGTATTATATTACTATTTAAAGAATGATTTAATTATAAAAGAGCACCAAAGCTTATTAACTAAAGTTAATGATCATTTCCAGGGAAGCAGAAACTGAATAAACTAAAATTTTTTCCAAGCTACAAAAAGAATTATATGTAAAGATATAAGAAAAAACAGTAAGCCCATCACAAAAAGGAACATTCTTAATGTTCCTTTTTTTTAAATTGACTTTTTCTTTACTTATTTTTTGGCCATGCTGGGTCTTCATTGCTGTGATCAGGCTTTCTTCTCTAGTTGTGGTGTGTGGGCTTCTCATGGTGGTGGCTTCTCTTGTTTCAGCACACAGGCTTAGTCACCCCACAGCATGTAGGATCTTCCCGGACCAGGGATCGAACCTGTGTCCCCTGCCTTGGCAGGCAGATTCTTTACCACTGGACCACCAGGAAAGTCCTCAATGTTCCTTTTAAAAGGCACCATGCAGCGACAGATTCAAACATTCCTTGCCCCATTTGTCCTCTCCTACTCCTCTGCCCCACGTCAAGCAAAGGGAAGGGGGTGACTCACAACTGAGTACATCAAATCACTGGGTGCGCTAGTGGTAAAGAACCTGCCTGCCAATGCTGAAGACATAACAGATGCATCCCTGGGTTGGAAGATCCCCTGGGAGGAGGGCGTGGCAACTCACTCTAGTATTCTTGAGAATCTCACGGACAGAGGAGCCTGGAGGGCTATAGTTCATGGAGTCTCAAAGAGTCGGACACAACTGAAGCGACTTAGCAGCAGCAGCCCCCTGGCTAAATAGGGTTTGCAAATACAAGTTATCATCTGATACGAAGAATTACAGAATGCACAAGACACAAGTTCTGCTATTTTCATCCTCACCTGTACAATTAAGAGACATTTTATTACATTCTAAAATAAGAAATCATACATCACAACTTATCGACAACCAAACAACTCACCATCCATCTGCATCCAGTTCCCACTACCCACCTGCTCGACTAGGTGTTTCCATTTCAGTCGGTTTATCTGTCTCTTTTCTTCCCCTCTGCTCTCCTGCTGTTCCTGTTTCCTCCCTCACATTTGTCCTGCCCCACTCTGTAAACTGTTCCCCTCGACATGCTTGGTCTCTGCACCCTTTCTGCCGGTCCTCCATCTGTGTTTCTGCCTCTTTCTTCCCCTTCCCTGCTCTCTCTCTGCCCTCCAGTTACACCCCTTCTCTCCCTCTTCCACTCCCCTTCTCCCCCCTCCTCTGACACTCCAGGTGGTGATGCGTCCTTCCTGCTCTCTCTTCCTCTTGTGGTCACACTTGATCCTCCTTCTCTCCCAGCACCATGCTGCTCTGCAGCCCAAGTGTCCAGCTCTTTCATCCTCTCACCCCACTCTGTGTGAAGTGCCTCTCCTTTGGTGCCCCCGTCCCACCGCTGATCCAAGGCCCCTTTATGTTACTCTCTGTCAGCTACAAACTGGCATTTGCCATCTACCTACATGCCAATAGTCATGTTTGGATGTGAGATCTGGACCATTAAGAAGCCTGAGCACCAAAGAATTGATGCTTTTGAACTGTGGTGCTGGAGAAGGCTCTTGAGAGTCCCTTGGACTGCAAGGAGATCACGCCAATTAATCCTAAAGGAAGTCAACCAAGAATATTCACTGGAAGGACAAATGCTGAAACTGAAGTTCCTTTGGCCACCTGATGGCAAGAGCCAACTCATCAGCAAAGACCCCGATGCAGCAGAAAATGAGAAGGTTTGACACCATCACCGACTCAATAAGTATTAGTTTGAGCAGACTTCGGGAGATAGTGGAGGACAGAGGAGCCTGGTACGCTGCAGTCCTGGGGGCCACAAAGAGTCAAACAAGACTTAGCAACTAAACAATAACAATCTACCTATCTACCTCTACAATGATTAATTCATGTGCTGCTGCAGCTGCTGACCTACAATACCTCCTGAAAGGAGTTCACAGTGGAGAGCAGAAATGAGGCATCTGTGGTTTGGGGACAAACTGGCACAACAGGTCTTCAGATAGATATTTTCAGGAGCCGATTTTATGAGCCCAATTCTTGTATCTCCCCAAATCTAGAAAAGCACTAAAGTCCTCCATAGTGATGACTGTTCCTTGTGATTAGCAAATCTTCACAAGAGTAGTAGAAAACTTCTGGAAAAAAATATGTGCTTGATTGCATGTAATCCCCCTTCACCAAACTCTATATACTGACCTTTCCCCTGAATCTTTGCAGCAGTTTCTCAGAGCTATGTGAAGTGCTGTTTCCTGGACTGCAGTCCTCATTTTGCCCCAGATAAAACTTTACTTGCAAACCTCACATTGTGCATTTTTTTTAACTTGATATCTCCCATTCCTGGAGATACAACTTTTTAAAAATTTACTTTATTCACCTGCTATTTTCAATGCTTAATCGCTTTCATTTCACTCTTCTTACAAGTCCCTTGCACACAGTTTCTATCCCTATGGATTCTCCCTCATCCTTTTCTCATTCTCAGTTTTTCTCAGTTGCTCATCCTCTGCTTCTCCTGAGCCCTCTGGCCCACGTATTTACAGGACTGAGTAAGACATCTGCCTACAAAAAAAAACAAAACAAAACAACTTTTTCCATCGTGTGGAATTTGGAACAAAGACCACTATATGTCACAAGGCTAGCTCAGGTCACCTCCCATTACAAGGGGAGGCTTGCTGGGTAGAAGGACTGGCCTGGGGAGATGGGAGGACAGAGAGGGGCGGGCTGTCCTAAATCCCAGAGATAGGGAGGGGAGGGAAGGGACAAAGTAGGTGATTAACTAGTTAATCCCACTAGGGGATTGTCAGTAGAATACATACCGGAGACTCCTGCAAGTTAATGATTACTCAAGCAAGCGCGCTTGCTTAGCAACAAAGCTATTCAACAGATGCTCAAGAGGACCCCGAAACATCGTAACAAGGGTGGCATGAACCCCACATCCTGCTCAGTGAGCCCAATAAATTACCACACGCTTTGTGCACACATAAAAAGCACTAATTTGTGAAGCTAGCTTGACCAGGTAGGAACAACAAAAAACTCCCCTGCCCAACCTGTTGGAGGGACTGATGCAGGAAGGCTGGCATTACTCAAGACAGACAAGGAAAGTCTTCTCCCCGCCCCCGCCACGTTCCCTCTGATGATAAAGCTGTAGCCCAGCAAGTTCTCTGGGCTTTGCATCCTCTCGGCTGCCCACTTGTAAGACTCACAAACTTCCTATTCTAATAAATCGCTTATCTATCACTTTGCCTCTGTTTTTTTTTTTTTTTTTTTTTTTGCACTGAGACTGAAAGGGCTGTAGTGTGGAAGCTCGGCGGCGACCCCTTCCACCGCCACCAACGACACAAAAGAGCTTCACCAGGTCCCGCCAGGAGAACGGGGCCTCTCCCTGGGCGGGAAGGCCAGCGCTGCCCTCCAGAGCTCCAGAGAGCAGGCTGGGAGGAGAGGGGCGCCAATCCGCCCGGCAAAAGAGGGCTTAACTGCGGAGCGGAGGGACTAACGGGTTTTTCAGCCGGAAAATGCAGCGAAAGGCGGCTTCTACGTGGACTGAAGGCAGAAGAGCCAAGGCAGGGGACCGACCTCCGGACGAATCCAAACCCCAAACACCCGACCTACACGGGGACTTCTGGATTTACCTGGGGGTGGAAGGGCCAAGTGCTGAGATGTCAGGTATCTAGTCACTCCAAAGCCCCCGAGGTGTGCGTGATGGAGCAGCGCAGCAGGAATTCACACGGAAAGCAGACGTATAACCCGCGGCGGTTGAACGCTCACTCGGCGATCCGCGCTTCCCGTTCCGTAATCAACTGCGCACGCGCGGACTTAGAGGCAGGGCCTCCGGCGAGGCTGGGCGGGGCGTCGGCCTCAGGGCGGGTGCGGGCCGCGCGTGAACCCAGACCCGGGAGGGCAGGCGGACCCGGCGCCTCCCAGGAGCCCCGAATGTGCTGTTACCTTACTGTCTTGAACCTTTGGGAGTAAAAGCGTACAGCAGTGTAGGCTACCTTGGTGGGAAGCTAATCTGTCAACTCCTAACAAGTGGAGAATGGTTACAGAAAAACCTGCTTTTGCCAGCAGGCTGCTCGCACGCTGTGGTCTCCAGGAGCAAGCAATTCGGTGGTTGGAAAAGTGCGGCTCCGAGTGGCTGCTGCGCCAGTGAAGATGCTCAGTCGTGTCCGATTCTGTGAGACAATTACAATTCACTTGAGCAGCTGGGACGACAGAGGATGAGATGGTAGGACGGCATCACCGACTCAATGGACGTTAAGTTTGAGTAAACTCCGGGAGTTGGTGATGGACAGGGAGGCCTGGTGTGCTGCAGTCCATGGGGTCGCAAAGAGTCGGACACGACTGAGCGACTGAACCGAACAGTTTAAGGAAACAAGAAGCTGACATGCCCCTCTGTATTACAAAACTAGAACGAGTGATGGAAGTCTCCCACTGAAGAGTGGGCCATTTCACACCGACCACTCACAGAATACTTTTCCCTTTCTATAATCCTCATTCTGGCAGGACGACTAACTCAACGCCTTGGTTCCAGAGCCTCAGGGACATAACCTAGCATCTGAGACTGGAGCACCATGGCATGTAGTAATTTCTGTCACTAATCACTGCAATACATTTTAAAAATGCAATATTTACAAAAATCTTATAAATTGCATTCTTTTTGCTCAAGTGTTTTGCTTGCCTTTTAAAATCATATCCGCTCCCAACTCCAGTTTGAGATATACCTGACTTACATGACTGTGTGTTTAATTTGCAAAGCATGATATTCTTACAGAGACTGAAATAATTATCGCAGTAAGTTTATTTATTTATTTTTTGAAGGTCAAGTTTAAATTTAATGACTTTGGTATTAACTATACACATACTAGTAAGTGCTAAGACTTAAAATCTTCCGGTTCAGTTGTGACTCCAGACAGGATCCAGAGAGGAGTTCTAAAAATCTCTTCTCTGGGTTTTATGGAGACTTTCTTTACCCTCCTGTGTTAGCCTCTTAAGGCACTGCGTCAGCCTTAAAAGGGCACTGGAAAGGGCAATAGCAGTAAGTTTAATAAGCATCACTCATTGCATGTTATACTATCAGGATAAATAACAAACTGCACTGACATGCTCTCTCCCTCCCATCTTTTCACCTTTTCTTTGTTATAGAAAAGAGAAATGGGATATTTCCCATTTAGGTGGAATATGGGTGGAAATGGGATATTGAAGAAATTAATTTTTCTTTTTAAAACTATGATGGCCATTTAACTAGTAGCTAATATTAGGGAAAATATGAGACTAACGTTTTACTAAAAATCAGACAAAATCTAAAAATGAAAAGGGTTTTAAAACCTTCACCCTTCTTTTGATCACTCAGCAGTCACATTGCTACAAGGAAAGTAAAGACTAAGTGTTCATAGATTTAGAAGGGGCAGAGGATGCATCAAATCACACAGCTCACCCTCCAGACTTCCTCTTACCATCTGTCACTATTCACTTCTTGTATCTAAAATTCTGAAATTCGGCATAAAATTTCGGTCTATCCAAGGCCATTCTTTTTTTTTTTCCCCCAAGGCCATTCTTGAAGCAGAGAGAAGACAGGGTTCAGTCACTCATTCATGTCTGACTCTTTGCAACCCTATGGACTGCAGCACACCAGGCTTCCCTGTCCATCACCAAAGCTCATGTCCATTGAGTCAAATGATGCCATCCAACCATCTCATCCTTTGTCGTCCCCCTTCTCCCTTTGCCTTTCATCTTTCCAGCACCAGGGTCTTTTCCAATGAGTTAGTTCTTTGCATCAGGTGGCCAAAATATTGGAGTTTCAGCTTCAGCATCAGTCCTTCCAATGAATATTCAGGGCTGATTTCACTTAGGATTGACTGGTTTGATCCCCTTGCAGTCCAAGGGACTCTCAAGAGTCTTCTCCAACACCACAGTTCAAAAGCACCAATTCTTCAGCACTCAGCCTTCTTTATGGTACAACTCTCACATCCACACGACTACTGGAAAAACCTTAGCTCTAACTAGATGAACCTTTGTCCGCAAAGTAATGTCTATGCTTTTTACTATGTTATCTAGGTTTGTCATAGCTTTTCTTCCAAGGAGCTAGAGCCATTTAATTTCATGGCTGCAGTCATCATCTGCAGTGATTTTGGAGCTCAAGAAAATAAAGACAGGGTTACATGAAGCAAATAAAAGCTATGAAAGCTTCCATTTAAACTTGAAACATGCCTCTCCATTCATACCAAATTGGCCCAGAACTCAAAAAGACAAGCTTGCATGAAATGGGCAAAGAAGTGCGAATCCTCTCAAGTGAAAGGGAGGTTTGCCTTAGTCTAATGACCAAACTTGATATCAAAGGGCAGACACATATGATCTCACAGAAGGTTGATAAATGGCTGTACATAATATTACTATATATGAATAACTGCAGCATCTACCAGAAGTGACTTTTCCCTTGTTTACACTAAACAAAATTACTGATATTAGATAAAATAGGGACTATCACTACAGACCATGCAGACATGAAAAAGATAGAAAGGAACTCTTACAAAAACTCAACAAGATTATAAGATGAAATGCACTAATTCCATGAAACCCATAACCTATAACAAATCACCAATGTTAAACATTATTTGAATAACCTGCCTTGAATTGCACTGCAAATTTATAATTTCAAAATGCCCACCACCTAAGAAAGAAACTCAAAAGCAGAGATAGTGACTGTGAGAGCTTAATTAAACTCCTCCATCATGCTCTGCATAGACCCTGCCTGGACTTTCTACATGTTCCCTCCAGATGTACCTTGTAGCTCCTCAAGATTCTGTGTAATAAACATCTCCACTTCACTCTCCGTCGGAGTCTTCTGCAGAACTGTTGCCTAACATTCAACACTCAGGGGCTCTACTTTACAACAGGTAATTTAACAAAGTTGCAACAACAGCATTTTACAATTCTATCAAATTTAAAAAGAATTACTGGCAATTCTATGTGATTTCTTTTCAAGAAAAGAAACAGAAGAAGCACCTTCAACTCAATTTATGAGGCCAGAATTACTAGGAAACAAAACTAGACAACCAGAAAATAGAAAAAGAGAAAGTAAATAATTAAATCCCCCATGAAGATTCAGATCCTCCATGAAGATTCAAAATTCCATCATAAAATATTAGTAATAGAAATGTAACATAAAGAATTCATATTAAAGATAGCATAAATAAAGGAATTCCCTGGTGGTCCAGGGTTAGCACTCATTGCTTTTACTTGTGGGGCCCAGGTTCAATCCCTGGTTAAGGAGCTAAGATCCTGCAACCTATGCAGCTCACCAAAAATGATAATATAAATCAAAATCAAGATCACTTAGCAAAGATAAATACATTATTCTTGGCTGTGAACAAATTCTATGTGGAGGATATTGGGTGTCCCACAAAAAAGATTTCCTGTCATGCTTTTGCCATCTCAGTTCTTTCACTGAATTAAAGCCCCAAACTAATTATTTTTATGTTTATACTGCATCTACTTTTACCCATCATTGCCTTTTGAGCATCATTGCATCCTTAAGAGTCCCAAAACCTAGTAACCACTGCTATAAAACAGGACAAACACATCTGTCAGGAAAAAATTCTGCTAAAGAAATGACTGAAAGTATTTATTACAGCATAAAAGTAAACAACACATATCAGGTAATAGCATAATTTGAAACTGAAATTTAACAGCATTTGGAAAATCGTGTAAATTATTTCATTACATTATCTAGTCAGCATTTCCAAAAATTAATTAAAACTAGAGTAAAAATATCTCCAGAAGTTTATTTAAATAGTATCTTACAAGTATTTTACAGAACCACACTGAACATGTGCTGTGGAAAACAAATGTAATAAATTATTACCAAGACGAAAAGTGTAATTTTCCAAGCCAATTAAGTCAGAAGTTTCAGGAGTAAGCAAATGGGTGTTTTGCTTTTTTTTTCTCCAAAGTAGATAAGTTTAGCTTTATTGCTTTGCCAAGCAAAGGGGCCACAGTGGGCTAATGCCTTCAAAACTGTGTGTCTCAAGAGGGGGTAGTGAGTTTTATAGTAATGGCTCAAAGTGGGTGTGGTCAGGTCGTGAACTCTTCTTTGATTGGCTGGTGGTGAGGTAAGTGGCAGTCAGCATCATAAACCTTCTGGCTCCAACTGCTCTGGGTTCTCCATGCTGGTGGGCAGCAGGCTTAGTGTCTCCCACCTGATGGGGGTTTCAGTATCTGGAGCCTGGACTTACTGAGGCTCAGGTTCTTTGTGTCTCAGCACAGAAGGAATTCAGCAAAGTGGCAGGCAAAGAAGGAGCAGACTTATTAATATAGGACGCTTGTGAGGCACACTAGTTGGCAGGTGAGAGGGGTCTGCTTCAGTTAAGTTCTCTGAAGTCTAATCCCATTAAAAAATATTTTTTTTTGCTTATGGGCTCTTAGTTTCTTAACCATGGATTGAACCTGTCAGTTTGGCAGTGCGAGTACTGAGTCCTAACCACTGGACTGCCAGGGAATTTCCCCTAATTTCATTTTTGATGTCTGACTATTGACACTTTTCAATGTTCAGGAAGAACTTTTTCTTTTTCAGCCTATTGGAACAAACTAATTAAAGGGAAAAAAAGCCTGAGTGCTCCTTTGAGACAAACTGGAGGTTCAAACTGTTAAGCCTGCCCTCCACGAAGGCTCATCCCAGTAATTAAATTTTCCTCTCATCTTAACTGCTCTCCCTACAATTCCCAAGATTAAGACTCATGTCTCATTAAACACAGATGCAGGGACTCCCCTGGCAGTCCAGGGGTTAAGACTCTGTGCTTCCACTGTAGTGGGCACAGGTTTGATCCCTGGTTAACCAAGATCACATGTGCCACATGGTACAGCAAAAACACACACACACACACACACAGAGAGATGTAAACACCACCTACTCACCATGCAATGGAGAAACTAACCAACATTTTCTGGGCACTGTTCCTACCACATAATCCATCCCTAGTAACCTTCCCTCTCCTCTCATGAACAGTCCCATCCCTCAATGTCCTTACTGCTCTGCTCATGGTCACCTAGCAGAGGATTATGTTCTGTAACTCACTGTGCTCTATCCATGGATAGACCCTCAACCTAACAAGCACGATGGGCAACAGCAATTTTACACTATTCTCTGCCCCTCCCTGATGCTAATTAATACACTACTGAATTTGGTAATTCAGGGTCCTTGTTTTTCCAGGGAACGTGGATGTGGATGAACCAAACCCAATGAAGTTGGCTCCTTCATTGACTCCTTACTGACTCCTTCCCAGAGACCATCATCAAAGACCTGTAATGAAGATTAAGGTCAACAGACTTCAAACTTCAGGTTGAATGGCATAAACTGTAATGTGGCCTCTTCAAGAAAACACAATTAGTAGAATATTTACAGAGTGAAGACAATTGCCAATTTATACATATGTTTTCATGTCATATACAAATCATTCCATAAATTTTAACTTATTGTGACTTGTAACGATCTCCCATTAATCTTAAGAGAACTGCAGACTTATTCCTTTTATGGATTGGCTGACACACAGGCTAATTTAAGAACTGTGCAAAAACTTTACCTACTTTGTTACATTTGTAAGGATCATCCCCAATATGAGGCATTTTGTGATGAAACCTCAGGAAGCATTGCTTCATCAAATTCTTTCCACGTTCAGTAAATCTCTTTAGTTTCTGACCTGTATGAATTGAACCATTACACCAAAGTCGGAGACACCTGATGAAAACTTTTATAACATTATATTTGAAACACTGCTCTCCAGATTAAATCTATTTCAGTGATTTTATCTTCAGGTACAAGCCTTAGCACACATATTAGTTTGTGTGGTTTCCTTCAAAGGTATGTATTGAGAAGTCTGATGAATTGTGCAGCCTGGATAAAACCTCTGTTCATAACTCGGTAGGGTTTTTCTTCAATGGACTCTCCCCTGTTGCCTCATACTTGAACTCAAGGTGAAGATTTTGCCACACTTGTTACATTTGTAAGGGATAATTCCAGTAACTCCCCCATCTTATAATCTTTGGGTAAAATCCTTGCCACACATATTACATTTCTGTGGTTTCTCTCCAGGATAAATATTCCAATATCCAGTGATGAAAGAGCATTAATTTGGAACCTTGCCCCATTCATTACATGTGTAATGTTCTGTCCAGCACAGATTATTTGATGACTGGTAGAATGTGAGCCACGAGCAAAGGTTTTGCCGATTCCTAACATTTGTGAGGTAATAATCTCCAGAAAGAAATCTTTGGTCAATGAATTCTTTGTCTAAAGGGCTGGTCAGACTAAACACACTTATCTGATTTCTCTCCAGAATGATATTTTCAATGAAGCCTAAGATGGCGACACCTGCTAAAAACACTTCCTTAAAGTTTGTCATCAATGTGAGTTACCTGACAGGAAGGTAGGCTTCACAGTACACTGACAAATTTATCAGTCATTATATTTGTCAGGTTTCTCTCCAACATGAAACATCAGTTCACCTCCAGGTATGAATTTGAATATACATGTCTAGAGCTTCTGTCCAGTTAGAGTAGGTGAAATCACCCCTGAATATTCATTGGAAGGACTGATGTTGAAGCTGAAGCCAGTACTTTGGCTACCTGATATGAAGAGCTGACTGATTAGAAAAGCACCTGATGCTGGGAAAGACTGAAGGCAAAAGTAGAAGAGGGAAACAGAGGATGAGATAGTTAAGACAGCATCGCTGACTCAATGGACATGAGTTTGAGCAAACCCCAGGAGACAGTGAAGGACAGGGAAGCCTGGTGTGCTGCAGCCCATGGGTTTGCAAAGAGTCAGACATGGCTTAGCAACTGAACAACAACAAATGTAGTGATGGCTGAGATTTAAGTAAAGGCTTTTCAACAGTCTTTACTTTTGTAAGGTTTTCCTTTCGTATGAACACTTTGATGCTTTGCCAGGTACGCCTTTCGACTAAAGCAGCTGCCACACTCATTACATTTGTAAGGTTTCTCTCCAGTGTGAATTCTCTGATGAATTGCAAGATTTGAATTCCGATTGAAGACCTTGCCACACTCATTACATTTGTAAGGTTTCTCTCCAGTATGAGTTCTCTGGTGAATTGCAAGGTATGAATTATAACTGAAGACTCTGCCACATATATCACATTTACATAATTTCTGTCCTGTATGGATTATCTGATGTCTCTTGAGGTTTGAGCTGTGATTAAAGATTTTGCCACAGTCTTTACATTCATAAGGTTTTTCCCCAGTATGAATTCTCCGATGAACTGCAAGGTATGAATTTTGACCAAAGACTTTCCCACAGATGTCACATTTATATGGTTTATCTCCTGAATGGATGATTTGATGTTGTATGAGGTGTGAGCCAAAATAAAAAGTTTTGCCACACTCATTACATTTGTAATGTTTCTCTCCAGTATGAATGATCTGGTGACTGACAAGGGTTGATCTAATACTGAACATCTTACCACATTCGTTACATTTATAAGGTTTCTCTCCAGTATGAATTCTCTGGTGACTTGCAAGGTTTCCTTTTTGACTGAAAGCTTTGTCACATTCACTACATTTGTAAGGCTTCTCTCCAGTATGAATTCTGCGATGTTTTGCAAGGTATGAATTCTGACTAAACACCTTGCCACATTCATTACACTTGTATGGTTTCTCTCCAGTATGTATTCTCTGATGAACTGTAAGGTATGAACTTTGAGTAAACACTTTTTCACATATATCACATTTATATAAGTTCTCTTTTGTATGGGTTATCTGATGTCCGTTGAGGTGCAATCCACAGTTAAGGGTTTTGCCACACTCATTATATTTGTAAGATTTCTCTGCAGTATGAATTGTTTGATGAATAGCAAGGTCTGAATGTTGACTAAAGACTTTGTGACATACATCACAATTAAAGATTTTCTCTTCTGTATGGATCAACTGATGTTGAGTGAAGTTTAAGCATTGATGAAAGGTTTGACCACTCTGATTACAACTGTAATGGCTGTCCTTGTGTGCCCTCTGGTCTTGTGTCAGTATTGAAGGATGCATAAAATCATTCACACATGGATTACCAAGGTTGGACTGGATAGTAGAAGAAATTCCTTGAAGTGGTGAAAATGAGGCATTAATGTTGATACTCCTGTGAGCATCATTAAATTCATCAATTTTCTGTTCACTTTTACAAAGCTGCAGTTCATTCCCAAAGTTTAATGGAAGTCTGTTTTCAATAGGCTGAATTCCTGCAAAGCGTCTACCATGTCGCTGTCTCTTACAGGGAAGATTTTTGTCATGGGATACACGTTTTCCTTTGTAATTTCTTTCCTCATCTCTTGGCTGAGACTCAAAGTCACACATATTTTCCTGGATTTCCCTGAGGTAAAAATCTTCAATTTTATTCCTTTTGTGTCTTCCTAGTATCACTGTTTGGAATCCTTCTCCTCTATAAATGTTTGCATTTAGTTGTAATTTCTTGATAACATGCATATCAGAGATATCTACAAGATATAAAGAACCATAAGTAATCCTATTCATTACAATTCATAAGTAAATATATCATGTTAAATATGTGATATTACACCAAACTAGTACTGACATAAAAAGGAGTTATGAAAATTCCCAATCATGATATTAAAACCTTTGCAAACACAAAATGAATGATTCTTTAGTAAAGATAAAGTGATCTGAGGTAATTCCACTTACTTTTAGGGCACCCAGTTTTCAAACAACTTATGTAAAAACACTCATTGTAAAAACTTGTTACCTATCAAAAGTGTATATGTCAACCAGGACACCAAAGCACATAGCAATTATCATTAAAAATACTTACTGGTGCCTCATTAACTGAGGAGAAAATATTATACTATACATATGTTATACATACTTGTTAAATATAAATGAATGCTAAAAAATCTGAAAAAATATATTACAACAATGAATAATCCAAAACGAACTTATTTAATGAATAATCGCAATGAGTGGCAGTTTCAAATTCAGAAACAAATATAACAGAGAAAATAGCAAATGTGATAAAAGCTTTTTAAAAAATAAAATGTTCTTTTAAATACCTCCTATAAAACTATGTACCCATGAAGCAGCATAAAAATTCTAAAAGACCACCTTCTACAAATAAAATTTAAATATTAATAAATGAAATATTCTCCATTTACATTAACAGCTATTACACAGAGCAACTCGCTACCTGTGCAGTGCCCTAAAATATCCAGGTCATTGCCTCCAAAATATATATTGTGAATTTATTTAACTAGGGTCATATACAATATGTTTGAGAACAAATTGCAAGAAAAAGGAATACAATATATAATAGAAAAAATGGATATAATAAACATACCTGAATATTATATTTTTATACAAAAGGCACTTTTGATTCGTTAATATAAAAACGCACAATTTCTGGAGTAGGAAACGTCAACCCACTCCAGTATTCTACCTGGAAAATTTCATGAGCAGAGGAGCCTGGTCAGCTACAGTCCAAGGGGGTCACAAAAGAGTTCGACATGACTTAATGACTGCATCTACACACACGCAATGTATAATACATAATTTTTACTACTGTAAAAATTTTAAAGCAAATAAAGATCTTTCTCAAAAGGGAAAAAAGAGCACTATTTCTGAGAATTCCCTGGCAGTTCAGTGGTTCAAACTTACCATTTTCACTGACCTAGGTCCAGGTGCCATTTCTGGTTGGGAAACTAAATCCTATAAGCAGCATGGTGTGCCCCCGACCCCCCCAAAAAAGACATTTCATGCCATCTAACATTACTAATTTCTTTTGAAAGTCTTGAGGAAAATAATCACAATGTTTCAAGTATGGAAAGTGGAATCACAGATTTATGTACATGACCCCAATTGACACTGAACACAGTGAGAACCACACTATGAGTTTTGATCTACAGACTGAGACAACATATTCTTAAACATGACTGTCCACCCAAGCAGTCTAGATTACAAAATACTATGACAAATATCGGGAGTTAAGAAAGAAAACGTCAAGGAAGACACAAGAAGTGAGCTGTGTAACTACTAAGGGGATTCAGCCACCCCTTCTGGAAATGGTTTCTGAGTTGTCAGTTGCACAAAGTGATTTAGATTGTGTCATGAGAAAGTTGTTCAATACACAGAGGTGTTATTTTTACAGTGTAAGTAAAATGGATGGTGCAGGGGTGGTGAAAGAGTGCTGTGGAAATTGAGACGTTTAGGATAATAACTTAAATATACTAGAAAATAAGAATCTTTCCATTCACATCATGGTACCATGTAATAAGGAAAGATCAAACTGAGAAACGGCCAGGGTAAAGCACAGAGTACACATATCTGCATAGCTTTTGACTGTGTTAATACCACTGTACAAGGGCAACTAAAATACTGACCTTAAAACAAAAGAAGAATTGGTTTAGCAATAGTATACTTCTGTACCATTTTTAACTAGGGGAATTATATTATGAGTATGGGAAAAAACCAAATGAGATTTAAACACTGTAGAAGGAAATTAACTCTCAATCTATTACACTATTTGCTATGCAGTGTATCCAACTGGGTACTTTAGTGACTGTATTTCCGCATATATGCTCAATATAAACATACATCGTATTCCAGGAGACTCTGCAATAATGTTCTCAGTAGAAAGCAGAAGAAAAAACCAGGAGAAGACCATTACAAGGAGTCTAATTTGTACACACAAATGCAGAACAAAGTAATCAGATCAACAGTATTGTAAAGGAGGGAGAATGTGATTTCAGAATTAAGGTCTCCTAGTTGGGTGAGCAGTTTGTATGAGGAAACAAACAAAGATAGCAGAAAGTGATTGACAAAGCCTGAAGATATAATCAAGATATATTTCAGGATATAATCAAAACAGTTAAGTAAATTAAAAAAGAAAAAAGTAACTAAAATATTTATTATGTAACGTATTTTATATACAAAATTTTTATGCTAACTCTCCTTATTAAACATAACAGTGTTCTTTTAGCTGGCCTCTCTAAAAACTAGCAATCATATCATTAAATTCTTACCACAAACTCTCAAAGAAAAAAACCATGAGGAGTGATGTCAGCAGTACAGTAAACCACAGGCACTCATTACCCATGAGGGAGCCAAGTAAAAAAAAGCAGAAAAAACAAAAAAGCAGAAAACAATTTGGGAAAACTCACCCAACCCGTAAAGGAGCAGCAGCACTCTTAGATGCCTGTCCAGAAAACACTAAACTGAAAAATGTAGGAAAGTTCATGACAATTTCCTGGCTTTTGACTCCCCTCCTCCTTCTTACATTGCATTGAGAATGAACTGGCACGAGCCTCACCATTCCCAGAGGTTCCCTCAGGTGAAAATGTTAAAAATATGATAGAAACATTCAGTAAACTAGAAATAGACAAAAATGATCTCAACACAATAAAGGACATATATCAAGAGCCCACAGCTAACATCATACTCAGTGTGGAATGACTTAAAACTTTTCCCCTAACATCACAAGGATACTTGCACTATCTCTAAAAAATGAAATTACTAGAATTTCTAGCAAGAACTCAAAGGTAGCAAAAACACATAAAACAATCCCAATAGAAAAAAGAAGCAAAACATCTCTGTTGACAAATAAAATAGAAGAAACCCTGGAGAATTCCTTGGCGGTCCTGGCAAGGTTAGAACTTTAGGCTTCCACTGCCAGGATCAATCCCTGGTGGGGGATCTAGAATCCCACATGGTGCGTGTTGTGGCAAAATAAAATAAATAAAAAGCTCTGAAGATTCTGGAAAAAAAAAAAAAACTGATTAAAAAAAAAAACTCATAAAAATAATGAACTCAAAATAACAATAATAATAATAATGAACTCAGAAAAATGACAATATACAAAAATCAATACTTTTCCCCTACATTAACAATAAAAAAATCAAGAATTAAATTCAGAAAATTCCATTTATGATACCATCAAAAAAATAAAGTGTTCAGCAACACCATACAGAAGGGAAAGATATATGCACTATGAAATGAAAATACAGCTAAAAAAATCTGAAAGGTCAAATTAATGCAGACATCCCAAGCTCGATGGATTAAAAGTAAATATGATCAGGGTGTAAATACTACCCTGAGTGGTCAACAGAGTCAACCCAATCCCCAATAAAATCCCAACAGTGTGTAACAAGTATTATTGTGATTTTTTTGAAGAAACAGATACATCCTAAGAGTCAAATGCATTCTCAAAAGACACTCAATAGCAAAACCAAGATTGAAAAGAAGAAAGTTGGAAGTTTCACAATTATTTCAAAATTCTTAGAAACCTAAACTAACCCAAGCAGCGTGGTATGAACATAAAAACAGAAAGACCAGTGGTATACAACAGAGACATCAGAAATAAATTCTTAGGTATGTGGCCCGTGATGTTCCACAGGGGGTGAGGATCACTCCATGGGGACTGGACAGTCTATTAAACAAAAAATGAATTACAGTTCAGATTAAAAGTATCACTCCACTTCCTAAGTTCTCCGATTTAGATGTTTCAAAATCAGCTGTTGATGTACAAAGAACAATGGCACATAGATGACCAAAAGATAGCATTAACAACAGTTTACACAATAGCCTCAAAATACGAGGATGTGAACTTAGACAATGTTATCCCGAGGAAAAATTCCTATACCATTTACTGAGAATGAAAGGGGATGGTCACAGTACATGTGAACATCACTGTCACAATGCCACTGAGACAGGCTTTTGTGACATTGCTCAAAACCGGAAAAACACCCAGAAAGATTTATCAGTCAGGTTCTGGTGATATTTCCTGTTTTGTATCATAGAACATGCAAACCACTTCACTATAGGGTGAAGTGGTGATTTTCTATATAGCAGGAAAATATTACAATACATGAGGGATGGTATTCTCCATCAAATTTATCGTTACCCAGTAACAGAGAGTCCACCACAAAGTATTGATTAACTGAGGGTGGATTATCGCAGCAAAGAGTCTGGATATAATTTCAGAGCCTAGGACTATGTATTTCATAAACAAACTTCAGAGGCAAAATCACACACAAACTTACAAGAGTATGATATCAGGAAGAGAATACATTCCCAGACTAGATAGAACAGTACAAGAGTGAAAAATACATGAGATATGTGTGTCATACATCACAAGATCTTCAGACAGAACAATGTGCTCCAGCCACCGACACCAAAGTAAGAGCCCGAAAGACACACAAACGCTCCTCATTAGGACTGGTGATCAAAGAGAGCATGACCGTGTCCACTGTCTTTAGTTTTCCTGCAAAATAAGAACAGGAAACAGAATGCATCACCCTGTTACACACAAGCCTGAAGAGTGTGGCCAAGGCAGAAGAGAAAGAATAGAAGAGGGATCCAAACAAGCAGACAGGACGAGAGACAGCTCCATGCAGATTCTTGGGTGCCAAATGCAATCAGAGAGCAGCCAGTGCTTTCCCCCTTCTGATGGAAGTCCTCTAAAAACATCAAATGGAGATGGAATGAGCAAAGGTTCAGGGACCATTGTCTGGAGGTATCAGCTCTTATCTCTGTGGACTGGGAACTGGACTGCCAATGGAGTGAAGTCGAGAAGGGGAGATGAGGGAGTAAGAGGCCCCTTTAAAAGTCCACCTCAAGCTCCTCTAAGGCAAGCAACAGGAGTTCACAGGAGTCAGATGGCAGAGTGCTGCAGATCATGATAGAAGCTCTGCCTTTGTCCCTGGTGGGATGTGGCACCACTAGAGGTGAAAGAATACATTTTACATGTGGAAAGACAAGAGGGATAGGTTACAGAGAAGAAAAATCTCCTCTGAGAGTTCACTTTGTAACAAGACAAAGAGCCCTGGTCAGTGGAGAGTGAGGTGAATGCCTTTGGCGGTGTATCAAAGTGTGAACATGGTTCAGATCTCAGAAGGGTCCGGGGGAGCCTCACTGTTAATAGTGTTTACAGACTTTCCCCTCCTCAGAAAATTCTATAGGAAGTACAAACAGGGCTCTTTTTTGTCCTGTTACAAGGTAGGTAAAATATTCAGATAAGAAACAGAAATACCTCCACATAAAAGGAAAGACACATGATTTGCTGTGGCTTTGCCAGAATCCTAGTCCCCTGTTCAACTGAGGATTAATGGGAATATAGAGAGGAACAGAAAAATATTTCCAAAATTCACCTGCTGTTTATCTCCTGAATACACAGGGAACAGTATAATGCACAGAAACATAGTCTTTTCCTAAAACTCCTGAGTCAAAAGTACACGGGTAAGAAACAGGAAAAGGGGTGTGTTAAAAGTTTTCCATTGAGCTTTATAACTACAAAAGCTCTGGAACTCCTAATGTATCATGAAGTGGGCAGATCGTCAGAGGAAAAGGTAGATTTAAACTCCTGATGCTGCAATCCTGAAGCTCTTCATGTCGGAATCAATAGGGATTTCAGATCAGTCAAGTAAAACCGGGGCTCCCAAGAGGCACACAGTGGGAAATGCAGTGATACCCCAGGGCAGATCCCAACTTCAGAGGGAAGTCATCCTCACCCAAGGAGACTAGGTTCCTGAGGGTCTCCACCATCACGTCCCTGTACAGGGCCCTCTGAGCAGGGTCCAGGCATTCCCACTCCTCCTGAGTGAACTCTATGGCCACATCCTTGAAGGTCAACTGTGCCTGAAATGAAAACACATTTCACCAAGGGGCCATGAGGAGAGCTCTTATTTTCACACAGACAGAGAACAGGAGAAGGGAAAGGATCAAGTTTGACGTTTGTTCTCTGACAGATCCAAGTAAAGCTATTTGGAGGAAATTACAGGTCTCTAATTTTAATTCTTTATGCTTTTACACAGAGATTATGATAACCTGTAATCAACATGGATTTTTCATTTTTGTGGACAATACATGAAATACATGTAAGTAAGATTCAACAATGAGTTGTTCCTCCAGAAGTGTTAGACAATGTTTTACACATTGACTGCTATTCCGTATCTAGATGAGCTACACTATGAGTGGTGGCATCAGAAATGACAAAGTCAACAGTTCTATAAAAAAAGGTCAAAATTTTAAATTATAATCATAAGAACAGCAGCAATGACTAAAAGTGTTCGAATACTTCAATGATGCTATGTATATTCTAAATGCTTTATGGCTATGAACGTCATAGCTCAGTAGAGAAAGACACATGCTGTTCTACAGAGACAAGTATCAGAGACATCTGGAGAAACTCAACTTATGCTGAGTTTCTGTATGTAAGAAATCATACAGCTGTATGTAAGAAATCATACAGCAAGAACCTCAATTAAAGAGAATGCAGTCTTAAACTGAAGATAAAAAAGCATAAACTGAAGTAACAGAAGAGCATTAAGAAAAAAAAAAAAAAGAATAGGATTAGAAGCACAATGACAGAGGGTTCCCTGAGACTTGAAATAAGTTCAAAGTAAACAACACAGAAGGCAATAAAAGATCATTACAGATATGCACACACAAACACATATATATAACATGTTCGTAATCTTACTACTATCTGAACCATGAACAAGAGAGTGTAGGAAAAATGCAAGGTCACAGAATATATTTATACTTTGAACTATAATACAGTATACAGTTATAAAATCATGATGTCTTTTATGAAAACCGTGGACTTCTAGATTCATGAACTCATGGACACACATGTAAATGCAGAAATAACTGAATTGAGAGAAGGTGTCTCTGGACATATCTGTGCATGATTTCTTTCACCATCGTTTTAATTCATGTAAATTTCAGCATTTTTGGAAGAATGAAAAAGCATCAACTGTACCAAATGGTAGTAACATGAAAAAAAATAGGATCCTCTGACTGAAATCCTTTGACTGGAATACCTATATATAAAGACAATGAAAACCATAACATTGACATAGATAGGTATTAACAAATGCAAAGCAGAGTTTATTTCTGTATTCCACTCATAAAAGATTGAGTCAAACTTAGAAAAGTTATTACTACTATACATAAAGAGATGAAGAAAAAAATGATCACAAAGCAAAGTTAAAAACTACTTAAAGAATTAAATATCACAACTATAAAGAATATGGAAAAAAATACATTGTAAGTAAGAAAGACTATTTCACCAATCTCATGATCAAAAGGAAAGTCTGACTGCATCCCCTCTGAAGTTACAGTGGACTGATGGGGGCTGGCCAGGGCTCCTGCCTCTCACCAGAGTACAGTGTGCCTGAGCGGGGACCCCGAGAGGATGTCACAGGAGAAAAACAGAGAGTGAGAGACACAAAGAGTGTGTCAGAGAACTGGAACTGTGAACGTTCACAAATCTAAGGACACGAATCTAGTAACAGAGAAAGGATTGGAAAAGACACTCCATCCTAAAGAGAGCAGGGGTGACCATATTAGAAAAAATAAACACAAAAAATTGAGAAAAAGGATATTATATAAAAAGGTTAATTCAGCGAGAAGATAGAATAATTACAAATAGATATACATCTAGGTTGGAGGGCATCACAGACTCAAAGGGCATGAATTTGAGCAAGCTCAGGGAGATGGTAAAGGACAGGGAAGCCTTGTGTGCTGCAGTCCATAGGGTGGCAAAGAGCTGGACACGACTGAGTGACCAAACAGTATTACACCTGGCATTAGAACTCACCCAAATATGAAGCAAACAGAAATATAGAGAATGACAACAGCAAAAATGTCAGCACAGAATTAAATATTCAAGTCATATATGCATGGAAACAAAAAATTAAAACAATTGTACCTGACAGACATGTACAGAACATTTCATCCAACAGCAAAAAAACTCAAGAAAATAAAAAGATGTAAACTCTGTATTACTGTTCAAGAAAGTACTGAGAGTCCAAAGCAAGAAAAAGTCATTAGATAACAGTCATTAGACAAGAAAAAGAAGTCAAGGTTATACAAATTGAAACAGAGGTAAAATTATCTTTTACTCTAGGTAATAAAGTTTTACATGTACAAACCAAAAAGGCTCCATGAGAAAACTGCCACTTCTAAAAATAACCTTAAAAACTGCAGCAGGGAATTCCCTAGCAGTCCAGTGGTTAAGATAGGTCATTATATCTACTACCGTATGCAAGAATCCCTTAGAAGAAATGGAGTAGCCATCATAGTCAACAAAGAGTCCAAAATGCAGTGCTTGGGTGCAATCTCAAAAACAACAGAATGATCTCTGTTCAGCTCCAAGGCAAACCATTCAACATCACAGTAATCCAAGTCTATGCCCCAACCACTAATGCTGAAGAAGCTGAACTTGAATGGTTCTATGAAGACCTACAAGACCTTATAAACTAACACCCCCAAAAAATGTCCTTTTCAGCGCAGGGAACTGGAATGCACAAGTAGGAAGTCAAGATATACCTGAAGGAACAGGCAAGTTTGGCCTTGGAGTATAAAATGAAGCAGGGCAAAGGCTAACAGAGTTTTGCCAAGAGAATGCACTGGTCATAGCAAATGACCAACAACACAAGAGAAGACTCTACACATGGACACCACCAGATGGTGAATACTATAATCAGACTGATTATATTCTTTGCAGCCAAAGATGGAGAAGCTCTGTACAGTCAGCAAAAACAAGACCTGGAACTGACTGTGGCTCAGATCATGAACACCTTACTGCAAAATTCAAACTTAAATTGAAGAAACTAGGAAAAACCACTAGACCATTCAGGTATGACCTATGACCTAAATCAAATCCCTTATGATTATATGGTGGAAGTGACAAATAGATTCAAGGGATTAGATCTGATAGACAGAGTGCCTGAAGAACCATGGACAGAGGTTTGTAACATTGTACAGGAAGCAGTGATCAAATCCATCCCTAAGAAAAAGAAATGCAAAAAGGCAAAATGATTGTCTGAAGAGGCCTTACAAATAGCTGGGAAAAGAGAAGCAAAAGGCAGAGGAGAAAAGGAAAGATACACCCATCTGAATGCAGAGTTCCAAAGAATAGCAAGGAGAGATAAGAAAGCATTCCCTAGTGATCAGTGCAAATAGAGGAAAACAACAGAATGGGAAGACTTGAGATCTCTTAAAGAGAATTAGAGATACTAAGGGAACATTTCATGCAAAGATGGGCTCAATAAAGGACAGAAATGATATGGACCTACCACAATCAGAAGAGATGGCAAGAACACACAGAAGAACTATACAAAAAAGATCTTCATGACCCAGATAACCACAATGGTGTGATAACTCATAGAGCCAGATATCCTGGAGTGCAATCAAGTGGGCCTTAGGAAGCATCACGACAAAGATAATGGAGGTGATAGAATTCCAGCTGAGCTATTTCAAATCCTAAAAGATGATGCTATTAAAATGTACTCAATATGCCAGCAAATTTGAAAAACTCAGCAGTGGCCACCAAACTGGAAAAGGTCAGTTTTCATTCCAATCCCAAAAAAGGGCAATGCCAAAGAATGTTCAAACTACCACACAATTGCACTCATTTCACATGTTAGCAAAGTAATGCTCAAAATTCTCCAAGCCAGGCTTCAACAGTACATGAACTGAGAACTTCCAGATGTTCAAGCTGGATTTAGAAAAGGCAGAGGAACCAGAGATCAAATTCCCAACAACTGCTGGAACATAGAAAAAGCAAGCGAATTCTAGAAAAACATCTACTTCTGCTTTATTAACTACCCAAAGTCTTTGACTGTGTGGATCACATCAAACTGGAAAATTCTTAAAGAGATGTGCATACTAGACCACCATACCTGCCTCCTGAGAAACCTGAATGCAGGTCAAGAAGCAACAGTTAGAGTTGGACATGGAACTATGAACTGGTTCAATATTGGGAAAGGGGTACATCAAGGTGGCATACTGTCAGCCTGCTTATTTAACTTATATGTTGAGTACATCACTTGAAATGCTGGGCTGGAAGAAGCACAAACTGGAAACAAGATTGCAGGGAGAAATATCAATAACTTCAGATACAAAGATGACACCATCTTTATGACAGAAAGCGAGAGGAACTAAAAAAGTCTCCTGATGATGGTGAAAGAAGAGAGTGAAAAAGCTGGCTTAAAACTCAACATTCAAAAAAAGGAAGATCATGGCATCCAGTCCCATCACTTCATGGCAAATAGATGGGGAAACAATGGAAACAGTGGCTGACTTTATTTTCTTGGTTCCAAAATTACCAGAGATGGTGACTGCAGCCATGAAATTAAAAGAAGCTTGCTCCTTGGAAGAAAAGCTATGACAAACCTAGACAGCATTGCCCAAGGAGGTAAAAGATTTGCTCACTGAAAATTACTAAAGTTTGCTAAGAGAAATCCAAGGACATAAGTAAAGTAAACAATACTCTGTACTCATGAATTGGAAGACCCAACAGTTTTAAAATGACTTTATTACTGAAAATGTTAGATTCTAATGGTATCCCTGTCAAAATTTCAAAGGTAATTTTTTCTGTAAAAAAAAAAAAAAATTACAATTCACAGGGAACCTCAAGGGACCCCAAACAGTCAAAATACTCTTGAAACAGAAGATGGAGGCTGTCCTTTTCAAAACTCAAAACATATTACAAAGTAATCAAGATGATGTTGTACTAGCATAAGCCCAGATACATAACCCACTGGAACAGATTAGAGTACCAGAAATAATTCAGTGAATGTGATATAAAATGTACAGACAAGGGTGCAAAGACTGCACAAAGGGTAAAGGACAATCTCGATAACAAATGATATAGAGCAACTCTATACAACCAAGCAAAAGAATGAAGATGGAACCTTACTTGTAACAAAGGTAAAATCTTTCGTATCACAGGATACAATCCACCAAGTGCAGAGACAACCTCTGAGGAATGGAGGTGACGAAAGTGATTTAAAGAATTTCCAGTTGTCAGAGATTTTGATTGATTTTATAGGTCAAATTCAAAAACGGAATAAAACATTCCCTGGCAGTCCAGTGGTTAGGAACTCTGTGCTTTCAGTGCCGTGGGCCTAGGTTCAAACCCTGGTTGGGGAACTAAGATACTACAAGCCGACATGGGACGCAGTCAAAAAAAAAGGAATCAATCTCCTTATACTACTGATGTTTGGTTCTGAACGTTCCTTTCCATTTGCAACCATTAAGATTCGAAGTCAACAGAGAACAAACATGGTTCCCAAAGGGGAAGAATGTGGAAGGGATAGTTAGTGAATTTGGGATGGACATGCACACTGCTGTATTTAAAATAAATAACCAACAACGTCCGCCTGTATAGGACATGGAACTCTGCCCAATATTATATGATAGTCTGGATGGGAGGGGAGTTTGAGTGAGAATGGATACATGTGTATGTACGGCTGAGTCCCTTTTCCATCCACCTAAAACTATCACAACCTGTTAATCAGCTCTACTCCAATATAAAATAGCTAAAAAAGAAAATGAAAAAAAGACGAAGTCAACGACTGATTCATTTAGTTTCAAATGGTTTAGAAAAAGAACGAATTACCCCTCATTGGTCAGTTTTTCAGATTTTATCAGATATTATGCATGTTAATGTTCAACTTCTTTACCCTGGTTGACAGAGCAGACAGCGCATCCAGATGGGCCCTAAGCAATCCCTGCTGCCCAACAGCACTGAGACCCCGTCTCCAACCCGTGGGTGAGAAGCCCTGCCCAGGACAGTGCCCAGGGGAGCCTCCTCACAAGGGCCAGGTCACCGGGTCATGGGGAGACGGGATCTAAGTGGAGATGACAGGCCCTGAGGGAAGGCCCCGGGTGAGTGTGCGTGTACAGGAGTCAGACAGGACACTCCAGAGTCAGACACGATTGGCGAGTCCAGGGAAGGGCATTTCAGGAAGGCAGTGTGAGAATCCACTGAGAATATGACCTTACCTGAGAAAGAGCCATGCCTGACTCCTGTTCTTTCCTCTTCCTCCTCTTCTATGCTCTTCCTTGGGCAAGGTAAGTCTTTCGAAGTCAACCTTGAAAGTTGCAAAACTGCAGTTAGAATCCATATCTTCTCTCTCTGTGCCCCAACCACACACACACACAAAGAAGATCTCATCAGGTGGAAAAGAGTCTTTGGCTGCCACTGTCACAGGAGAGACCAGAGATCAATATGGGAGTTTTTCTACCCTTTCCTTCAAATCTCGCTCCCCTCCTGGTGAGGTCTCATGAAAACAGCAGCAGGGGGCACCTCAGCTAACGCTCAGCTGTCCACCTCACACAATCCCTTTCAGGTCACAGTCCAGGCCCTGGTCCATCCCCACTCAAAGCACAGCCCCTACCCTGAGCCCAGATCTCAGCGCTCAGGAATGGGAGGATCAAGAGTACTGATGCTCAATGCTAGATGCACCTTGGCCCCTTAAACACTATTGAGATTGGACCCCACACTGACAATATGAAAAGAAATCTCTGGTCAGGGGGTATAAAACATGCATACCCAGAATTCTTCATCAATCTAAGGCAAGCCTGAGTTGACCAGCACCCCATGGAGGCAAGTCTAGTCCACCCCTCACATTCTATTTTCCATCTTGACGGAGGCTAACAGATGAAAAACAAGTATGTACACATGAGGCATCCAGTGTGACTATTTGATAAAGTAATTTACACTTCTGTCAACTCACAACTAGCATTTTACTTCTGTGTGGCAAGAATACTGAAGTGTTATTCTCTCAACAAATATCAAGTATGTAGAAACACAGTATGATTAACCATAGTCAACATTAGATGTACATACTGCAAATACTGACCTAAATTTTGTGATTTAATTTCCTCTGGATAGCTAAACAAGGGAATCTTTAAGTCATTTTCTGTAATAGTCATACCATTTACATTTCCACTAAGAGTACACAAGAGTTCCCTATTCTGTCTCTGTGTGTGTGTGTGTGTGTGTGTGTGTGTGTGCACGCGTGCGTGTGCATGTTTTGGGACAGGGTGGGAGAGGACAGGAGAGGAACTAGCACTGGCCTGGCAGCAAAAAAGTAGCAGCTACACCTTCCCAAGGATATCCCTCTGTACTACCGTTCACTTGGTGTTGCCAGTCCTCTTGATTCCTGGAACAATCTCTCCCTACACTGAAGAATGTAATGGCCCCTCTCAAGTTCTGTCCACGGAACATACCTAGCAAAACCTCCCTAATGAAAACTCTCTGCCATTTGAAGCTTAGTACTCATCATTTCCTTCCCTTTTGGACTCAGATGAACGTACAGACTCTCATGGGGTCCTACACAGTCTCTATAAAACCCATAATGATCCACTCATCCTGCTATAAAAAACCACACCCACACAAAAAAATCCCAAACTCTAATAAATCATGCCAGAGAGAAAAGTATGTATGAAGACATCCAAAGATCCACTAGATGCAAAACACCATGTTTTCATTCACTGTAACCTCAGCCCAAAGATTGTCATCTTTGAAAACTACATATAAAACATGTTTTCAGCAGTGCACAAGCCCCAGCGAGACACAAACATCTCCCAAGGAAACACCCCAAATCCCCCTGTTGTAGCTTTCACAGTGCAACTGAACATTTCTTTATTTGCGACACAAAATACTGAAGAGTACTAAAGGTAAACAACAAAATGACATCTGAAACTTTTCTTATATTACTCTAAAAACTGTAGAAAGATTCCTTTCTCTGTCTCTTTTCCCCTGGAGCAGGAAGGATTTATTTCTTGCAAGAAGTAATGGAGATCTTTTTCAAAGCAGTGTCCCTGCACTATGATTCTTGACCTCCCCAAACACCCAACACAAGTCACCTGTGGAGTGGATGCTGAAAGGCACCCTTCAGCTCCATCTCCTGAGCACAAGGCACCCATCCTCCTGCACCCAAGGGTCCCTGTGTGCTCAGCTTAGGCCGTCCTTCTAACACTGGAGGAAAATAATTTTCTGTGCCTGAAACAACTGCCTTCATGGAAGCCAAAACATGCACCAACCCAAATGTCCATTAAGAGAGGAATGGATAAAGAAGATGCAGTACTTATATATAATGAAACACTACTCAGACATCAAACAGAACGGAAAAAAATGTCATTTGCAGCAACACAGAGGGACCCAGAAATCGCCATATTGAGTGAAGTTAAGTAAGAGAAGGAGAAATATCTTATGACATCCCTTAGACGTGGAATCTAAAAATAAATTATACAAATGAACTTATAAAACAGAAAGAGATTCACAGACTTAGAGAATGATTGTGGCAGGGTTGGAGGGGGAAGGGATAAATGGGCAGTTTGGGATGGACATGTACACACTGCTGTATTTAAAATGGATAGCCAACAAGGACCTACTGTATAGCACATGGAACTCTCAATGTTATATGGCAGCCTGGATGGGAGGGGAGTTTGGGCAGAGAATGGATACATGTATATGTATGGCTGAGTCCCCTCACAGGTCTCCTGAAATTATCACAACATTGTCAATCAGCTATATCCCTATACAAAACTAAAACTTAAAAAAAGAAACCCACAAATTTACATTTAATGCTGAGAAATATTTCTACTACGGTCACTTCTATTCAGAGCCTGTGTTCCTGTCTCCAAGCCAGCAATTTTGTTTTTCATTCTGGGAAGACAGGGACCCATATACACTTCTACAAAAACTAGATACTCTCTCCAAAAAGAACTGCCACACAGAGACACATACCCAGTTTGGCCAATCACTTCAGGGTCAGCATTGCTCTGAGTTTCTCATCTAGTCTCTCATCTGCATGTTATAAGCAGGCTCCCTGAGGTCCAGAAGGGAGACATTTTTTGAAAACATCTTGGTGGAGTGAACAGAATAGGGGTGTTTCCCAAATGAGATCCTGCAAGTTCAGGGGGCAGAGTTTGTCCTTATCGCCTGTCCCATTTAAAATACCATCTATCAGATACCTGATCAAAGAAAACTTCTCTCAAGGTCTAATCACACAGACACCAAACAGGTAATTCTTCTTTTCCAGAAAAATCAAACTAAGGTAATTTAAACAGTCTCAGAAGCACAGCTGCTGGTGCAGAAAACACTGTAAGGGTTTAGCTTAGAGATAAGTTCTGAGCAAACTTTTTCATCATGAACAGAGGAATAAAAGAGGCAAAAAATATATAAGGGATTCAAATCCCTTATATAAACTAGCATAGTATCTGCATATAACCTACACACATCTTCCCATATGCTGTAAATCATCTCGAGGTTATTTATAATACCAAATAAAATGTGAATGCTACGTAAAAAAAAAAAATTAGGCTAACTAGTTAAACCAGGTTTTGACCGTTAATATAAAAGACATTCTACCAAGTACTCATCAAAAGAACCTAAATGTATTTACTAGTTATGAAAGCACTTTTCCAATATATTAAGATAAGGCAGGGAAAGCACTTTGGTGTCAAGAATATCTGAATCAATAAAAGGAAATAATCTTGCTGTCAATGCTTTTAAAAAATTGAGGATATATCATATTTAGAAAAGAACCACATAAGTAGAATACATAATGCCCCCAAACTTATTTCACAACTTAGTAATTATTTGAGGGACTCAGACATTTAATGCATTAGTATATATGTAAAGTTAACAACAAAAGAACTGTAAAGGAAACAGAGAAAAAAGTAAATCCATTACAGAAAAATACTTTCAATGTTTCTTCAAAGAGGTTCTATGTGGGGACAGAATCAGTCCTTTCTTGCCCCACTAGTGCCCCCTCCATCCCATGCCAGGAAATGGAAGGGAGTGGGTGAGCCACACCTGTCTGAGTCAAGTCACTGCTCCTTGGCTCAATAGGGACTGCAAAGGGACGTTATCTTGTCATACAAACGATTACAAAATGTACAAACCTTCCAGCTTGGCGATATGAATCTTCGTCTGCATAATTTAAGCAAACAAAATAGAAAGCTATTAGATTCTAAAGCCAGAAAACAGTGCATCATAACTTTATCCAAATCCAGTTAACTCACCCCTCCCACCTGGACACAGGTTTCCCTCTCCTGCACTATTTTTTTTTTTTTTTTACCTGCACTATTATTCATTTCCATTTAATTGTCCATTTCCATTTCCCCCCTCCCTCCCATTTCTGTCTATTTTTTAATCTTTTCTATTCTGCTGGTGCCCCTGCTGGTCTATTTCTCTCTACTGTCCTGCCACGCTCTGCAACTTGTTTCACCTCTTGTTGCTCTTTCCCCCTATCTTTACATTTCTGCTTCTTTCTTCCCCCAGCTCAACGCCCTCTCTGCCCTCCGGTGGCAAACCTCTGCTTCTCAGTCCCCTCCTCCCCACTCTCAGGCACCCCACGTGGCTATGCTTCCTTTCTGCTCCGCTAGTCAAAAGCTGTCATCTGTTCCTCTCTCAGGACCACGAAGTTCTGAAGGCCACGATTCCACCTTTTATCCTCTCGCAGAATCTCCGTGAAGTGCCTCACCGCTGTTGCTCCCCTTACTACCAGTGATAGAGGCCACCCTCTCCCCATGTTGTTGCCCAATCCCTGGAGATCTGGCTTTTAAAATTTCTCTAAATTATTCACCTGCTATTTTCAAGGCTAAATCTATTTCATCTTACGGTCTCTTGACAAGACCCTCAGCCGTCTTCTGTCTCCATCCGTTTTCCCTTAGTCTTTCCACCTCATCAGTTTTCCTCTCTCAGGTTTCTTCTCTGCGGCTGCCGATCCCATCGCCCGCTTATTTATGGCAAAAGAGACGCAGTAAGACGGCCGCCTACGGAAGAAACCGTTTTCCAACCGAGAGAAGAACTGGGGGCTGAAGAACACTGGCCGGGGTCACCTGCCCCCACGCGGGGTGAGGGGACAGGCTGACAGGGACGGGAGGCCCGCGGGGCGGAAGGAGCGGCCTGAGGAGACGCGAGGACAGAGGGGCCGGGAGGGACCCTGTCCCGAGAGCGGGGCGGGCTGTCCAGAATCCCAAGACCGGGGAGAGGACGCGGCCTCCAGGGGCCGAGAGGACGAGGCTGAGGGGCGCGAATCCACTTCGCGAAGGAGGGCTTTACATGAGGCGGGGGGGCAGAGGTAGGAAAGGGTTTTAAGCACGAAAATGTGCGAAAGGCGATGTCTACTGAGACCAAAGGCGGAAAACGCCAAGGGCAGGGACCAGCCTCTGAGATTTCAACCCAGAGGAAAATACACCCAACCCCTAACAGAGACGTCTGGATAGACTGGGGGCGGAGAGGCGGGTGCTGGGATTTTAGGCCCGTGCCGACCCCCATGTCGTGAGGATGGAGTCAGAAGGGGGAAGGGGGCCACCGCCACCGCACAGTTACAGTACCGACAAGCAACTTACTCTCAGCGGGGTGACCTTCTCTCCGCGTAGCCCGCTTCCGGTTCCGTAAGGAACGGCGCCAGAGGGGCCAGAGGGGCCCTTCCGGGGGCGGGGCCTTGGCCTGGCGCTAGGAGCCTGGAGAGACCCCCGGCCCCCGCAGGGAGTGCTGGGAGGCAGGGCAGGCGCGGAGCAGGGGGCGGGAAGTGGGAGGTTGAGCCTATTGATTTGAAATGCTTTTTTAAATGTATTGTCCCCCGTTGAGGATGGGGGGACCGGTGCTGGGTGCTCCTTGCTGCCTGGGCACTTCTCTAACTGCAGTGAGCAGGGGTTACTCTTGTTGTGTGTGGGCTTCTCACTGCGGTGGCGTCTCTTGCCAAGAGCACATGCTCTGGGGCACACAGGCTTCAGTAGTTGCAGCTCCCTGGCTCCAGAGCACGGGCAGTAGTTCTGGCCCACGGACTTCGTTGTCCCAAGGCACGTGGGATCTTCCCCGACCAGGGATGAACCCATGTCTCCCGCAGTGGCCGGCGGATTCTTTACCACTGAGCCACCAGGGAAGGCCTACTGTCACAGTTTGAAGGTGAAAGTTGGGCCAGTTACCTGGCCCAGTTATACTGAAACTAAGATGTCTCCTTACAAGTTGAAAACGGTTCAGTAAAAAGTTGTTTTTGCCAGCAGTTTGCTTACATGTCCAATTGACTGTGTATGAGATAAAGGTTCCAGGTAAACTTTTAAAATATCTTTCCCCAACGCGTTGACAAGAGGAAGCCTTACATGTTTGATAAATTAAATTATATGTAGTTTATAAATATCTAGATCATTCCCAAATACGATAAAAGAGTAAAATACTACTAAAAATAGTATTTTGCCTTACAACTCTATAACCATTTGTTTTTGTCTTTGAAATCTTTGGGACTCGAACAGTAAACTACACAGAGAACAACACAGCATTTTCCCACACTTTCCATCAGATCTTACTCCCTTCCTGGTGAAGCCCTCACATACACAGCAGCAGTGGGCACCTCAGAAGACCCGACAATCCCCTTCAGGTCACAGACCAGGCCCTGGTCCATGCCCACTCAGAGAAGAACGCCTCCCCTCAGCCCAGATATCAGCCCTCAGGAATAGGACTCAGAGTCCTGAAGCTCAAGGAAGGATTCAGATTAGAATCACCTGGGGAACCTTAAATATAATTAACACTGGGTCTCACCCCATTTATTTGAAAGGGACTCTGGTCAGGGCACAAAAATGTATTTACAAAGTGCTTCTTTGATCTTATGTGAAGACTGGGTTGAACATCAAGGATGAATGAATGGATAGTGAAAATGCGGTGTGTGTATAATGGAATATCACTCAAGCATAAAATCTTATTTATTTTTTTGGCTGCACTGTGCAGCTTGTGTCATTTTAGTTCCCTGACCAGGATTGAACCCAAACCCTGGCAGTACAAGCACAGAGTATCAGCCACTGGACTGCCAGGGAACTCCCTAAAATAAATAAATATTTCCATCTGCAACAACATGGAAGGTACTAAGCTAAGTGAACAAAAAGTCAAAGACAAATACCACCTAGTTTTACTTATCTATAGAATCTAAAAGAGAAAAAAATGCAAAGACAGTGAAAACAGACACACAGAAAAAATATGTGATTTCCAGAATGGGGTAAAGAAGTGAATTATATGAAGGAGTTTAAACTGGGCACACTGACAATTACACAATAAGTAAGTCAGGAGGATGTATAATATATGGCATAAAGAATAGGGTTAAAAAAAAAAGAATAGGGTCAATAATATGGTAAGAATTTTGTTTGGGCACAGATGGCTACTAGACTCACTGTGGTGGTCATTTCACAATGTATGCAAAAACTAAACATTAAATATCACACCTGAAACAAAAATTGTACAGCAATATGTTTCAACTAAAATTAAAAAGATGCTCCGTTATGGAAAGACACCATACAAAACTAATTAATATAGATGGCAAGGCCCATAACCAGGGCCGTCACCTCACTTGATATCAGAATAAACACTTTTGAGGAAAACCACACAAATGCATGACAAAGCTGATCCAGATTTTAAGCCTGGTAGAACATAACATGATTCTTTCTAGGAAAAACTTGACAAATGTACTGAATGTGATCAACTTTATGAAAATATATATACCTTTGTGGTCTTGAAAGAATTAATGTAATATAGAAACCATACAAGAATGTCAAGACTTCGCAGCAATTACTCAGGATACTCCACAAGGAATTCACACTAGACAGAGACATGACAAATGTAAATGGGGAGATAAATCTTCAAACAATCCTCTCAATGGACTTACAAAGAAGAAAACTTACAGTGGGAGGAAACTCAGTCTATTAGGTTTGAAATAACCAATCTCAGATGTTAAATTCCACAGACAATTAAAGGTAAAATTCATGAGTTGATACCTGTCAAAGGATCAGACATCTGTGGAAAGATCTAATTATCTGCAGATGGTACATTGTTTATTCAATTATCTGAGGTCTCATGAAAAGGGTCCATTGTTTTTAATAACCTACAATCTGAAGTTTGAAATCTGTTGATGTTATTGTTCCATTATCTGCCTTTCATTTGTCAGCATGATAGTCTCAGGGAAAAGACAGGTAAGATGAAACCCCAACTATTGCATTAGGTGGGGTTTTTTCATATCCATGAGACCAGGAAAAACTAGGACACTGATTTTAAGAAGCAAGATGGTATAAATTTGAGAGCATGGGGACAGCCAGAGTAGAGATGTAAAAATATTATCTAAAATATGCTTTTGGGACCCCCCTGATGTGCTTCCCTGGCTCAAATGGTAAAGAATCTGCCTGTAATATGGGAGACCTGGGTTTGATCCCTGGGTTGGGAAGATCCCCTGGAGAAGGGAATGGCAACCCACTCCAGTATTCTTGCCTGGAGAATCCCATGGACAGAGAAGCCTGGTGGGCTGCAGTCCATGGGGTCGCAAAGAGTCGGATACGACTGAGCGACTAACACACAACACACACGCTTGGTGATACAGTGGCTAAGACTCCACCCTTAGTGCAGGGGGTCAGAGTTCAATCACTGGTCAGGGCACTAGATCCTAAATGCCACAACTCAAAGATTGTATGTGCTGAAACTAAGACCCAATGCAGACAAATTAATTTAAAAACAAAATATCATGTTTTTGGTGGCCACGACACCTTCTCTTGATATGTTGTTATGAATGAGGACCATCATTGATGATTATATGAAAGATTATTCTAACAGATGGTCAAGAAATAGAGTAGAACTGGCCACTGTGAAAGTGAGGTTTTCATATGTGTTTCATGATGGGCTACATGTGGAAGAAAAAAAAAAAAGGCAGGAGAACAATGGATTTTTGTTGTTTGTTTGGTTTTTAGCCACACCTCATGGCATGTGGGATCTTAATTCCCTGACCAGGAACTGAGCCTGTACTACTGGCATTCAAAGGCACAGTCTTAACCACTGGACCACAGGAGAAGATCCTCTCTCCATTTTAAAAGGGAATAGCTGTTATCTAGCACGGTGGTGGTGATGGTGGTTTAGCCCTTAAGTCGTGTCCTACTCCTGTGACCCCATGGACTGAGGCCCACCAGGCTCCTTTGTCCATGGGATTTCCCAGCGAAGAACTAGAGTGAGTTGCCATTTCCTTCTCCAGGGGATCTTTCCGACCCAGGGATCAAACTTGTATCTCCTGCATTGGCAGGTGGATTCTTTACCACTGAGCCACCAAGGAAGCCCTTTGTTGTCTACCATAGATTATGGAAAATTAGTTTTATTTCAGAACACTGCAGACAGACTTACAGAAGTTAATTCAATGAAAAGAACAAGAGTAGAGAGTGCTTGACAGGGATTCAAATATGCACACTGTTTTTGCATTTTTGATACTATTTTGTTTTGAATGTATCACTTTTCATATCTAAATTAATGAAGGATTGAAACTTCCCTGGTGGTCCAGTGGCTAAGACCTACATTCCCAATGCAGGTGGCCCAGGTTCAATCTCAGGGAACTAGGCCCCACAAGCCACAACTTAGACCCACCAGAGCCAAATAAATAAATAAAATTAAATATTAAAATAATTAATACCTACCTGCAATGCATGAGACCCAGTACTCCTATGTTTCCTGCATTGGCAGGTAAATTCTTTGCCACTGAGACACCTGGGAAGCCCCATAGCAGTTACATTACTATATAATTAATATGAGTCTAATCTTAAAATACATTTGGAAGTGATGTTAGAATATTTCCCAATTACAAGCCTCCTGTATATTTCTCACATTCAGGTAGGAAGACATGGTTAAAAAGCATTTCAAAATGGATTCTTTGATTCCTTACCCTGATACTAGAATCAGAATTACTATATCAAAATTGGCAGTCCAGTGGTTGGGAATTGGCACTTAACTGCTGAGAGTGCAGGTTCAATCCCAGGTCAGAGAACTAGGATCCTGAAAGCCACATAACATAGCACAACGCTCCCCCCTGCCCCCAAAAAAATATGGTGAATTATTTAAGTGTATTTAGAATCAGATAGAGCAGAAAGGAAATAAATCTATGACTTAGAAAACATAAGGGCTCTAAAAAGTTTTGCTTGGCATTTCAAACATGAAGCAGAGTCACCACATGTTATGTGGAATATTATACTCTCAGGATAAAGAACAAAGTCTTTTGATATAATTGCTTCCTAACAGTTTTCTCCCTTTGTTTTTCTTTGTTCAAGAGAGAAATATGAAATTAGAAATTTCACATCTATTATTAAAATTATGGTGGCCATTTAATGCAAATGGCTAATAATATCAGAAAGTACTGACTAGGATTATTGTTTCATGAAAATGAGACAAAATCTAAAATTGAAAAGTGTTTTGCCTCTCACCCTTCACTCTTCTTGGTCATTCAGTGGACTCATCACATCCCACATGGCATCTTCTGGAGCTTCCTGTTTGGTGAGAATGATAAACCTACTTCTTTCAGTTACTATTTGCCAAGTGGCCTCTCAGCCACAAATAAAAACTATCCTACCGGAGAAACAATTACTCTTTTGTAATGGGTATAGAATGAAGCACTACTGAAAGAATCCTACATTGAAAATGTGTATTATAGCAGGGGAAGGAGAGAGTGGAATGAGTGGAGAGAGTAGCACTGAAACATATACATTGACACGAGTGAAACAGACAGCTAATGGGAAGGTGCTGTATAACACATGGAGCTCAAACCCAGTGCTCTGTGACAACTTGGAGGGGTGGGATGGGGTAGGGCGTAGGAGGGAGGCTCAAAAAGGAGGGAACATATGTAAGCTTATGGCTGATTCACACTGTTGTATGGCAGAAACCAACACACCATTGTAAAGCAATTATCCTCCAAATAAAAATAAAAAAAAAATGTGTGGATTAAAAAGCTTCATGAAGCAACCCAGATGCCCATCAGCAGACGAATGGAAAAGGAAGCTGTGGTACATATACACCACGGAATATTACTCAGCCATTAAAAAGAATTCATTTGAATCAGTTCTAATGAGATGGATGAAACTGGAGCCCATTATACAGAGCGAAGTAAGCCAGAAAGATAAAGACCATTACAGTATACTAACACATATATATGGACTTTAGAAAGATGGTAACGATAACCCTATATGCAAAACAGAAAAAGAGACTCAGATGTATAGAACAGACTTGTGGACTCTGGGAGAAGGCGAGGGTGGGATGTTTCAAGAGAACAGCATTGAAAAATGTATATTATCTAGGGTGAAACAGATCACCAGCCCAGGTTGGGTGCATGAGACAAGTGCTCGGGCCTGGTGCACTGGGAAGACCCAGAGGGATCGGATGGAGAGGGAGGTGGGAGGGGGGACCGGGATGGGGAATACATGTAAATCCATGGCTAATTCATTTCAATGTATGACAAAAACTACTGTAATGATGTAAAGTAATTAGCCTCCAACTAATAAAAATAAATGGAAGAAAAAAAAAAAAAGCTTCATGAAGACATTTCTTCACTGATGAGTTAGATCTGTTTAGCACATGTTGGAGAAAATTCACAATGTGTGAATAAATCACACTTTGAGAATTTATGACAAACATTCAAAATGCTTGGGTGTAATGTAACAGAGTAAAGAATTTGGTGCCACAAATACAATATGATTACATTGTAATCAATGTAATCAATGTAAATTAGACCATTTGACTTACTGCTCTATGAGCCTACCTATTACAGAACCCTTTGCACTGATGAAATGCATTCACACACCTGTCAGTTCAGAATGGTTTCAATCACTGGATATCTAGCAGGAAACAAAATCAATACCCTGCCTTCAAGGAGCATATTCTATAGGGTAGTGTCACCAATAATTAAATCATATATGATGGTGTTAAGTACTATTAAGGTGTACATGTATAAAGATGGAGTGACAGGGTACCCTAAATTAAATAATGTGTTCAGAAAATGCTCATAGAACAAGAAGACATCTGAATAAAAGCATTCATTAATTCAAAGTGTGTGCCATACAAATGGGGACCCATGAAACAAAGGATCTAAGTGGCTTCTGGCATCCTGGAACATAGAGCTTTGGCTCATTTTCCATATCTGACTTCCAGAACCATAAGAGAATAAACTTGTGTTCCTTCAAGTCTCTCAGTTTATGATAACTTAGCAGTAGAAACAGGAAATTTAAGGAAATAATGCACAGAGAATCAAAAGAATCTATACAAATTTCTAGAAAAAAGTATAATTTGCAAGGTGTCAGGACATAAACTGCAAAAATCTATTGTCATTTTATATCCATGTAATTTACAAATGGAAACTGAAATTAAATATAGAATACGATAGTTGCTCAAAAAGAAGAAAAATGTGTAAATCTAACAAAATATTTTTATGCTTAAAACCTACAATGGGAAGGAACAAAATCAAAGACAATCTCATATTTAGGTCATCTGAAAGAAACATGATATTCACTGAACTATTAATAAAACATACCAGATTAATTGACTGGAAGACACAACAAAGTGATATTAAGATATCCCAAACTGACAAACAGGTTTAATGCATTTTCCATCAAGATTTTTGTAGATTCAAATGAGATTATTCTAAAAATAACAGAGAGAGGTGAAAGAACTAGAAGAGCTAAAACACCTGAAAAATATTGAAGTGGTTGGAATCACCCCACATGATCTCAAGATTTCTAATACAGTGACAGGAATCAAGACTGTGTGGGATTTGTGGAATGACAGACACAAAGACCAATGAGACAGAAAGAGGAGACAAGAAATAGCCCTCCATCACTACAGTTTTTTTCCAGATGGCACAGGGGTAAAGAATCCACCTGCCAATGCAGGAGACCCAAGAGACGCAGGTTCAATCCCTGGGTGGGGAAGATGCCCTGGAGGAGGAAATGGCAACCCACTCCAGTATTCTTGCCTGGGAAATCCCATGGACAGAGGAGCCTGGTGGGCTATAGTCCATGGGGTCACAAAGAGCTGGACACGACTGAGGACACCACACCGTACATTAACCCTTGAATAGCACAGGTTTCAGCTGTGTGGATTCAATTATACGGGCATTTTTTCTAATAAACACTACTACAGGATCTGAGGTCGGTTGAATCCGAGGATGCAGAATCACGGATATAGCGGGATAGCATTAAATTATACATGGATTTAGAACTGTTCAGGAGACTAAACCCTAACTCCCTGCCTTGTTCAAGGGTCAAGTGTACTTCCAATTACTTTTTGACAAAGGTACCCAGGCAACTCAATGAAGGCAGGCCTGTCCCACACATGTGCTCATCAATGAAATATTCATAGTACAAAAGAAAATTTCTCCATTTAAACTTTACATCTGTCAAACATCGGCAAAAAGTTAACCAATGCTTTAAAACAAATTGTGGAACTTTACACTGTAAGAGATTTAGGAAAAATGCTATAGAACAAAAACTTCAGAATCCGGAACTTGATGCAGAGTCCTTAGACATGTCACAAGCACGTGACCCAGGGAGAAAATACCAGGGAGAATATACAAAAACTTGAAAGTGAGAAGGGTTTTTGCCCTCAACCTTCAGCCTTCTCAGTCATAGAGCAGTCATGTTACTATAAGGTGAGGATTAAGTACTCATGGAGGTTGAAGAGGCAGAGGACCCCATCACACCCCACGTGGCAGCCTCTGGACTTCCTGTTAGATGAGAATGATAAACCTACTACTTTCAGTCCCTGTTCTCCAGGTGGTCCGTCACCCACAAATAAAAACTGTCCTACCTGAGCAGTAAGATTATTATTTCACATCCATGGCATTTGTGAGATAATCTCACAAATGAGATTATTTGGAGAATGAGTTAATTAATTGACTCGATAATCTCAATGAGATTATTTGCGAGAATGAGTTAATTGATTAATGAATGAGCTAATTAATTAACTCAAGAATGAGTTAATTAATAAATTCCTCCTCTTAAGGCCTGACCACAATAAAATACATTTATCTGGTTTCTATCCGGAATGAATTTTCTAATGAAGCCTAAGCTGTGGCTACCTTCTAAAAGCCTTGTCGTACCACTGTATTATTAAAGTCTCTCACCAGGATGGGTCACCTGATGGAAACTTGGGCTTGACACTGAAGGATTTGCCACACTCATATTTGAAAGGTTTCTCTCCAGTATAAAGTATCTGGCAGATCTCAAAGTATGAACTTGGACTGAAGACTTTGAGATACTTAGTACATTTGTAAGGTTTCTCTCCACTAGAGATTATCTGATAGAAAATGAGGCTTGCAGGCACAAAATCTTTGGCATATTCATGACATCTGCTTAGCTGTTCCCTACTATGAAATCTCCAGTGAATTGTACGCTGTTAAGTTTTGAATGAAGACTTCCCATATATGTCACACATATATAGTTTCTTTCATGTATAAATTATCTGATACTTAGTGAAGGTTTAGAACTCAGTAAAGGCATTTCAAGTTCATTACAGCTGAAAGCCTTCTCTATGTTATGTACTCTCTGATGAACTGCAAAAAGTGAATTTCGACTAAAGACCTCCCCACACTCATGACATTTGTAAGGTTTCTCTCCCGTGTGAATTCTCTGATGCTTTCCAAGGTTTGGCTTTTGAGAAAACAACCTGCCACACTCATTACATTTGAAAGGTTTCTCTCCAGTATGAATTCTCTGATGACTTTCAAGATTTGAATTTCGACTGAAGACCTTCCCACACTCATTACATTTGTAAGACTTTTCTTCAATATGAACTCTCTGATGCTTTGTAAGGTATGCTCTTTGATTAAAAAATTTGCCACACTCATTACATTTGTAAGGTTTTTCACCAGTATGAATTCTCTGATGACTTACAAGATTTGAATTTTGACTGAAGACCTTGCCACACACATTACAGTTATAAGGTTTCTCTCCAGTATGAATTCTTTGATGACTTGCAAGATTTGAATACTGATTAAAGACCTTGCCACACTCATCACATTTGTAAGGTTTCTCCCCAGTATGAATTCTCTGATGTCTTCCAAGATGTGAATTTTGACGGAAGACCTTACCACACTCATTACATTTGTAAGGTTTCTCTCCATTGTGAATTCTCCGATGAATTCTAAGGCATGAATTCTGACTGAAGACTTTGCCACATACATCACACTTACATAATTTCATGCCTGTATGGATTACCTCATGTGTGGAGAGGTGAGAGCCACGATTAAAGGTTTTGCCACACTCATTGCATCGGTAAGGTCTCTCTCCAGTATGAATTCTTTGATGACGTTTAAGAGAGGAATTCTGACTACAGACTTTGCTACATACATCACATTTATACACTTTCTCTCCTGTATGCCTTATCTGATGTCTACGGAGGGAGGAGCTATGATTAAAGGTTTTACCACACTCATCACATTTGTAAATTTTCGCACGAGTGTGAGTTGTCCAATGACTTACAAGGTGTGACTTTAGACGAAAAACATTGCCACATATACCACATTTATATAACTTCTCTCCTGTATGGATTAGAAGGTGTCTACTGAGGGAGGAGCCATAATTGAAGGATTTGCCACATTCATGACATTTGTAAATATTTTTCTTAAATATATGCAGTTCATCCTGAAAGTTTAACACAAGTCTATTTTTAATAGGCTTCTTTCCTGCATCCCACCTACCTTGTCGATCTCTTCTGTGAGTTACATTTTCCTTATACATTACAGGCATTCCTCTGTAATTTCTTTCATCATTCTTCCACTGACACCCAAAGTCATCTTCCTGGATTTCCGTGAAGCAAAAATATTTCATTTCAGGGCTTTTTTGTCTTTCCAATGTCACTGTTTGGAATGCATCTCCTGTATCACTGCTTGCTGTTCGTTGTAATTTCTTGACCACATGTATATGAGAGATATCTACAAGATACAAAGAACCATAAAGTGTATTATTCATTACAACTCATGAATAAAAGTGTAATGTTGAATATATGACATTAAACCAAAAGTAGGGAACTGCCTGGCAGTCCAGTGGTTAGGACTCTCTGCTCCCACTGCAAGGGGGATGGCTTCAATCCCTGGTCAGGGAACTAAGATGTCACACAGCATGGTCAAAATAAAATAAAACAAATCAAAAGTACTATTTATGACCAATAAGGTTATGAAACTTCCGAATCATGACCTTAAAAATTTTAGGAACATCCCAACTAATAATAAAAAAAAAAATTTTAGGAACACTAAAGGAATAGGACTCTTTACTAAAGAAAGAATGATTATATGTAAGGTGAGAGTGTGAGATGGTTGGATAGCATCACCAACTCAATGGACATGAACTTGGGCAAACTCCAGGAGATAGTGAGGGACAGGAAAGCCTGGCATGCTGCAGTTCACAGGGTTGCAAAGAGTCAGAGTACAACTTAGAGACGGAACAATAACAACAACAACTGACTTCTAACACCCTGTGACAAAAACATTCCCACTAGACAAATGTAGCTTAACTCTCAAAGAAAGAATATTTTGTCCCTATGACATCAAAGCATATACCAATTATGCTCTGGTGTCAATTACGCTTTGGTATATTTGGAGACCAATGGTCTCGCTAATAAGGAGACAAAAAATATTATACTGTACATATATTCTGTATTCTATGGCATACAAATAAATGCTAAAGACCACACAATCCACTGTAATGTACATAATCCAAAACAAACTTATCTAATGAATAAATAACTGGTCGTATGGAATTACAAAACACAGCATATAAAAATGGAAGAATTTTTTTTTCCATTTATTTTTATTAGTTGGAGGCTGAAGGTGAGGGTGGGATGTTCCGAGAGAACAGCATCGAAACATGTACATTATCAAGGGTGAAACAGATCACCAGCCCAGGCTGGATACATGAGACAAGTGCTCGGGGCTGGTGCACTGGGAAGACCCAGAGGGATCGGGTGGAGAGGGAGGTAAGGGGAATACATGTAAATCCATGGCTGATTCATGTCAATGTATGGCAAAAACCACTACAAAAATGGAAGAATTTGTTAACACAATTTTTCACAAAAAATTTTTCTGAATATCTGCTGTAGAGCTATGTATCCATAAAGAATATGCATTTTACAACATTAACAAATGGTACATGTCAGTTGTACTCTATAACAAAAGTTGAAAAACCATCATATATTAACTACAATTAAGAATTAACCAATAAAATATTCTAGAGTTACGTAACCTAACAGCAAATAAATAAAGTCATTCCCAGCCTTCACAAAACACTTAAAATTCTCCAGTTCATTGGCTCTAAAAAGGTATGTAATAAACAGCAATTTGTAAATTTATCAACTAGGGTCAGACACAATGTTGATTAGCACAAACTGGAGATGAAAAGCATACAAGATGTGATGCAAAATGGTATTATAATAAACATGACAAAATATTAACATAACTATTTATAAAAAGTAACTTTTCAGGCTTCCCTGATCGCTCAGTGGTGAACAATCTGCCTGCCGATGCAGATGTGGGTTTTACCCCTGATCCAGAAGATCCCACAATCCTCAGAGCAACTTGTCCATGTGCCACATCTAGTGAACCTGTGCTCTAGAGCCTGGAAGCTGCAACTACCAAAGCTTGCACGCCCTAGAGCCCTGCTCCACAACAGGAGAAGCCACAACATGAGAAGGCCACACACAGCAGCTAAAGAGTGGCCCCTGCCCTCCACAACTAGAGAAAAAGCACAGGAAGCAATGAACATCCTGCACAGCCAAAAGTAAATACATAAATAATTTTGCTTTTAAAAAGCAACTTTTCAATCATGATTATAAAACATGCAAGAGTCTAAGCCATCAAAGAGCTCTAATTTGTTTCAAAAGGCTTGTTTTTAAAGGTTTAAAAGGCATGAGGTAAATCAACACAAGTTTTCAAATCACAGGTTTGACTCACAGATTTCTATGCATGACCACAATTGATACAGAAAGTACTGAGAGACACAGGATTTGAACCGGAACTTCCAAATAGTAACAACATATTCTAAAGCATGACTGCTGACCCCAGCAGTACAGATTACAAAATATTAAAACAAATACCAGGAGTTTAAAAAGAATATTCCAAGGGAGACACAAAAGAAGTCAGCCATTGTAACTAATAATGTTATTTAGCCACCCTTCCTGAAAGTGGTTTTTCTAAGTCTTCACAACTGCACATAGCGATTTTGGTCATGTCATGAGAAAGTTGTACAACAGGAAAAGAGGGACCATTTTTACACCAAGTTATATGGAAGGTAGAGTGATGAGCAAAGGAGTGCTAGGGAAACTGGGATGAAAATAATGATTTAAATATGTGAGCAAATGACAGTCTTCCCATCCACATAAAAGTACCATGTGAAGAAAGGTCAGCAATGAGAAATGGCATGAGTGGAGTACAAGGTATGTGCATATGTGGGAGCACAGCTAGTGATTGTATATCTAGGTGAATATAATTGTACCAGAAAGCAGCCAAGATGGCGGAGCAGATGTATCCTATGCTCACTTCCTCTCACGAGCACAATCATCATACTTTCTTTCCCAAGCACCAAAATCACAATAATCTGCAGAACCACCATCGCTGACAAAGACTAAAACCTACCAGAAAATATCTGCTACAACTAAAGCCATAAAGAAAGGGATGGGGCAGATCCATGATACAATCAAATCTCATACTTTGTGTGGGTGACAGACAAACTGGAGAATAATTATAAAACAGTTTCTCCCACAGAAGCCCCACATCAGACCCTCCAGTCCAGGGGTCCAACATCAGGAAGAGAAGAACGTGAATAAAGTTTTCCCAGGATAAACTCCTACATCATCTCCTCTGGCTCATAGGAGATGGTCATTGGTATCTGGAAACAAGACTGACACTGTGCTCTTGAGGCAGGCTTTTGTGACAGTCCTCAAAGCCAGGAAAAGACAAAAAAAACAACAGAGAAAGTGAAGCTCTCATGATACTTTCTCTTATCCTACAACATGCTGACCAATCTACTAAGTAGCTTCAAGTGGTGACTCAGTACATAGCAGGAAAATATTATAACTCATAAGGAAAATCATTCTCCATCAAAAACTTTCTGTTAGCAAATCCACCCCACAAAGAGTCCATCCAGAGCTGTCTACTACAAGTGGATTATCACAGTAAGGAAACTGGATAAAATTATAAACTCTAGGACTATATTTCAAAAGCAAGTTTCACAGTCAAGATTAAAACTCTTCTACTTGAAGGCAAGAATGTGCTAGTTATTTTTATATTTCTCTCAGAGCCTATGAAAGCCAATAAAATAAGTTAATTAATTTATTTATTAAGTTTATTTAATCACACAGACACAAAATCCCTCAAGTTTCAAAAGGTAAAATCATGCAAATGTAGAAGAATATGGAATCAGGAGAGTATACTGATTAGGTAGAGCCATAGAAGAGTGATGAAAGAGTGGAAAAAATACAAGATTTGGGGAAGAGATGAAACCATGCAGTTAACCCAAGATGCCAAACCAAGAGCCTGAAAGATACACATATTTCCCCCAAGAGGAACTAGGAAATTAAAAAAGAGGATCTTTTTATCCACTGTCTTTGTAGTTTTGCCATGTAAAAATTACACAAGACCCAATCTGCCTCCCAGTTTCACATATCCCTGAAGTGTGTGGCAAAAATCAGAACAGAAGAAATGGCTGCAAAATCTAAACAAGGGGAGAGAGCTTGAGACAACAGCTCCATGAAGGTGCCACATGGAATCAAAAAGCAGCCAATGCCTTCCCATCTTCTGACTAGATCTTTTAAGAACACAAATCGGGATGAAAGAGAGAAAAGCCCAGGGAGTGAGTCTGGAAGCATCAACTCTTATTTATATAGACTGAGAACTGAGCATCCAATGAAATTAAGTCCCGGGAGAGAAGTGAAAGGGGTAAAAGACGCTTACAAAGCAACCGTCTTCGAGGTGCTCAAAGTCAACCAACAACTAGTTCACAGGGACCAGATGGCAGTGTGTAGATCACAATGAAGACTTTGCTTTTGTTTCTGGTGGTGCTCCACCAGAGGGTGAAAGAATACATTCTACATGGTGAAGAACAGAATGATGACCCAGGAGTAAGAAAAATGTGCTCTCAGCATTCACAATAAATAAACTTCTGTTTTCTGAAAAGAACTCTCCCACGTGGGTAGAGTTACCCAAAGACCAGTAATACTGCCACTTCCTCTCTGCCCTTCTGAGATCTGACCTGTGCTCAGACTTTTGATACATTCCTATCCTCTTGGTGGTTTGCTCTTTTCATGTCACTCTTCACAGGCTAGAGGTGTTCCTCTTGTTCCAAGATGGAAATAATATTCTGATCAGAAATAGAAATTTCTGCTTCTCAAAAGAATGAAACATGAAGAGCTGGGGCTTTTCTAGCATCCCAGCTCTTTGTTCAGGTGAGGAGTGAGGACATTGAACGTGGGTTTGAAGAACTCTATCACAAGTTGGTCCACCACTTGCCTCCTAGTGAATGCAGAGGAAACAGTGTAATATTCAGATAATGAGCTCTCTTCCAAGAAGTAGTAGAGCAAAAAGCATACAGGCAGAAAAAAAGAGAATTTGATATTTTTAAAGTTTGCCCTCAGCCTTATAAATACTTATGCTCTGGAACAATGCCTGATGTATTATGAAATGGATTAATCATTTGCAGAAAAGCTAAGCTTAAACCCGTGATACCACAGCATGAAGCTTTTCTTGTCTGAATCAACAGGGATTTCAGATCAGTCAAGCAAAACAGGGGGATCCCAAGGGGCACAGAAGGGAAATGCAATGATACTCAAGGACAGATTCCAATTTCTGAAGCGAAGTCATCCTCACCCACAGAGATTAGGTTCCTGAGGGTCTCCACCATCACGTCCATGTAAAAGGCCCTCTGAGCAGGGTCCAGGCATTCCCACTCCTCCTGAGAGAATTCTACAGCAACATCCTTGAAGGTCAACTGTTCCTGAAACAAAAACATCTCATCAAAGGGCCATGAAAAGAGTTCTTGGGAGGTGGGAGGGGGGGACTGGGATGGGGAATGCATGTAAATCCATGGCTGATTCATTTCAATGTATGACAAAAACTACTGTAATGATGTAAGGTAATTAGCCTCCAACTAATAAAAATAAATGGAAAAAAAAAGAAAAAAAGAAAAGAGTTCTTATTTTTGCACAAAATGAGAAGAGGAGAGAGGAGGAAGGATCCATTCAATTGAAGTATGTATTCTGACAGATCCAGGTAAAGGTATCTAGAGCAAATTATGCATCCGTAATTTTAATTTCTTATCCCTTTTCATAGAGATTATGATATCCTCCATACAATGCAGATTTTTCACTTTTTCTGGACAACACACAAACAACATAGAAATAAAAATCAATAACAGGTGGTCTATTCAGAAATGTTACCTATTATGTTTTATACACCATATGACAGTCAATATCTAGATGAGCTACAGCACCCGTGGGATCTTCAGAGATTACAAAGTCCACAGTGGCTTTACAGAAAGGTCAAAATCTGCAATTACGACGATTACAAGAGCAATGACTCGAAGTGTTAGAATGCTTACTATAGGCCAAATCCCATTCTAAATCAATTCTTTACATGTATGAAATTGCTATAAACATAACAGCTCATTAGAGACGATTTCTTCCCATCTTAAAGCAGAGAATACTGTGTCAGACACACTTGGAGACACTTGACTCAGGTAATGAAACTAAACAGTAATATCAGAACTCAGAGGGCTGGCCTCTGGAATTGAAACTAAAGAATCACAGTTGAATAACAGAAAGAGTATTAAAGGCACACTGACAGAGGGTTCTCTGAGAAAATCTGAAAGAAGCTGAAGGTGAACAACATGGAAGAGCATTAAAGATCATCATACATGTGGGCTCATACACAAACATACATATGATGTTAGTAATCTTATTGCTATTTAAACCATTAACATGACAATGCAAAAAAATTTTTTGAGGTCAAGGATTATATTTAAGATATAATTGCAAGTGTAAAGATAGGTTTGAAATATGTTTTTATCAAAACCATGGACGTGTACTTCCATGCACTCACACACGCATATGTAAACACACAATTAATTGAAAAGACAGGAGTTCCCTGATGGTCCAGTGGTTAGGATTCAGTGATTTCACTGCCATAGCTCTGGGTTCAATCTCTCATAGGGAAACTAAGATCCCACAGGTGGCTCGGCTTGGTCAAAGTTAAGAAAAAAAAAAAAAGATATAAACATTGAACTAGAAAGCTTTCCTTCTCAGATCAGGAAGAAGGCAAGGATACATACTTCTGCACTACTGTCCACCAAAGTACAGAAAGCCCTCATCACAGAAATTAGACAAGAAAAAGAAATCAAACTTATCCAAATTGGAAAAAGTAAAATTATCTTTTTTCATAGATGACAACTTTTATATGTAAAAATAGTAAAGATTCCACAAGGAAACTGCTACATCAAAGAATAACTCTAGAAAAGTTGCAGGATACAAAAGTCCATGTGCAAAAATCAGGTAAATTTCTATACACAATGGTGGTGGTTTAGCTGCCTGTGTGCTCAGTCCCTCAGTTGTGTCTGAGTCTTATGATCCCATGGACTATAACCCACTAGGTTCCTCTGTCCATGAGATTTCCTAGGCAAGAATACTGGAGTGGGTTGCCATTTCCTTCTCCAGGGGATCACCCCAATCCAAGGATAAAACCCAGGTCTCCCGCATTGCAGGAAGATCCTTTACCAACTGCAGTACCAGGGAAGCATATACACAATGAACAATGTCAAAAGAAAATTCAAAAAGAATCCTATTTCTAAAGCACCATAAGGATACAACACTTCATAATAAATCCAAGAAAGAGGTGAAAAACTTGTATACTGAAAACTATTAAAACTTGCTAAAAGATATATAAAGAGATACAAATAAACTGACATCTTGGATTGAAAGACTAAATATTCTTACAATGAACTTACTACCCAAAGTGTTTTACAGATTCAATCTAATCCCTCTCAAAAGGGATTGCATGGCAATTTTGGCAGGAATGTAAGTTATTACACTAAAATTCATAGGGAATCTCCAAGAATCCCAAATTGCCAAAGAAGAAGAAAGGAAGGAACCTTTATAGATTTCAAAACACATTACAAAGTAATCAAGATGGTGTGGTACTGGCATAAACACAGATACATAAATCAGTGCAAGAGAAAAGAATACTCTGAATTGATTTTGCATATATGCAAAATGCATTTTCAGTGGTGCCAGGACCACAGAATAGAAGGTAGACAGACTGGGAATCAACTGAGAATATGACCTTACCTGAGAAATAGCCATTCCTGACTCCTTTTCTTTGCTCTTCCAGGCTTCTTCCTCAGTCTAACTGAGTCTTTAGAAGTCAATCTTGAAAGGTGAAAATAGGCAGTTTAATGCTTAAAATCAACACACCCCCTTCCTGTGCCCTCCCCCCACACCCCCCAAACTGGGAAGACCTCACCATGTGGAACAGACAGTCCTCTGCTGCACACTGTCTCAGGAAGGACTCAGAACAGTCAACTCCTACAGAGAGATCAACAAGTCAGTTCCTACACTTTTTTTCAGTGCTTGATAGAGCTTTGAAGATCAAATAGTGTAGGGTATCCTTTTTTTCACTATATATTTTTTTCAGATTATTTTCCACTAGAGGTTATTATAAGATATTGAACATAGTTCCCTGCACTATACAGTAGGTCTTGTTTAATTATTCTACATATAGTAGTGTGTATCTGTTCATCCCAAACTTCTAATTTATCCCTCCTCCTCCTTCCATGTTTGGGAACCACAAGTTTGTTTTCAGTATCTGTGAGTCTATTTCTGCTTTGTAAATAAGTTCATTTGTATCATTTTTTTTAGATTCCACATGTAAGTGATATCATGTGTGTCTGTCTGATTTACTTCACTTAGTGTGACAATCGTGTCTACCTACACTATGTGTTTCCACATATCGTCATCCTGTCTCCCTATTTCTATATCTTTCTCTTTTTGTTCCCCTCTACTTTCCTGCTGTTTCTGCCCTCCTATGTTCTCATACCTGTCTCACTCCACTCTGCAAATCATTCCCTCTCTTGATGCTCCTTCTCTCTAACTTTTCTGACTGCCCTACATCTCTTGTGTATTTCTGCCCCTTTCTCTGCTTCTTCTGTGCCCTTCAGTTACACTCCTTCTATGTTACACTCCCTTCCTCCCCACTCTCGGGCACCCCAGGTGGTGATGCTTCCTTCCGGCTCTCTCTCCCTTCGCTCTTGCAGTCAATATTTTTCTTCTCCTTCTCTCCCAATCACCATGATGCTCTGAAGGCTATGTTTCCACCTTTTATCCTCTCCCGGACTCTGTGAAGGGCCTCATCATTGTTGCCACCCTCCTACCAGTAGATCCAGAGTCCCTCTCCCTATGTCGCTATCCAATCCCTGGAGATCTGGCATTTTAAACTTCTCTTTTATTCACTTTCTACCTTCAAGGAGTAATCACTTTCACTTTACTATTTACAAGTCCCTGTCTGTTCCCACTGGTTTTCCCTCATTCTTTATCCTTCTCAATTTTTCTGTCTCAGTCGCTCTCTCTGTCTGCTTCTCCTCGCCCCTGTATTTACGAGGATGGCGACTGAATAAGATGCCCGCGGACTGAAAAAGACCGTTTGGATCTCTGGACCGAACAACACTGGGCGTCACAGAGATGGCCCACGTCACCACCCTTACCCTGGGTTAGGGCTGACCAGGAGAGGGGGCCCTGCGGGGCAGAAGGACGGGTCTGAGGAGACGCGAGGACTGAGGGGCTGCGAGCTAGGGGGTCTCAGGAACCGGATGGGCTCTTCAGAATCCCAGCACCGGGAAAAGGACTCGGCCTCTCCGGCAGCGGGGTGGCCGGCGCGGCCTCCAGGGGCAGAGGGCGAGGCTGGGGGGCGAGAATCCACCTCGCGGACGAAGACTTTACATGAGGCGGAAGGCAGAGATAGTTAAGGGTTTTAAGCAGGAAAATGTGGCGAAAGGTGGTGTCTACGTGGACCGAAGGCACAAAAGCCAAGGCCTTCGGTACTGACCTCAGAAACATCGAAAACCCAAAGGGAAACGGTCTGGGAACTCTTTTAACACTGACGTCTCGGTTTACATAGTGAGTGGGGGCGTGAGAGGGAATTTAAAGACCGCAGTGACTCCAAGACCCTGAAGATGGAGTCAAAGCACCGCAAAGCACAGAAGATTTAAGCTAGAGAAGAGAAACTTACGCTCTGCAGACTGACCTTCGTCCCAAGCATTCCGTTTCCGGGTCTGCAGAGAACTGCGCGTGCGCGAAGCGAAGAGGCGGGGCTTCCTGGGCGGGGCCTGGGCGGGGCGCTAGAGACAGGGCGGTGGGCGGTGAGACCAGGTTTGAGCCGGAGCCACCCGAGGGCGGAAAAGCGGGTGGTGGAAAGGGGGGTGGGTGTCAAGGTCCCTACCGGCTTATTTGAAGTTGCAGAAACAACTTTAAGGTAAAGTTTGCATTTCTGTGGGCCAGTTATGTCCGAAAGTAACATAACTTTCAACTTGTTCCCTTTAAACAAGTTGAAAACGGTTTAAGTTAAAAGGAATTGTTTTTGCCAGCAGGCTGCTCTCCTGCCCTGCCAATGAGGCCTAAAGACAGTTCAGGATTCTGGAAATGTGGGTCTCCCAGAGTAGTTGACATAGGACAGTAGCTGGATGCAGAAACATTTTGTGTAATTAGAATTAATTTCAGCAGTTTAAGGAAACAAGAACTGAACTTGTCTCTGTATTACACACTAGAATGAGAAATACAAAACTCTCCCTACGTTGTATGGTCTATTTCATATTGCAGAACAGCTTCTCTACTTCTATCTCTCTTTCACTGCAGAGGCCAAATTAAATACTCTGTTCAGTTCCAGAGAGAAGGACAAGATCTGGGATCTGATACTGGAGAACCAAGAGAAGTGGTAATTTAGATTATTAACCAGGGCTTTAAAAAGAGCAATATGTTTTCAAAAATTGTTATAAATTTTATTATTTCTCTTTTTGCTAATGTTTTTTAGTTATTTGCCTCTTTAAAACCAACTCCACAGTGACATATAAGAGCTATATAAACAGTTCTTCATGTAATCACATACATGATTGTATAAGTTTAAGGTATACAGCAAAATAGTCTGATTTCCCTATATTGTGAAATGATTACCACAATATATTTAACTAGCATCCATCGTTTAAGATAGATAAGATAAAAAGAGAAGTAGAAATAAGAGAATCTTTTTTTCTTTTGATGAGAACTGCTTTATTTGGTAAAATAATTATTCTGTTCCACACTTACACTGAATTATCTTCAAATATTTTTGAGAAAAGTTTACATCATAATATAATTAAGTAAATCATAAGTAAATATAATGCAATATCAAGTTCATTATATGTTCACTCTGAGAGTAATTAATATTTACCTTTTCTTCTTAAGCTGTAATGTATTTTACATCTTTGTGTTCTATTGCTGAGGGTTCTATCAGATCTGGTGAACAGAGCCTGTAAAATATACAGTATTCAGAAGACACTGGGATTTATTTCATCTAAAGAATATTAACTTTGCTGTATTTCTGAGGGCATTTAGTGGGGAGGTATATTCTCTTTAATAAAACCCTAAAGAAAGCAAAAGTAGATTATCAACCATCTGATAACTTCATATCTACCCTCAATATTTTGATGGCAATGTGTCATTAAACATCTACTTACAAAGTAGGTTTTCCCACATTCCCTACTGGTGGAAGGTTTCATCCATGAAGGTTTCTTCCATAGAAAAAATGGCAGTCAATTGACATGATGTTTACATAGAGATATTAGCATTTGGGGGCTTCCCAAGTGGCACTAGTGGTAAAGAATATGCCTAATAATGCAGTAAGTGTAAGAGACTTGGGTTTGATCCCTGGGTGGGAAAAATCCCCTGGAAAAAGAAATGACAACCCAATCCAGTATTCTTGCCTCAACAATCCTATGGACAGAGGAGCCTGGGGGTCTACAGTCCATGGGGTTGCAAAGAGCTGAATGCAAATTAGCAACTAAACAACAACAAAATTTCAATGCATTTTGTATATTGTTTTTGTGTTCTGACATCTTGAAAATCATACCTTCCCTAGAATATTTTGTAGATCCTTTTGATTTTCTACATACACCATTTTATTAACTTTCCTATTGGTGTTGTAACAAATTACCACAAACAAACTACTTGAAAACAACACAGATTTATTCTCTTGAATTCTGGAGTCCAGAATTATAAAATGATTTAAAGCACTACCCAGGTAAGAATTATTTTGTTTTGTTTTGTTTACTTTCATGGGTTTCACAGGCCATGTCATCCTTTGACTCATGACTTTCAGTTAATTAATGATTTTGTTCAAATATCTCCTTATCATATCAGCATTTCATAAACAAATTGTTTACATTACAACACATTCTCACTCCATCATTGTACCCATACACTTTCATGGTACAAATCACCATCTTACCTTTTTCTAAGACAATTTTTAATGTTTATTTTTGACCCCTCTGAGGCATGTGGCAATCTTAGTTCCCCAACAAAGAATGGAAGCTATGTCCCCTGCATTGGAAGTGCAGAGTCTTAACCACTGGACCACCACAGGGAAGTCCCACCATCTTATTGCATTCAATTATTGTGACCTACCAATATAAAATATGAGCTACATAAAGAAAGTGCATTGATTTTGCTTCCTGATAGATGGTCCATGGTTGAAATCACTCTAGAGTGACAGAATAAATGAGTGCACTCTATCACTGCAAAGAAGGTTCTCATAAGTCAGTATATCAAATCATCAAGTAAACCTATAACATCTGGGACTTCTGGGGCAGTCCAGTAGATAAGAATCCACACTTTCAATGCAGAGGGCGTAGGTTAGATGGTCAGATCCCTGGTCAGAGAAGTAAGATCCCTTCAGGCATGACCAAACAAAAACACAGCAACAAAATCCGAAACATGTAATATTTGTGGCAGCTGATTCCTCACTCTAGTAACATTTCAACCTATTTTTCTGAACATTTATCATACATTCTCCTGCTTTACTTTGTTCACACATTGTGATTGTTAGGCAACGTGTGGTCGACATCCAACTCATCAATAAAGGTATGTTTTCATGAAGCTTTCGCAAGCCACAATTTTTTAAGTTCTGGTTCTGAAAGGCTCCATTTCTCCATTATACTCCCATCAAAAAATAAAACCAGGGCTTCCCGGGTGGCTTAGCTGGTGAAGAGTCCGCCTGCAATGCAGGAGGCCTGGATTGGGAAGGTCCCCTGGAGAAGGGAAAGGCTACCCACTCCAGTATTAATTTTTTAGGGACTTCCCTGGTGGCTCAGATGGTAAAAAGTCTGCCTGCAGTGCAGGAGACCTGGGTTCAATCCCTGGGTCAGGAAGATCCTCTGGAGAAGGAAATGGCAACCCATTCCAGTATTCTTGCCTGGAAAATCCATGGACGGAGGAGCCTGGCAGGCTATAGTCCACGGGGTCGCAAAGAGTCAGACACGACTGAGTGACTTCACTAAATAAAGTAGGAGGTTTATCGTTCTCACTTAAAAGGAAGTCCAGAATGTACTGGGTGGTGGGGGATGGGTCCTCTGTCCTTTCTACTTCTATGACCATGAGCACTTAGTCTTCACGTTTCTTGCAGCAACATGACTTTTTTATGACTAAGAAGGGTGAATGCTAAGAGGCAAAACCCTTTTAATTTTTAGATTTTGTCTAATTTTTATGGAAACGAAAATCTCATGTTTTTTTCCAAATATAAGCTAGTTGTCTTAAACGACCACCATAATTTTAATAAGAAATGAGAATTTATGAATTTCATGTTTCTACCTAAACAGAGAAAGGTAATGGGAAAAGATGTCAGGAACAGATTTGTCAACTTTCTCTGATGTTTATCTTGAGAGTATAATATTCCTTGTGCACATGACCACTCTGCCCAATGAGGCAAATGAGAAGCTAAAATTAGTACCTCAGGGCTTTTCAACTAATAGATTTATTTCCTTTCTGCTCTGTCTGTGATAAGAAGTTCATGGAATTCTCCAGGCCAGAATACTGGGGTGGAATTACATTCCTCTCACAGACTAGCAAAGTCATGCTCAAAATTCTCCAAGCCAGGCTTCAACAGTATGTGAACTGTGAACTTCCAGATGTTCAAGTTGGATTTAGAAAAGGCAGAGGAACCAGAGATCAAATTGCCAACATCCGCTGGATCACTGAAAATGCTAAAGAGTTCCAGAAAAACATCTAATTCTGCTTTATTGACTGTGCCAAAGCCTTTGTCTATGTGGATCACAACAAACTGTAGAAAATTACTCAAGAGATGGGAATACCAGACCACCTTACCTGCCTCCTGAGAAATCTGTATGCAGGTCAAAAGCAACAGTTAGAACTGGACGTGAAACAACAGACTGGTTCCAAATCGGGAAAGGAGTATGTCAAGGCTGTATATTGTCACCCTGCTTATTTAACTTATATGTAGAGTACATCATGAGAAATGCTGGACTGGATGAAGCACAAGCTGGAATCAAGATTGCCGGGAGAAATATCAATAACCTCAGATATGCAGATGACACCACCCTTATGGCAGAAAGTGAAAAAGAAATAGAGTGAGTCTTGGTGAAAGTGAAAGAGGAGAGTGAAAAATTTGGCTTAAAACTCAACATTCAGAAAACTAAGATCATGGCATCTGGTCCCATCATTTCATGGTGAATAGATAGGGAAACATTGGAAACAATGATGGACTTTTATTTTTGGGGGTTCCCAAATCATTGCAGATGGTGACTGCTGTCATGAAATTAAAAGCCTCTTGCTCCTTGGAAAAAAAGTTATGACCAACCTAGACAGCATATTAAAAAGCAGAGACATTACTTTGCCAACAAAAGTCTGTCTAGTCAAGGCTATGGTTTTTCCAGTAGTCATGTATGGATGTGAGAGTTGGACTATAAAGAAAGCTGAATGCCAAAGAATTGATGCTTTTGAACTGTGGTGTTGGAGAAGACTCTTGAGAGTCCCTTGGACTGCAAGGAGATCCAACCAGTCCATCCTAAAGGAAATCAGTCCTGAGTATTCATTAAAAGGTCTGATGCTGAGGCTGAAACTCCAATACTTTGGCCAGCTGATGTGAAGAACTGACTCATTTGAAAAGACCCTGATGCAGGGAAAGATTGAAGGCGGGAGGAGAAGGGGACAACAGAGGATGAGATGGTTGGATGTCATCACCAACTCAATGGACATGAGTTTGAGTAAACTCCAGGAATTGGTGATGGGTCTGGCTTGCTACAGTCCATGGAGTTGCAAAGAGTCAGAAACAACTGAGCGACTTCACTGAACTGAACATGCACCTGTATGTCCTCCCCTAATTTCTCAGTCTCTTTGCATCAAGGCAAGGCCATGAGACCAATTTTGCTAAATAGCTTTGCATGGAAGTAGTTCATTACTCTTCTGAATAGCAAAATCCACAATTCTTCCCCATCACTGTGTCACACCCAGCATTTCCACTTTTACAAATACCCCGAGACTCTTGAGAGTCCCTTGGACAGCAAGGAGATCAAACCAGTCAATCCTAAAGGAAATCAACACTGAATATTCATTGGAAGGACTGATGCTGAAACTGAAGCTCCAATACTTTGGCCACCTGATGTGAAGAGCCGACTCATTGGAAAAGACCCTGATGCTGGGAAAGACTGAGGACAGGAGAAGTGGGTGACAGAGGATGAGATTGGTGGGTGGCATCACAGACTCAATTGACGTGAGTTTGAGCAAATACCAGGAGATAGTGAAGGACAGGGAAGCCTGGTGTGCTGCAGTCCTCTGGGTTGCAAAGAATTGGACACAACTCGGCAACTGAACAACAACAAATATATATATGTCAGTTGTTGAACCTACTTTTTGTTTCACAGGCTTATTTATCTATTTTGCAACAATGCCACACATATTGCTTTAGATTTATAATCAATCTTGATATCTGGTAGAGTAAGTCCTCCGTTTCTTCTTAATGTTAATGGTTTACAACCAAATCATTACTTTTTGCAAGACATTTGAAGCCATTTACCTACATAAACATCTTGTAAGAGATTTTTGATAGAAGTATTTTTTATAATAGCCAAAATGTGGAAAGAACCCAAAACTCCATCAAATGATGACGAGGTAAATGAAACTGTGGCATGTTACTACTTCTCAGTAGAAACGTATGAGGCACTGATAAAAATTCCAACATGGATGGCACTATGAAAACATTATGTTAAGTGAAAAAAGGGAGAAATAAGACTTTCTTTTTTTCTTTCTTTTTTTTGGCCACACAGTGCAGCATTTTGGGATCTTAGTTCCCAGACCCGGTGTGGAACCCATTCCCCAGGCAGTGGAAACTGGAGTCTTAACTACTAGACAGCCAGGGAAGTCCAAGGCCACATATTATATGACTTAATTTATGTGAAATGTCCAGGGTAGCCATATCTATAGAGACAGAAAGTAGAGTAATGTTTGCTTGTGGCTACAGATAGAATGCAGAATAACTGCTGACAAAGGGGTTTTGTTTTTGATTTAGGGGGAAGCCTGGCGTGCTTCAGTTCATGGGGTCCCAAAGAGTTGGACACGAATGAGCAACTGATCTGAACTGATGTATGATGACATTGTGGTTGGACAATATTGGAAACATACTAAATCCTACTGGTATGGTACACTTGATAAAAGTGCATTTTATTGTATGCAAATTATGCAAGTAAAGTCTCAGCTGATATCTCCATAATCTCCCCTCACCTTCCCCCAGGCAAAGGCAGTTTCCTGCGTTCATTCTCAGCTCCGACAGCTCCAAAGAGTGCGTTGTCAGGACACAGCCTTTTGACACAGAAAACTGGGTGCACTCGTGTCCCACACCTACTTCCCCAATCACACACCCAGGAGTGCCAGGGTAGGCCCCGGTCACAGCTGCAGGGCGCGTACACTGTGGTACACAGGCCACTGGGCTCGCGATGTCACACCAGCTCCCTGACATGAGTTGCCTGACATGAGTTGTCAGACAAAATTTGCTGTAACCAATATGCATGCTCTTTACTTTTCTTGAAGTGAGGTCCCTACTTCCACAGAGGCATTTATCCATATGCCATAACAGTTGATTGCTAGTGCAACGGATGCCTCCTTGCTAAGCTGGAAAGGGCCATGTGATGACACTAAAGGTTCTTTTGCCAATGAGTTAAATGATTGCTGTGAAGCTGAAATTTCTTTGAAATGAGGAAAGATTCCTGATCACTTGTTTTCTAGCTCTGCCTCCAATCCATGGGCATAAAACTCTCCCTACAAAGGCAAAACCAGAATGACGTCTGTCTCCTATGAGTTCTTGTAAGGCAACGTTTCAGTGAAAGAGACTGGTGACAGTTCTTTTTGAGCAAATAGGATAGTGAATACAGCAGTAGCACTCTTGTCTACATATTCTCCAGCTATCGAGGCAATGAAGCTTTCCTTGTAGCTCAGACGGGAAAGAATCTGCCTGTAATGCAGGAGACCAGGGTTAGATCCCTGGGTGGAGGAGATCCCCTCAAGAAGGGAATGGCAATCCACTTCAGTATTCTTGCCTGGAGTACCCCACGGACAGAGGAGCCTTGTGAACATGGACAGAGGAGTCCATGGGGTCGCGGAGTCCGACACGAATCAGTGACTAACACACATCAAGTCAATGAATTGTCCAGGCATAGAAGTCATTTCCAAAACTTACACACATGGAAGTGTAACCTGTAAGTCCCTCACATAAGTGACACCCCTATGGATTCATTCAGTTGCACAGAGCAACTTTTTGGCACCAGGGACCTGTTTCTTGGAAGACAGTTTTACATGGGGGCGGGGATGGGGAAAGTAGTGATGATGGCGATATGGTTTGGGGATGCCTCAAGCACATTACATTTATTGTGCACTTTATTTCTGGCCCACAGAGCTGTAAGCTGTTTTACCTTAAAACTGCTACAGCCGTAACTTCTACTAAGCACTGTCAGCTTATTGAAAAGCACGTTCCGGACCGCCCCCTGCCCCGACCTCTTTCCTGCGAACCAGACCGGAGCGCTCTCCTCGCCCCGCCCCGTCCCGACCTTCGCCGGAAGCGCTCCCCCCAGCCTCCGACCCCGGAAGTCCTGCTTCTGATCCGGCGCTGGCGTTTTCTGAAAGGACCTGAAAGTGGAGCGCGAGGAGTGAAGGTTGTAAAAGGAAGGGTAAATTTCTCCTTTCTAGTGAAATTCCGCGCTGCGAGGCCCGTCTTAATTCCTTCTTAGGGTCTTGTGAGTGACTGCGGATCTAAACTCCCCACTGCCGTCCCCATCCCGGTAAGTTCAGACATAGCCGGGACTGGTCGCGGATTCTCTCTCTCTCTCATTTCTCTTTCGGTTTGTGAATTTGTCTGAGGCCAGTCGCTGTGACACTGTTCGGTGCCATTTCTGGGCTCCAAAGAGCTCCGGTATCACATTCTTTTATGTCTCAGCTCAGAAAAAAAAAAAAAATAGCTAAAGACAGAGAGATAGTAAGAAGTGATTTATTAGACGACGATGCTTGTGAGGCTGACAAGGGCGCGCGAGAGGGGATGCCCCCCTGAGAATTTACTGCGCTAGTTTTATAATCAAAGGAAAAATGAGGGAGAGAAGACCTTCCTTGTCTTTTCTGAATAGACATCATGCTTCCATCATCAGCTCCTCCTCCAGGTTGAGCAGAGGAGTTTTCTTGTTCCTACAAGGTGAAGCCAGATTCACAAATGACTGCTTTTTATGTGTTCACAGAGCGTGTCCTTATTTACTGCGCTCACTGGGCAGGATGTGAGTTTCATGCCACCAGTTTTACTGTTTGTTGGAATGTGTTGTGCTTCTGTTGCATGGTTTTGTTGCTAAGCAAGCCTGCTTGGTTTTGTGGTTAAGCAAACCTGCTTTCTTGAGTAATCATTAACTTATAGGGGTCTCCCATATTTTGTCTATTGACAATCCTCTAGTGAGATTCACTGTTTAATCACCTACATTGTACCTTTACTCCGTCCCTGTCAGCTGCCCTTGGCTTTTTTGCCTACCCAACATTTTCCTGCTTAAAACCTTCTACTGTTTCCTGCCTCCCCTGTAAAGTACTTGTCTACCAGGGGTGGGTTCCTGCCCCTGCCCAGCCTCGCCCTCTCAGCCCCTCTTATTAGTTGCTGTATTTCTAAATATAGGGGTGAAGGGAGGATCAGGAGAAGCAGAGACAGAGGGGCTGAGAAAGGAATAGAAAAACTGAGTTGGAGAAAAGAAGGAGGAAGAACAGATGGAAACATAGAGGATGGCTTAGGGACATGCAAAGGGATTTTTTTAAAAAATGAAATAGATTTAGCCTTGAAAGTAGCAGGTGAATAAAATAAGAGAAGTAAGTTAACAAGCTGCTCTCCAGATGGGGAATGTGGGGAGAGGCTGCCGGATCAGCCATAGGACAGCGGGCATCAGTGGTGCCGCCCTTTGCACAGAGTCCTATAGTGGATAGAAAAGGTGGAAACTTGGCCTTCAGAGCAACTTAACTGGTGGGAGGGAATGAGGACAAAGGGTGACAAGAAGAGCAGAGGTAGAGAGAGAGCAGGAAAGAAGCATCGCTAGCTAAGGTGCCAGGGAGTGGAGAGGAAGGGAATTTAACTGTAATAGATGTGATCCAGAGGGTAGAGGGGGAGCAGAGGTGGGGGAAGAAGGAGGGTCAAGAAGGGAAGCAAGTTGCAAAGTGGGGCAGGACAGGTGTAAGGGAAGTAGAGAGGAGGGGAGAAATAGCAGGAGAGCCGAGGGGAGTAAAATGAGGTGGACAGAGAAAGAGATTGGGAGCTAAATAAAGGGAATGAGATGGTAACACATGGTAGTGCAGGTAGAGGGGAAACTGGATCCAGACAGATGGAGAACTGTTTGGATATGGATGATTTAGTTATGATATATTGATGTGTGACTTTTGTTCAGTTGCTCAGTCGTGTCTGACTCTTGGCGAGCCCATGGACTGCAGCACGCCAGGCTTCCCTGTCCTTTGCCATCTCCCGGAGCTGGCTCAAACTCATGTCCATTGGTCAGTGATGCCATCCAACCCTCTCATCCTCTGTTGTCTCCTTCTCCTCCTACCTTCAATCTTTCACAGCATCAGAGTCAAGACCCTGATGTGACTTTGGAATTTAGTAAATTTAAAACTTGTTTTTAAATGATATAAATGAGGGTGAGAGTTGCAAAACTCCTGTCTACAAGGTTTGTTCATTTTGTAGTTTTTATATGAGAAAATGACTTCCATTTGCAGTCCTTATTCAGCCAAGGTCTTGATTCACTTCACTGTGGGTTGCCCCTGGGGTAGGGGACTGGGAGAGGACACCTGGGGTAAGAAATTGCTGACAGTCTACATAGTGCCTTTTTAGTGGAACGTTTATTCAAAGTGTTCGTTTTTTCGTAATGGAGTTGCTTTTTCTTTTTTGACTCTTAAAATTTTTTTCAAATTTATTTTTTGGCTGTGCTGAACTTTATTTAAAGTTTATTTTTTCCTTGCTGTGCACAGGCATTGTCTAGCTGTGGTAAGAGGGCTACTGTCTAGTTGCAGGGCCTGGTCTTCTGATTGCAGTGGTTTCTCTTGTTGCCCAGCACAGGTTCTAGGCATGTGGACTCAGTAGTTGTGGTACACGGGCTTAGTTGCCCCTTGGGATGTGGAGTCCTCCCAGACCAGGGATCAAACCCCTGCCCCCTGCATTGTAAGGTGAATTCTTAACCAGTGGACCACCAGGGAAGTCCTTGATTCTTTTTTCTTTTTTTTAAATAAATAAATGTCCCACTGGGACATGTACATTGTTGGAGACATCTCTCTTTCCGTAGTCATTTTTGGAGATGACAGTGTTTGGTTTGGGTCCCTGAATGTGAAAGTGGTGTGACTTGGAATCTAGTGGGCTCTTGGGTGTCTTCTCACGTATTTTTCTCTCCAGCATCAGTTATTAGGGCTTGGAATGTTTTCTGTTATTGTATTGTTTGTAAGTTTGCTTGCACCCAGAAGGAAATTTATGAGTGCTAAGATTAAGATTACGGAATTTTTTTTAAATTAAATAATCACTCTTTATTCAAAATAAATAAGCCCTCTTACTTACAGGAAAATACGAAAGTAAACTTCTATCCTTCTGGCCTCTAAGAAACCACATTCAAGATTTCAGAATGTTTTCAGTAGGGGATATATCCTGTTAGATATGGGTCTGTGGACTGAAGCTGAAGGGTCTCTGCTCTGCATAGGAATGGACCAAGGCCTGGTGTGTGACCTGAAGGGGATCGTGGAGTCGGCTGGGGTGCCCACTGCTGCTGTGTACATGAGGCCTCACAGAAGGGGAGCGAGATCTGATGGAAAGTGTGGGGAGAAACCCTGTGTTGGTCTCTGTGTGGGAGTTGACTGCCCTGAGTCTCTCCTGTGACAGTGAGCAGCGGAGGACTGTCTATTCCACATGGTAAGCTTTCTCCTCTGTGGTTGTGACACAGAAAGGGGGTATGTTCATTCTAAGCCTTAAACAGCATGTTTTTAACTTTTAAGATTGACCTCTAAAGTCTCATGTTGCCTGAGGAAAACACACGGAAGATGAGAAAGAGGAAGGAACAGGAGTCAGGCATGGCTCTTTCTCAGGTAAGGTCATACTCAGTCTGTCCTTCCTGAAATGCCCTTCTCTGGACTCGCTAATGGTGTCTGACTCTGGAGTGTCCTGTCTGACCCCTGCACGTGCACACTCACCCGGGGCCTTCCTTCAGGGCCTGTCGTCTCCACTTAGATCCCGTCTCCCCATGACCCGGTCACCTGGCCCTTGTGAGGAGGCTCCCCTGGGCGCCATCCTGGGCAGGGCTTCACACCCACGGGTTGGAGATGGGGTCTCCGTGCTGTTGGGCAGCAGGGATTGCTTAGGGCCCATCTGGATGCACTGTCTGCTCTCTGTCAACCAGGATGAAAGAAGCTACACACAGAGGTTGAGTGTTAATATGCACAAATGCCTGCTGAATTCTGAAAGAGACAAGTGAGGAAAAATTTGTTCTGATTTTTATAATATATTTGTAGGTAAATGAGTGCGTCACTGGCCTCAAAATCTTAATGATTGTGAATGGAATGGATACTTGAGAAACAGACATGAGTGATAGAGGTTGTTATATTCCATCATTGATTTTATTTTATTTTATTTTTTTCCTCCATTTATTTTTATTAGTTGGAGGCTAATTACTTTACATCATTGCAGTGGTTTTTGTCATACATTGAAATGAATTAGCCATGGACCCATCATTGATTTTAAAGTATGAAATCAACTAAAATCTATGAGAGTTGGAGATTCTTTGTATCACTTTATATGACCTTAGAGGTTTTCTGTTGATTGTGCCTTTGACATCCCAATTTCTCTGATTGATGCAGGTTAAGTTCCAGATTTATTGTGTTGTTGGTAGATACCTCAGTTTTTAGCACCATTTGTTATTGAGACTCTCTTTTTTCCATTGTGTAGTCTCAGCACCCTCCTCAGTACCTTTTACATACATGCAAAGGATGATTTCTGAGTACTCACTTTTGCTCCATTGGTTTATATATTTATGTTTATATAAGTACCCTACCATCTGGATTACTTGGTGGGTTTTTTGTTTGTTTTTCATTTTCATTTTTTGATGTGGACTGTTTTTAAAGTCTTTATTGAATTTGTTACAATACTGCTTCTGTTTTATGTTTTGGTTTTTGGCTGTGAGGCATGTGGGATCTTAGCTCCTTGACCAGGGATCAAACCTGCACCCCCCTACATTGGAAGGCAAAGTCCTTCCACTGGACTGCCAGAGAAATCCCCTAGATTACTTCATAATATGTTTTGAAATATAGAAAAAGGACACCTCCATCTTTCTTCTTTTTCAAGTCTTTTGACAGTTTGCTTGAGATTCTTTATGAATTTTAGCATTTTTCTATTTCTGCCAAAATTGCCATGGGAACTTTGATAGCAATTCCACTGAATCCTAGAATGGAATCCTAGATGCTGTTTTCCATAAGTGGACTACTTACGTTTGTGGGCTTCCCTTGTGGTCAGTGGTCAGGAATCCACTTGCCAATGCAGGAGACACAGGTTCGACCCCTGGGTCAGGAAGATCCCTTAGAGAAGGATGTGGCAACACACTCCAGTATTCTAGCCTGGAAAAATCCCTGGACAGAGGATCCTGGCATGCTCCAGTCCACGGGGTCAGATAGAGTCAGACATGACTGAGTGAGTAAACACCACCAGCAGCATTTATGGTTTGTACAGTTAAGACCTTGTTTTCTAGGAAGAAAAGATAATTTTAATCATTTTTCATTTTGGATAACTTTGATTTCTTTTTCTTGTCTAATTGCTCTGGCTAGGAGATTCAGTAGTTTGTTGAACAGTTGTATGGAGTGTGTACATCCTTGTCCTCTTCTTGATTTGAGAGGAAAAGCTTTCATTCTTTCACCTTTGAGTATGATGTTAGGGGTATTCCTTTGATGTATAGGATTTATTATGTTGAGGTAGTTTACTGTTTCTCTTTTGTTGAGTGTTATATATGGGGAAATTGTTGAATTTTTCCACAGGAATTTTTTGCATCAACTGAGATGATAGTGTGCTTTTTTTTTTGTTTTATTCTGTTAAGTTGGTGTATCACATTAATTGATTTTTGTACCTTGAGTCATCCTTGCCTTATAGGAATAAAATCTAGTTGGTCATGATGTCAGATATTCTCTGGGTTGGATATCAAAATCATGCTGGCCACATTGATTGAGTTTGGCAGTGTTTTCTTCTAACTCTGTGCAAGATATTTAGCAGGATTCAGTTTAGTTCAGTCGCTCAGTCGTGTCTGACTCTTTGCGGCCCATGGACTACAGCATGCCAGGCTTCCCTGTCCATCGCCAACTCCTGGAGCTTACTCAAACTCATGCCCGTCGAGTCAGTGATGCTGTCCAATTAGCAGGAGTAGTGGTAATCTTTTTTGTAAATGTTTGGTAGAATTATGCAGTATAGACACATTTTCCTGAGTTTTTGAGATTTTTTTTATTACAACTGGAATCTCTAGTTACAGTTCTATTCAATTTTTTTCTTAATGTTTCCAACTTAGTAGGTTCATGTTTCTACAGAATTACTCATATCTTATAGATTATGTAATTTGTGGGTTTTTTTGTTCATAGGACTCCCTTTTAATCCTTTAAGAAAATGTTTTTTGATGTCAGTTGCAATCACTCCTCATGATTTCAAGAGTATATATCTTTTACAGTTGAAATTATATCTTCAATATATTCCCTGGCCTTGAGTTTTTCCTACACTATCGCATTAATGGTTTCATTAGTGGGAAAATTACTAACATTTTATGTGTATGTGTGTGTTTGTGTGGGTCCACATATGTAATGACCTTTCATGCCACTCTTTTTGAACTTCTTTCAAGTTTTCTCAGGGAGCCCTCTGTCAGTGTAATTGTAAAAATATTTATTGATTTATTTGGCTGCACTGGGTGTTAGTTGCAGCATGTGAACTCTTAGTTGCCGCATATGTGGTCTCGGTCCTCTAGCAGGTATGGAACCCAGGCCCCCTGCATTGCAAGAATAGAATCTTAGCCACTGGACCACCGGGGAAGTCCCTATCAATGTACTTTTAATGCTCTATAACTAAGCTATTCTGTTTTTTAGCTTCAGTTCCAGAGCCCAACCCTCAAAGGTTCAGGTGCTTGCTGTGTTATTCCTTAACTTCTTGACCTGGAGCCTCAGGGTGTCTCTAACACAGATTTCTCCTCTGTAAAATGGGAACAGGTCTTTCCCTAATGACCTAATATGTTGATAACAAGTTCATGCCTATAAAGTACTTATTTAGAGTTATGTTCACATACTGGAAGTGTTCAAATACTTCTAGTCATTGCTGTTCTTATTATTATCATAATTGAAGGTTTTGACCTTTCTCTAAAACCACGGTAGACTTCATCATGTCTAAAGCCACCATTCATACAGGAGCTCGTCTAGATATTGAATAGCACTCAGTGTTTGTTTATTTTTGGCTGCACTGGGTCTTCATTGCTTTGCATGGGCTTTTCTCTAGTTTCGGTGAATGGGGGCTCCTCTTTAATTGCAGTGCTTGAGCTTCTCACCATGGTGGCTTCTCTTATTGCAGAGCATGGGCTCTCGAGCACAGGCTCAAGACTTCTGGCGCACGGGCTTTGTTGCTTCTTGACATGTGGGATCTTCCTGGACCAGGGATCGAACCCGTGTCCCCTGCATTGGCAGGCAGATTCTTAACCACTGGACCACCAGGGAAGTCCTCAACTCAAGCGTTTAGAACATAATATTTAATGCTTCTCCATAGACAACCCATTTTTGGATTTTATTTCTGTGTGTTTTCTAATTGTCCACAAAGATGAAAAATCTGTATTAATTGAAGGGTATCATAATCTGTTAGAACAATCATAAGAAACTATAATTAGAGATATTTAATTTGCTCCTTAACATGGATCTTTGAGAATATTTACTTCAATAGAATCAGTCTTTACACTTAACTCTTCTTTTCATTTTTTAAAAGATGAGAAATATCCTCATGGCCACTTGGGTAAATATTTTTTTGTTATTGAGGTGTAGTTAATTGACAGTGTTGTATTAGTTTCAAGTATACAGCAAAGTGATTTAACTGTATGTATATTTCAAGTGTACAGCAAAATGACTCAGCTATATATGTATTCTTTTTTAGATTCTTTTCCATTGTAGGCTATTTCAAGATAGTGAGTATAGTTCCTTGGCAATTCAGTAGGCCCTTGTTTATCTGTTTTATATATATAAATAGTAGCGTGTGTATGTTAATCCCAAACTCCTAGTCTATCTGAGCTTCCTCTCCAACCACCGTGATCCCCTAAAATTTTTTGTTTCAGAAACAGTTGACTTTCAAGGATGTGGCCATTGACTTCTCTCCAGAAGAGTGGGAATGCCTGGACCCTGCTCAGAGGGCCTTGTACAGGGACGTGATGGTGGAGACCTACAGGAACCTGCTCTCTCTGTGTGAGGATGACTTCCGTGTAGAAGTTGGGACCTGCCCTTTTGTGTTGTACGTTTTCCCCTGTGGACCTCTTGAACTCAGACATGATGGAGCATCACGAGTTTAAACTGACCCTCTTTTCAGATGATAATGTCTGTTTCATGTTACATCAGAGGTCGAGGTTGTTCCAGAGCTTAATTATGTATAAAGCCCAATGGCACACTTTTAAAAAATGTCTGATTTCCTGCTTTCTACCCTTTGCTTCTGATTCAGTACTTTTTGGAAGAGTGTTAGATATGTACAGTACACTGTTCCCTATGCATTTGTAATTTTGGTGGTGCTGGGTCTTTGTTGCTGCCCGGCTTTTCTCTAGTTGAGGGGCACAGGCTTCTCGTTGTGGTGGCTTCTCTTGTTGCTGAGCTCGGGCTCCAGTGCATGGGCTTCAGTAGTTGCCATTCGCAGGCTCTGGAGCACAGGCTCAGTAGTTGTGGCACACAGGCTTAGCTGCTGCTCAGCCTATGGCATCATTCCAGACCAGGGATCAAACCCATGTCTCCTGCATTGGCAGGCGGACTCTTTACCACTGAGCCACCAGGGAAGCCCTCCCCTGTGCACATAGAAGGAGGCAAACGGATGCATTTGTGAAATATTTTTCCAGACCCAGCTGTCATGCCCTCATTACTCAGGTGAACAAAGAACAAACACAGCACTTTACGTTTCTTTGTTTTTGATAAAGCAGGAATTTCTATTTCTGATCTGAACATTATCTCCATGTTAGAGCTAGAGAAAGAGCCCAGGACTGTGATAACTGGTGTGAAAGTAGGAAAAAACCAAATGGGTGGAATGTATCAAAAGTACGAATTAGAGACATGTTCTCAGGGCTGAGAGGAAATCACAGCCTTTATAGATTCTGGGAACCTCTTGTCAGAGTAGAGAGTTCTTTGGGAAAACCAAAGTGTATTTATTGGAAACTCTCAGAGGAAATTTTTCTTCTCCCCTACTTATCATTTGATGTCATTCATCATGTAAAATGTTTTCTTTCACCCTCCAGTGGTGCCACAGTTCCTACAGAGAGAAAGCAAGGTCTTTATCAAGATCCACAACAGTTACCATCTGGCTCCTGTGAACTGGTCTTTGCTTGACTTTGAGGAGCATAATGGGGATTGTGTTATCAGGGTCTCTTGCCCCTTCATCTCGTCTTCTGGTCTTGATTCCCCCGGATGCCCAGTTCTTAGTCCATATGGATCAGAGCTGATACCTCTGCTGAACTTCTGAGTTTGATCAGAGTGGCTCTACTTGGAAGATGTAATCAAAGCATGGGATGGGGAAGGAGGTGGAAACCCACTCCAGTATTCTTACCTGGGAAATCCCATGGACAGTGGAGCTTACCGGGCTATAGTCCATGAGGTCGCAGAAGAGTCGGACACGAATGAGCAACTAAACAAACATGGATTTGTCAGTCTCTGTTATGTGAGTACTCTAAGAAACTAGCTAATTAAAAGCATTATTTGTGATTAAAAAAAAAATTGGGAAAACATTGGCTGTCATTTGACTCCATCTGGTACCTCAGAGTCTCTATGGAGCTGTATCCATCCCCGTCTCCTAATTTAGATCCCTCAGCCATTTCTTGTGCTCTGCTTCTGCCATGCCCTTCAGGGTTGTGTGCATCAGGGAGATGGATTGGGTCTTCTCTATTGTTTCTTAAGAAAACTAAGGTGATGGACAGAGAGATCCTCTTTTTGATCCCCAGTTCTGCATGGGGGATATGTATGAATCTTTCTGGCTCTTAACTTGGCATCTGAGGGGCAAGCAGATGGTTCCCTCTCAATGTCGTAAGGTATCTGACTACCATAGCTTGTAAATTTTTGGCTCTTGTACTGCATTGCCTAGTCTGGGAATGTGTACTCTTCCTGATTTTTTATTTTCCTAAGTTTGTAAAATTTTGCTTCTTAAATGCACTTTTGAATTATGTAGACATACAATGGCAACCAACTCCAGTACTCTTGCCTGGAAAATCCCATGGACAGAGGAGCCTGGTAGGCTGCAGTCCATGGGATCGCTAGGAGTCGGACACGACTGAAGCGACTTGGCAGCAGAAAAGACTAAAGGTTTTTCCAGTTTCCTTGCTGTGATAATCCTCCTGTAGTTTACAGACAACGTTTGGTAGACTCTCTGTGGACTGGGTTTACTGGGTAACACAGTTATTTTGTGGAGAAGGCTGCCCTTCCCCAATACAGTGATCCTGAGACCACTGTGGAACTTCAGTAGGCTATATGCACTGTGCTTAGTCCTTAGTCCTGTCCAACTCTTCCTGACCTCATGGATTGTGGCTGGCCAGGCTCCTCTGTCCATGGGGATTCTATAGGCAAGAATACTGGAGTGGGTTGCCAGTGCCCTCCTCCAGGGGATCTTCCCAACCCAGGAATCGAACCCAGGTTTCCCACATTGCTGGCAGATTCTTTACACAAGAGTTTTTTGGTTTTTTTTTTTTTTTCCTGTTGGATCTATCATGTGTCACTGGTCTCTGGAAACTGGAGTAAGTCTTGAAGTGTCAAACTGCCGACTTTGTTCTTTTCAAGCTTGTTTTGCTATTGTTTGTCTACTGAGAATAGTAGCATGGACAAATCTGTCTGTTTCTTTAAGAAATGAATGCCATTGGGATTTCACTAGCGATTATTTTTAATCTGTTGATCACTTTGGCTAGTATTGCCATCTTGACAGTGTTGATTTCGAATCCACGGGCTTGGGATATCTTAGCATTTATTGTCTTTTCTTTTTTTTTTTTTTTTTTTTGGCATTTTCTACATAATCAGATTGGGTTTAGTGGTAAAGAATCAGCCTGCCAATGCAGGAGACAAGAGACAGGAGGGGAAGGTCTCCTGGAGTAGGGCATGGCAACCCACTCCAGTATTCTTGCCTGGAGAATCCCATGGACAGAGGAGCCTGGTAGACTACAGTCCATAGGGTCACACAGAGTTGGACACGACTTAAGTGACTTAACAGGCTCACTCACACGCACATAATTAGATTATGCCAGTTGTCAATAGATAATTTCGCTTCCTTTGCTCTTAGGAGACCTATTATCTCTTTTTATGTCTATGTATTCTTGCTGGAACTTTCAGGTATATGTTTTTAGAAATATTGAGAGACTGTGTCCTTGTTCCTTATCTTAGCAGAAAAGCTTTCAGTCTTTTCCATTGAGTCTGATGAGGGCTCTGAGGAAATGCTCTGTAGAAGCCTGGCTTCCAGCCATCTTGTACCTTCTTCTAACAAAGAACATAACATCAGACCTGATGAGGCTGAACCCAAGTACATGTGTTGGTCACTCGGTGAGACCAAACAAACTGAAACCTTGGAGTCTGGAGCAGAGAAAGGTTTATTAGTTGAGGGTCAGACCAAGCAGGAAAATAGGAGAACCAGGCCTCTCTCAAATTCACCTTGCTGGCTGGCCAGGGTGTAAGATTTTTAAAAGAGACAGGGGAGTGGGGTGTCTGTGATCCCAGCTTCTCCATAAGATCTCAGCTGCTGACTTTGGCAGCATGTTGTGAGTTTCTTTAGGATTATTCTGTGTGTGCCTGTAAGAAAGTTCCTAAATCTCGATCTTGTGATTCCTTCTTTCTAAGAGGGAGCAAAGGCATTAGCTGAGATATATCATTATTTACTTAGAGTCAGTGGTTAAAAATTTCAGTTCTCGGGACTTCCCTGGTGGTTCAGTGTTTGGGAATCTGCCTTCCAATGCAGGAGACTTGGGTTCGATCCCTGGTTGGGGAACTAAGATCCCACATGCCTGGAGGCAACAAAGCCACACTCTGCAACTAGAGAGCCAGAAATTGAGAGCCTACACACTGCAAAGTAAGATCCGATAAAACCAAAAATAAATATTAAAATAATCATTAAAAAAAAGAATTTCAGTTCTCAGTTGACCTCATGGGTGTCATCAATTTTTAAGTCTTTTTGGATCCAGCTGTTTGACGCCACAGTTAGGGGTTGTAAATCAAGGTATCAGTTTAAGCTATCCATTGTGGAAAAGATTATGCTGGATTTGCTTTTCCTTTGTCTCTGTTTTCCCTCACTTCCCTAATAGTTACTGCTTGAATCTCCTCTTTGGATCTCAGGTAAAGTCTAGGTGACTAAGCCTTTTTCTATGAACCAGAAACTGTGTACCTGGCAGGGCCCCCCAGGGCCTTGCTCAGTTTCAGCCACCTCCCTATTTTGATTGTCCTCAGTCATAAGGGGAACTGGTGTGAAAAAGAAAGAGAATAACATATTCTGTAAACAGGTTAATCAAACTCAACAAGAGAACTCAAGTATAGGGGTTCTCAGTTTCAAAATGACAATCTTTTTCCTACTCTACTGTTGATGTGATTTCTTTGTATCTGTGTACAGAAGAAATGCATCCATCTTCTTTTTTAAAAACTTAAATATTGGTTGCCCTGGCTCCAACTAATTATTTGTTAGCTGCTGGCAGAGAAGGGGCTTCTCTTTGTTACAGTGCACGGGCTTCTCATTGCCATGGCTTCTCTTATCGGGAAGCACGGGCCCGAGGTGCTTGGCTTCAGTAATTGTGGTACGTGGGCCCAGTAGTTGTGGCGCAGGAACTTAGTTGCTCTGTGGCGTGTAGATTCTTCCCAAACCAGGGATCGAACTTGTGCCCCCTGCATTGGCAGCCATATTCTTGTCCACTGCATCACCAGGAAAGCCCCTGTTGCAGGTTGTTGATATCCCTTTGTCTTATTATATTTTGTGTGCTTTTCTTTTGCAGTTTTTCTCACCATTTTGTCTGAACCTGCTTTAAAAATTTACAAAATGCTCAGTCCTTATTACATACACCTGGAGCAAATAACATAAATAATTTGAAGGATATTGCCTAAGTAGGGCATCCTCGATTTATTGGTTGTTTGCTATCTGGACAATATTTTTTATGTTAATTCTTAATTGTGATATCCAGACAATAGTCTTTGGGCATGTATTATGCAATACGGCCGACATGCATTATTTGTTCATGTTGTAAAATGCCTTTTATTTATGGGTACATAGCTTTATAGTAAATGTTTAGAAAAATATTTTTTCTTAAAAGTAGTTTTATTATATTCTTTATTTTCTCTGTCATGTATTAATTTTTCAATTCTAAACAGCCCATTAAATTATTTATTAGCTCACCTTGTTTGGACTATTTAGCATTACAGTGTATTATCCATTTTTTAGCATTTATTCTATAGTAAGTACACAGAGTATATCAGTAATATAATTTTTTTTTCTCAGTTATGGAACAGCAGTATGTTTAATGTTAACTGATCTGTACTTTGGGGTCATGGTGAAAAAATACCCTTTCTCTGATAGCTGATTTCCAATGTGAATGTTTTTGACATAGGGTTTATAAAGCAAGGCTACCTTAAAATTAACTTGAATTATATGTTATTTAGTAAAGAATTCTGTTCCTTTAGTGTTTCTAAAAGTTTTAAGATCATTGTTAGGAACTTTCATAACTCTGTTGGGTATCAGTATTACTTTTGGTGTAACACATACTCAACATGAAAGATTTATTTATGCATTCTAATGAATAGGATATTGTGGTTCTTTTTGTCTTGTAGATATCTCACCCATACATGTGATTAAGCAGTTACAGCTAAAATCGAACAGTGACACAAGAAAAGTACTTCAAACAGTGTTGTTGAGAAGACCCAAAAGTCTTGAAATCAAACATATTTAACCTCAGGGAAATGCAGGAAAATATGAATGACTTTGAGTCTCAGTAGAGATGTGATGAAAGAAATGATAAAGTAATGCCTGTGACCAATAACAAAAATCTCACCGATGGAAGACATTGCTGTTGTCAAAGGGATGTCAAAATCAAGCCTGTTGAAAATTGGCTTGGTTTAAACTTTCAGGATGAACTCCACATAATAAGTGAAAGGGAAATGAATGGATTTGATGACCCTGACAAGAAAATCAACAATAGTGTCCCATTTTCACCACTTCATATAATTTCTCCTAGAGTTCAAACCAGTATTTCTAACACACATGAAAGTGACTTTACGCATTCCTCAGTCCTGACACAGGACCAGAAAGCACACAGCAAAAGACCTTACAAATGTAGCAAGTATAACAAAACCTTCCTCAATAGCTCAAACCTCGCCAGACATCAGACAGTCCACACAGGAGCGAAAATATTTAAATGTGATTTATGTGACAAAGTCTTTAGTCAAAATTCAAGACTTATAAATCATGGGAGAATTCACAGTGGAGAGAAACCTTACAAATGTATTGAATGTGGAAAAACCTTTAATCACTACTCAAACCTCATTAGGCATCAGAAAATTCATACAGGAAAGAAGTTCTGTGAATGTGATCTCTGCAACAAAATCTTCAGTAATAGTCCAAGCCTTGCAACTCATCGGAGAGTTCATACTGGGGAGAAACCTTATAAATGTAATGGGCGTGGCAAAGCTTTTAGTCTGTTTGCAACCCTTGTATTGCATCATAGAGTTCATACTGGAGAGAAACCTTACCAGTGTAATGAGTGTGGAAAAATCTTTAATCACTGCTCTAACCTCATCAGACATCAGAAAATTCATACCGGAAAGAAGTTATATGAATGTGGTATGTGTAGCAAGGTCTTCAGTCGAAATAAAAACCTTGCAGTTCATCACAAGGTTCATACTGGAGATAAACCCTATAAATGTAATGAGTGTGACAGGAGGTTTAGTAAAAATTCACATCTTGCAAGTCATCAGAGAACTCATACTGGAGAGAAACCTTACAAATGTAATGAATGTGGCAAAGTTTTCACTATACGTGCAACTCTTAGAAGACACCAGAGAGTTCATACTGCAAAGAAACCTAACAAATGTAATGAATGTGGCCAGGTCTTTACTCAAAAATCAAGCCTTACATGTCATCAGCAAATTCATTCTGGAATGAAACCTTTCAAATGTAGTGATTGTGGCAAAGCCTCCCGTCAAAATTCGCACCTTACAAGTCATGAGAGAGTACATTTTGTAAAGAAACCTTCCAACTACATTGAGTGTGCAAAATCCTTTACTCAAGTCTCAGCCCTTACTACATATAAGAAAATCCAGACATGAGAGAAACCATATAAATATCATATGTTGGAAAGTCTTCAGAATTAAAAATTCACACCTTACAGTTCTTTGGAGAATTGTTACTGGAGAGAAACCATATAAGTATCTTTAAGTCTGGCAAAGCTTTTGTGCATTCAGTCTGACCATCATATATGGAAGGAATGGAAGGAAACGTACAAATGTCATAATGGAAGGAAGTGTCATATGGAAGGAATGTCATTAATGTCATAATGGAAGGAAACCTTACAAATGTCATGACTGTCTCAGTGTGTTTAGTCAAAGTTTATACCTCATGACCCACCAGATTACTCATACTAGAGAGAGACTTTATAAATGTAATGAAAGTTTTTCAGTGTCCTTTCAAGCCTAACTCATGAGATGGTCCATACTGATGAGAGACCTTGAAAATACGGTGATGTGGCAGTGCATTTAGCATGTGTTCACATCTTAAAGTTCATGAGAAAATTCATACTGGATAGAAACTAGGTGGATGTACTTTGTGTAGTCAGGCCTTTAGAAAACGAATTTGTTCTGGAAAGAATCCTCACAAGTATCATGAATGTGAGAAATGTATGCTCAGGGCTCACATCTCACCAGAATTTAGGTAATAATCAGTGGACAAAACATGAAAGAAAGGGATAAATTTTGCAAATCTTTTATGTTGTGCCCTAAACTCAGGGCACAATACAATGAGGAGACTTAACCTGACAGTCCAGTGGTTAAGACTCCATGGTTCCACTGTGAGGGGGTGGGGAGGTAGAGTGTGAGTTTGAACCCTTGTCAGGGAACTCAGATCCCACATGCCTCAGGGTGCGGCCAAGAAATAAATTTCTTAAATTGAATTTTTTAAAATTGCAAAAAAAAAAAAAAAAGTACAGTGAATATGGCAAAGTTTCAAATTATTGGTTCTTTGTCACTAGGTATCAGAATCTTTATTCCTGGAGAAAACAGAAATGTAATGTATGTGACAGAGGTTTTACCCAAAGATCACAAATAAGGGGACATACTGAAGCGTTTGCTCCCAAATTCTGTGGGTCTGGCAAAACCTTTACCTTGAGTTCAAATATTAGGCAATAGCAGAGAGTCTGTCATGAAGAGAAGACACGTAAATGTAGACCAGGAGCTTTATCCAGGCCTCAACAGTGCACGAAGCTTCAGAATACATGTTTTTGAGAGATACTAAGAGTCGGACACGACTGAGCGACTGAACTGAACTGATACTAAATAATGTGTGTACTAATTCTTGTAATTGAAGATCCCAGCTGTGGAACATAGAGGTATCATGTTGGAGAAGATGCTTTCCGGTGTTATGAATCTGTAAAGGTTTTCATCAAGTGCCTTTGCCTTTGGTGTAATGAGATAATTCATATAAGTCAAAGTATACAGATATTCTGAACATGGAACCACTTTTAAGAAACGGTGCATTCTCAGGGAACATCATAAGATTCATATTTGGGAAATATGTGATAAATTTGGGTAACTTTTTGAGCACTTCTTACAATAGACCACACATCAAATAATACATACTAGGAATAAATAACCCTAATAAATAAGGACAACTATGGTCCATATTAATCTGAGATATTACATACTACAGAATTATTACAAGTCACAGCGTGTTAAAACTTGATGACAATGTATACATGAGAGTAAGGAAATATGTGGAAATGGCCCATTATCTTCAGTGTGATGGTGGTTTAGTCACTAAGTCGTGTTTGACTCTTGCAACTCCATGGACTATAGCCCACTGAACTCCTCTGTCCATGGAATTCTCCAGGCAGGAATATTGGAGTGGGTAGCCATTTCCTTCTCCAGGGGATCTTTCTGACTCAGGAATCAAACCCGGGTCTCCTGCATTGCAGGCAGATTCTTTACCGACTGAGCTACAAGGGAAGCCCTATCTTGTGTATACATATTCATTTGTTTTGAGTTTCTTGAAAAGGCTACATTACAGTTTATGCCATTCAACATGAAGTTTGAAGTCTATTGATCTTACACCTTCAATATAGACCTTTGAAGATGGTCTCTGGACAGGAGTCAGTAAGATGAAGGGGCAGACTCCATTAGGTGTGGTTCCTTCAGCTTCATGTTACCTGGAAAAATGAGGACCCTGAATTATACAATAGTGTGTGAATTATGCTTAGCAGATAATAATGTAAAAATAGGGCATGATTACTCATCATGTTCATTGCGTTCAGGGTGCCTTTCTGTAGATAGTTCACAGTGGGTTATGGGACAGAATCCTCCACCTACTGGCCTTGAACAGAGCATGCAGGGCATTAAGGGACTGGGCTCTTCATGGGGGAAAAGTGACAGGTCGCTAGGGGCTGATTATCTGGTAGAAATAATGCAGAGGGAAACTTGTTCATTTTTTCCATTGGATGGTTATTATAACTGTTGTATGTTTAATGAGTTATTTTTGGAGATTGAAGAGAACAGTTATCTTCACAGGAAAATATATTCATATGCATTAGAATATTGCTTGTATGAGTATGATTCACATTTAACTGCTGCAGTTACATTTGCTGCTGTGTAATTTAAAGTGTTTCATATGTCTCCTATTGTAATTAATAAATTTAGTTACTTTGTCAACCTTCGATGAATCTTGTTGCTTCCACCAACACTTTTTTTTTCCTGTCTCTAACTTTACAAGTAGAAAAGCTAGCAATGTGCCATTAGGTTCTCAGGATTGAAAGAATCTGTAGTAATTTCTTTCAAATATGGAATCAAACAGGATACCATTTGAGGATTAAATACTCAATTTATACTTGCATTATTCTTTCCACTCTGTTCCAGACTATTCAGATGGGCATAATGAAAACATCATAACTGTATATTTCAGACTCTGACTTCTATTAATGTGCAAAAATTTAACAGTAAATTAAAAAAATTTTATATTATTGAATGATTTATCAGTTTGGCAGCATCCCTTATAGTAAATTAAGAGATTCTCTAAGTAGTTGTGTCCTGCTTCACCAAAACAACGGTTGTACAGACTTTCTGCCTCTACCTCTTCAGAGCTGTTTCTGAGTCCTTGTTCCCTTGGCTGTAGTCCTCATTCTGCCTGAAATGAAGCAACTCACGACTCTTGATTTGTGCGTTTTTTTAAGTCGACAGTATCATAAACAGAAAAATATTTTTTTTATTTATATGGGATGATGGATGTTTACTAACTTAATGATAACTATTTCAATATATGAAAGAACATTATGCTGTACACCTAAATCTCATACAGTGATGTATGTCAAGTTCATCTCAATAACACTGGGAGGAAAAGTTTTCAAAGGCAAAACACTTTGGAGAAAAAATAATGAACAGTGCAATTTAGAGCAGGTTTTTTTTTTTTTTTTTTTTTTTTAGCGTGTCTTATTCTCTTTAAAGCAATGGTTAGTGTCGGAAATTATCACACGGCTTAGTCCTTAACTCATACTCCAGGATTAGTCCCTGAGTGCCTGGAACTGACCGTGTGTTGTCATTCAGCTTCATTCATCCTGACTGAATGAGGAATAGAAAGGAAACACTGTTCTGTAGGGTAGACTTCTACCCAGGGAGCATTTTGTATTTCTCATAATAGTTCTTATTATCGAGGCAAATCCAGTTCTTCGTTCCTTTAACTGCCTAAATTGATTCTACTTGCAGGAAAGTTCCAGGAGCCAGCTAGCATCCCACAGCAACCACTTGGAGACCACTGTTCCTAACCATTGAATAAAGCGCCTGAGTCTCAGGAGAGGGACCTAAGAGAAACCTGCTGGCAAAAACAGCTTTTTATTAACACCGTTTTAAACTTATCAGGAGGAAACATCCTACTTTCAGACACGAATACAAGGTGTTAAACCTATTTCACACAGGATCTTAAAATGAGAGTTTTCATGATAATAGAAAGTACGGTCCCCTGCCCCGCCTCCAGGCGCTGCTGAGTGGATCAGGGTTCATCGTGACCCGCCCCTCCCAGTAGCGCCCCACCCGTGACCTGCAACCGGAAGTCCCGCCTCTAGCATCGTGCGTGCGCAGTCTAACCCGGAAACGTTCTCCGAGTGCTGGTCGCACTGTAGAGCGTAAATTTCTGATTTTTAAGGTAAATCAGTGGTAGGCGGTCTCACTTGTTCCACTGTCAGGGTCTCGGAGCTACTATGGGCCTAAAACCCCAGCACCCGGCCCTCCCCTGCAAGCAGAGTCACACGGCGCCGATACTCGTCGGGTATGTTTTCCTTTGTGTTTGAATTCGCTGAGGCTGGTCCGTTCCCTTGGCTTCAGTCCAGGTAGACACCGCCTTTCAATTCTTTTCCCGCCTAAGACTGTTTAATACCTCTTTCCGCATCACTCAGGTAAACTACTCGGGCGCGAAATGGATTCCCGCCGCCCCGCAGCTTCGCCCTCGCCTTCTCGGCCCCTAGAGGCCGCTCCCTCTCCCCGGTCCAGGGATTCCGGAGAGCCCGCCCCGCTCCTGAGATCCCCTCCCTGCCAGCCTCTCTGTCCTCGCGTCTCTTCAGACCGGTCCTTCTGCCCTGCAGACCTCCCCTTCCCGTCAGCCCTTCCTCTCACCCCATGTAGAGAGAGGTGACCTTGGCCAGCCCTGTAACACCCAATGTTCTTCGGTGCCAAATTTTACCCTATGGCAAATGGCCTCTTGCTGTAGGCGGGCATCTTGCTCGCCATCCTTGTAAATTCATGGGCCAGGCGATCAGGCGACGCAGAGTCAGAGAGCCGGACAGAGAAATAGGAAAAACTTGAGGCAATAGAATGAAGGAGAAGAGATCGGAACATAAAGGATGGCTGAGTTACTTGTAAATAGACTGTAAAAGGAAAGCGATTACGCCTTGAAAGGAGCCGATGAATCAAATAGAGAAATAAATAAAAACCTGGATCTCCAGGGGTTGGAGAGCACCAGAGAGAGAGGGGGGCCGTGGATCATCAGTAGGGGGACTGGTAACGGTGGTGAGGCCCTTCACACAAAGAGTCTGCCATAGGATGAAATGTGAGACAGTGGCCTTCAGAGCATCGTGGTCCTGGGAGAGGACAGTACAAAAGGTGACAAGGACAGCCGAGGAAAAGAGAGGACAAAGAGGGAGCAGAGGTGGGGGACGAAAGAGGCAGAAATACTTAGAGATGTAGGGCAATCAAGAAGGCTTGAGGGAGAGAGCCTCAAGGGAGGGAACAGGTTGCAGGTTGCAGCCAAGGGCAGGAGAGGTGTGAAGGAAGAAATAGGGTAGGAGAAGTGGGAGAGCAGGGGAAAGAGACCCAGAAGTAGAAATAAAATAGGAAAACAGAATGAAGTGGAAACACCTAGGAGTGTAGGTAGGGGGGGAACTGGATCCAGATGGGTGCTGAGGTCTTTGGATGTGGCTGATTAATTTCAGATGTAGCTTTTGTGGCTTTAGAATGTAGTAAATTCAAAAGTTGCTCAAATCATACAGGTGAGGATGAGAACTGCAAAACTCCTATCTATAAGGCCTGTGCACATTTTGTGAATGTATATTTTAGGTGCCCTGTCAGGGGACGTTCAACTTTAAGGAATCCAATATGTTGCATTTTCTTCCTTTGTGTGCCATTTCTCAAGGATGCTCTGTTCCTTATCAGTTCCTGGAATACAGGAAGGAGTAGAGCTGCACACAGTTCTCAGGACTGAGATCATGGGAAAGAGCACCTGCTTGGATTCCTTCAGTGACTCTCTTCAGTGACCTTGTACTTATTAGACTATCCATTTTGTTGCAACTGGTGGAATTTCATTCTTTTTAATGGCTGAGTAATCATTTTACTGAAGATATATAAGCATGCATTTCTGCTAATAAAATACCCTTGTTCCACTAGAGACTTGGGTCCCCCGTGTCCTTCTTTCTGTCTCTGGCTAGTTCTTCGGAGCGTGGAAGCCTACTGAGCTCACTTTCTTGCCCGGGCTTTCAAGACCTCCTTGAGAGGACGCCCTGTGCCTTCGTGAGCGGTACAAGTCCTGTGTATGGGCTTTATTGGTTTTCCATGTAACCCGAGAGATACTGCTCTCTCTCTCTCTTTCTCTCTTTCTTTTCGTCAACTCCAGTCCCCAGGTCCCGGTCTGTAAAAGACCGCAACAGTGCCCCAGGTGATTTCAATCTGTATCCCTCACGGAGCATCAGGACTCTTGTCCCCTCTGAGTGGTGCTCAGTCCAGGCTTCACATTTCATTGATGAGGCATTTTGCATACCCATGTTTTGTACCCTCTGACCAGAGATTCCCCTTCAGGTAGTTTGTGTTGGTCCACAGCTTGAGAATGTTTAAGATGCCCCAGGTGATTCCAGTCTGGATCCCTCAGTGAGCATCAGGACTCCTGAGTCCTCCCAGTCCTGAGGGCTGAGATCTGGGTTAAGGAGGGGGCGCTCAGCCCTGAGTGGGGATGGACCAGGGCTTGGAGTATGACCTGAAGGGGATCGTGGGGTCAGCTGAGGTGCCCCCTGCTGCTGTGTACGTGAGGCCTCACCAGGAGGGGAGTGTGATCCGAGAGAAAGTTCGGGGAAGTCCCGTGTTGGACTCTGCGGGAGTTGACTGTCCTGAGTCCCTCCTGAGACAGTGGCCACAGGGGACTGTCTGTTCCCCATGGTGAGGGCTTCCCTGTGTATGGGATTATGGCGCAGGAAAGGGGTGTGTTGACTCTAAGTATTAAACAGCATGTTTTAGGAAGAAGCCCTGAAGTTGAAGAGGAAAGAAGAGGAGTCAGGCATGGCTCTTTCTCAGGTAAGGTCATATTCTCGGTGGATTCTCAGTCTGTCCTTCCTGAAATGCCCTTCTCTGGACTCAGTAATTGTGTCTGACTCTGGAGTGTCCTGTCTGACTCCTGTACATGCACACTCACCTGGGGCCTTCCCTCAGGGCCTGTCGTCTCCACTTAGATCCCGTCTCCCCATGACCCGGTGACCTGGCCCTTGTGAGGAGGCTCCCCTGGGCACCGTCCTGGGCAGGGCTTCTCACCCACGGGTTGGAGACGGGGTCTCAGTGCTGTTGGGCAGCAGGGACTGTTTAGGGCCCATCTGGATGTGCTGTCTGCTCTCTGTCAACCAGGGTAAAGAAGCTGCATGTGGAAGTCAGGTATTATGTGCACAACATCTGGTAAAATCTGGAAATCAGTTCAGTAAGGGGAAATTTGTTCTGATTTTTTTCTAACACCACTGAATGTAAATGAATGAGTCACTTTCTTCAAAAGCTTAATGATTGAGAGTAGAATGGCAATTCAGAAATAGACTTCAGTGATGGTGCTTTATTGCATTATCAAATTTACTCTATGAAAACAACTTAAATTTCTGATAGTTGGAAATTCTTTCAATCATTTTTATCACCTCCATCACTCAGAAGTTGTGTTTCTACTCTGTGGGTTGTATTGTGTGATACGCTGAAGTTTTTGGTAAAAGTAGGTTTTATCTTTGAAAAAAGCAGGTAACGTTTCAGCTTCATTGTTTTGCTAGAAGATACCTACATTGTCAGCACCATTCATTATTATTTTTTTTTAATTTTCTTTTAACACCAAAAACATTTTGTATTGGGGTATAGCCAATTAACAATGTTGTGATAGTTTCAGGTGAACAGTGAAGGGACTCAGCCATACATGTCCATGTATCCATTCCCCCCCTCCCTGCCCCCGCCCAAACCCCACTCCCATCCATTCTGGCACATAACATTGAGCAGAGTTCCATGTGCTATACGATAGGTTCCCATTGGTTATCCACTCTAAACATAGCAGTGTGTACATGACCTTCCTAAGGTCCCCAGCGATCCCTTCCCCCTGGCAACCATAAGTTCGTTTTCTAAGTCTGTGAGTCTTTTTCTGTTTTGTAAGTAAGTTCATTTGTATCATTTCTTTTTAGATTCCACATATAAAGGATGTCATATGATATTTCTCCTTCTCCCTTTGACTCTTTCACTCAGTATGACACTCTCTGAGTGTGTCCATGTTGCTGCAAGTGGCCTTCTTTCTTTTCTTTTTTTTTTGTTTTTGTTTTTGTTTTTTTTTTTTTTGGCCTTCTTTCATTCTTTTTAATGGCTGAGTAATATTCCATTGTGTATATGTACCACATCTTCTTTATCCATTCCTCTGTTGATGGACATTTAGGTTGCTTCCATGTCTTGGCTATTGTAAACAGTGCTGCAATGAACATTGGGGTGCATGTATCTTTTGGGGCCATGTTTTTCTCTGGATATATGCCCAGGAGTGGGATTGCAGGGTCATATGGTAGCTCTATTTTTAGTTTTTTAAGGAATCTCCATACTGTTCTCCATAGTGGCTGTACCAATTTTACATTCCCACCAACAGTGCAGGAGGGTTCCCTTCTCTCCACACCCTCTCCAGCATTTGTTGTTTGTGGATTTTTTTGATGGTAGCCATTCTGACTGGTGTGAGGTGGTATCTCATTGTAGTTTTGATTTGCATTTCTCTAATAACTAGCGATGTTGAACATCTTTCCATGTGCCTATTGGCCATCTATAAGAGAGAAGAAATATCTATTCAGGTCTTCTGCCACCCATTTTTTGAGTGGGTTATTTGTTTTGATGCTATTAAGTGTCATAAGCTGTTTGTAAATTTTGGAGACTAATCCCTTATCAGTCACATCATTTGCAAAATATTTTCTCCCAATCTGTGGGTTGTCTTTTTGTTTTGTTTATTGTTTCCTATGCCGACAGCACCATTCATTATTGAGACAGAACGTCCTTCTTTGTGTAGTCTTGGCATCCATGTCAATACATTTTTCCATTTATCAAGAATTATTTCTGGTATTTTTTTTCTTTTTTCTGCTGCACCTCTTAGCTTGTGAGATCTTTGTTCCTTGACCAGGGACCAAATCCGGGCCCTCAGCACTGAGAACAGGGAGTTCTAACCACTGGACTGACATAATATTTCCTATTTCTGGTACTCTAATCTGCTTCATTGGCTGATGTATCTTTGTTTATGCCAATACCACATCATCTTGATTACTTTTTAATATGTCTTGAAGTCTCACAATGATGGCCTCCATCATCTTTTTCAAGAGTATTTTGGTCCTTTGGGATCCCTTGAGATTTCCTATGAACTTTAGCATGATTTTTGTTTTCTGTTACTGCAAAAATTGCCATTGAAATTTTGATATAGATTCATTGAATCTCTCGAACACTTTGGTAATGTGTTCTAGAATATTACATCTTCGAATCCATGAGCATGGCTGTCTTTTTATTTTTCTATTTCCATGGACTTCTTTCAGAACATTTACTAGTTTTCAATGTACAAGTCTCTCACCTCCTTGATTCATTTGTTTCTAGGTATTCTACCCCTTTTGATGCTATAGTAAATAGGAAGTGAAGTGAAGTGAAAGTTGCTTAGTTGTGTCTGACTCTTTGCGACCCCATGGACTGTATAGTCCAGGCCATAGACTGGAATATAGAATTCTCCAGGCCAGAATACTGGAGTGGGTAGCCTTTCCCTTCTCCAGTGGATCTTCCCAACCCCGGGATCAAATCCAGGTCTCCCACATTGCAGGCAGATTCTTTACCAGCTGAGCCACAAGGGAAGCCCAAGAACACTGGAGTGGGTAGCCTGTCCCTTCTCCAGCAGATCTTCTGGACCCAGGAATCAAACTGGGGTCTCCTGCATTGCAGGCAGATTCTTTACCAACTAAGCTATCAGGGAAGCCCATAGTAAATAGGATTGTTCTCTAATTTTCTGTTGGCATTGTTTGTTGTGTATAGAAATGCAATTGATTTTTGTGTGCTCTTTTTTTTTTTTTTTGGCTGTGACTTTTCTAAAGTTGTTTTTTAAGGTAGTAGTTTTATCTTGGAATCTTTTTGGTTTCTACATGTAAAACCTTGGCACCTACAGAAACAGGTAATTTTACTATTGACTTTGTACAGGGATAACTTTGAATTTTTTTTGTACAGGGATAACTTTGAATTTTTTCTTGTCTAATGTCTTTGGCAGAGATGTTCATTAGTGTCTTGAACAGTAGTGTCGAGCGTGCCTCTTTCTACTACTTGTTGTAAGCTCTTAGCAATGTGGACTTCCCCTTTAGTACAGCTCTGAGTGCATATCATCAGTTTTGGTATGTTGTGTTTTTGGTATGTTTGTTTTCATTCAGATGTTACATAACACTTCAGCCTAGACCACCCATGGCTGGCTTTTATTTCTGTGTATTTCATGTGTTGTCTACAAGTATGAAAAATCCACATTGATTGGAGGACATTATAATTATGTGAAAAAGTATGAGGAATTAAAATTAGAGACACACAATTTGCTCCATATCCCTTCGCATAGATCTGTCAGAATACATACTGCAACTGAATTGATCCTTATCCCTCTTTCCTCTTCTCATTTTCCATGAGAATAAGAACTCTCCTTAGAGCCCCTTGGTGAAATACATTTTCATTTCAGGGATCGTTGACATTCACTGATGTGAACATAGAGTTCTCTCAGGAAGAGTGGGAATGCCTGAACCCTGCTCAGAGGACTTTGTACAGGGACGTGATGCTGGAGACCTACAGGAACCTGCTCTCTGTGGGTGAGGATCACTTCCCTTTGAAGTGGGGATCTGTTTTAGGGTATCTCTGCATTTCCCCTCTTTGCCTCCTGGGAACCCCTGCCTTGCTTGACTGACTCAAAGCCCTGTTGGCTCAGACATGAAAAGCTTCAGGATGTGGCATCAGGAACTTAAACCTAACTTCCTCAAAAATTCTTCCCACTTCATGATACAGTTATTTCAGAACTCACTCTATATTTAAAGCTCAGTGACAAACTTTTAACAATCCCACTGTCCTGTTTTCTACTCATGTGTGTTTTGAGTTAGCCATTCTAGAAATTGAGCTACATTTCTGCATTGTATACTGTTCCCTGTGTATTCTGAAGGAGGCCAGCAGGAGGGTAAGTTTCTGAAATGTTTTCCTCGACCTCTCCGTTGTGTCCTCAGTCCTTAACAAGATAAAGAACGATGATTCTAGAAAAGCCACAGCAAATCACTTTCTTATATGTAGAAATTTCTGTTGATCATAGTGTAGCAAGAGGCAGAGCACGGGGCTGTGGGGACTGACATGAAATCATAGATAAATTTCCCGTCAGATTAAATGCTACATAGATAAATCCACAACCACCATCAGCGAGCATCCATGAAATTATAGTAGTAGTTGTCAGGGGTTATTGTGGTGTTCAGGACCTGTAGCTTCCCTGCATAGTCTCTGTGCAGTTTTCAGAATCATTCCTCCTTGTCTTTGCCAGTGTGTTGGTCTTGATCCAGGAGACATGCATGTTTGAGATGTGAGCATTTACTCGTTTTTCCCCTTACAGACTCTTTTGCTTCAGCAAAGTACTTATCTGATGCCTTCCTGCTACCGGAACTATTGGCTGGGAGGGAGATAGCCTGTCTCTGAGATACGTTTTGTGATTTTGATATGCCATCTCCTGGAAATGTAATATAAGTTCAACTCTAGTGCAGTGACGGCGCACACTTGGTGCGCTGAGAATGGTTTTGAAAACCTTTGTTCCCAGTTGCCACTTTCCACAATTACAAGTTTGTAATGATCATCTCCAGTGGGTAGTAGAGACTCTTAGTTTTCTATGAATTCTAAAGTTAGTAACGGGTGTACATGGAGGAAACAGAAAATGTGAAGGTCCCACACTTGCTGGTTAGTGATGTTGAAAATATTTTCTTTTTCCAACTTTTACTCTGTATTCCGGCTTTAGTGAAAAGTCTTTCTCATTTTGCCCATTTTCTAATTTAGTTTGTTTGGGTTTTTTTGCCATTGTGGTTCTAGAATTCTTTATGCACCCATAGCCATGGGTTCCCCTTACTTCTCAGTATCCTTCCATCAAGGTAAGGCCTTAATGAAGATGAGTTTAGCCAAATAAGGTGTGAGTGGAATTAATGAGTTTCTCATCTGAATGACCACATCCCTGTTTCTTATAAATGACAATATCACACCCAGCAATTTTGCTTTTACAGGTATACCCAAGAGATTTGAAAACATCCATATAAACATCTTGTACAAAATGTTCAATAGAAGATTTTTCATAATAGGCAAAACTTTTAAATTGGAGCTATTATTTGTACACATGTAAAGTTCAGATGCAGATCCTTTTCTTTTCCCACTGTGAACATTCTTTTGATAGGCACCAGTTTTTCAAAATCGTTTCTTCACTGAATTGCCTTGATACCTTAGTCTGGTGGACTGCTCGGAAGGGGAGTCATGCTAATAATATGTTGTCTTGGGAATTCTCTGGCAGTCCAGTGGTAAGAATTCTGCAGTTTGACTGCCAATGCCCCTGGTTCAATCCCTGGTCAGGGAACTAAGATCCTGGAAGTCATGTGGTGCAGCCTGAAAAAAAAAGAATATTTTGTCTGTCTGTAGGTTCAGATTCACACCTTCTTTCTCTGACTGTTCGTCAACTGAGGTCATGTATGTAAAGCCCTGAATCACTTCTCTTACTTGAAGAATTATGATCATCTTCCGCATGCCTTTAAAAATGAATAAGTAGAATTAGATGGCTGAGCATAGTGTGTTTTTAAAGACTTAAAAGTTACTTTTATATGAAAAAAAAAATCAGTATCCTGTTAAATTTATTATAGTATCACTTTGTCTGCCTTATGTCTTGTATCTCTTTCTTTTGCCATTTGTTTGTAGCAATATTGTGCATGCATGCTCAGTTGCTCAATCATGTCCCTGTCTTTGTGACTCCCTAGACTGTATCCCACCAGACTCCTCTGTCCATGGGATTCTCCAGCCAAGAATGCTGGAGTGGGTTGCCATTTCCTCCTCCAGGAGATCTTCCCAACCCAGATCAAACCCATGTCTCCTGTGTCTCCTGCATTGGCAGGCGAATTCTTTGCCATTGAGCCATCTGGGAAGCTTTTTAACAATATTATGTCTGAACCTAATTAAATAAATTGACATGTTGCTCATTCTTCATTACATATAATTTGGAGCCAATAAACTATATATTTAAACTTCCTGCATATGTGCGGAATTGCTCTATTTACTGGCTCTTCATATAACTAAAGAATGTTTCATTTGTTCACATTTAATTTATTTAATTTTGATTTACAGATGATGGCTTTCAGAATGTTTTATGCTACTTCATGGGTATCAGATATATGCAAGGTACTTAGAAAAAATATTTAGCGTTTTCAAAAGCTGTTTTATCAAATTCTTCATTTTCACAGTGCTGTATTTCTTTCTCAATTCTGAACCACCACTCATTTAGGGTATTCATTAGATAATCTAGTTTTGGATTATTTAGTCTTAGAATATACTTTATATTCTTTTTCACTTATTCATGTGTAATAATTAGGCAGAATATATATATATATATATATATATGGTTTAATATTCTTTTCGCTTTACTTAAAGAAGACCATAATGTTTACATGTAATTGGTATGCGCTTTGATGTTAATGGTTGAAAAGTACACTTTGTTTAATATATAATGGAAGTTTTTCCAATATGCCTGTTTTTGTGATAAAGTTATTTGAAACTAGGGTGCCCTAAAATTATTAGAATTACCTCTGATCCCTTTCATTATAGTAAAGAATCATTACTTTCTTATTGCTACAAATTCTATGGTCATGGTTAGGGAGCTTCATAACTGCTTGACATAGTATTACTTCTGGTATAATGCTGTGCATTTAACAAACATTTATTTATAAATTTAAATGAATATATACGGTTTGTTATATCTTGTAGATATCTTTTACAAACCTGTGATCAAGAAATTACAACTGAAAACAAACTCTGATAGAGGAGAGGTATTCAAGTCATGGATACTGGGAAGACCTGAAAGGAATGAAATGGACCTTTCTTACCTTAGGGTCATTCAGGAAAATATATATGACTTTCAGTCTAAGCAGAAAGATGAGGAAGAAAATTACAAAGGAATGCTTATAACCCATAATGAAAATCTAACTGATAATAAAGATCAACATGATGAAAGTGTTTCCAGCATCAAGCCTATTGAAAATTGGCTTGCCTTAAGCTTTCAGAATGAACTGCATATTTTTAAAAGTGAAGACAAAACTGATAAATTCATTCAAGCTGACAAGATTCTCAACAGTTGTGCCCCATTTTCACTGCTTCAAAGAATTTCTTCTAGTGTAGAAATGAATGTTTCTGATATATATTGGAGTAATTACATGCATCCTTTAATAGTGACACAAAACCAGGAAGCACAGAGGGAAAGACTTTACAAATGTGGTGAAGATGGCAAAATCTTTCTTCAGAGATCAAACCTCAGTAGACATCAGGTCGTCCATACAGAGGAGAAACTACATATATGTGATGTATGTGAAAAAGTCTTTAGTCAAAATTCACACCTTGCAGATCATCAGAGAATTCATACTGGAGAAAAACCTCACAGATACAATGAGTGTGGCAAGCTCTTTGGTCAAAAAACACACCTTACAAATGACTTGAAAATTCACACTAGAGAGAAACCTTACAAATGCAATGAGTGTGGCAAGTTCTTTAGTCAAAAAGCAACCCTTACACGTCATCAGAGAATTCATTCTGGAGAGAAACCCTACAGATGTAATGAGTGTGGCAAGGTCTTTAGGGAAGAGGCAACCCTTGTGTTTCATCAGAGAAATCATACTGATGAGAAACCTTATAAATGTAATGAGTGTGGGAAGTCCTTCCATTACAGCTCAAAACTTCGTAGACATCAGTTAATCCACACGGAAGGGAAATTATATAAATGTGATATATGTGACAAACTGTTCCATCATAATTCCAGCATTCCAAGACATAAGAGAATTCATACTGGAGAAAAACCTCACAGATGTAATGAGTGTGGCAAGCTCTTTGGTCAAAAAACACACCTTACAAATCACTTGAAAATTCACACTAGAGAGAAACCTTACAAATGCAATGAGTGTGGCAAGGTCTTTAGTCAAAAAGCAACCCTTACATGTCATCAGAGAATTCATTCTGGAGAGAAACCCTACAGATGTAATGAGTGTGGCAGGGTCTTTAGGGAAGAGGCAACCCTTGTGTTTCATCAGAGAAATCATACTGATGAGAAACCTTATAAATGTAATGAGTGTGGGAAGTCCTTCCATTACAGCACAAAACTTCATAGACATCAGTTAATCCACACGGAAGGGAAATTATATAAATGTGATGTATGTGACAAAGTGTTCCTTCATAATTCCAGCATTCCAAGACATAAGAGAATTCATACTGGAGAGAAACCTTACAAATGTGATGAATGTGGCAAGGCCTTTAGTCAAAATTCAAACCTTGCAATTCATCAGAGAATTCATACTGGAGAGAAACCTTACAAATGTAACAATTGTGACAAGGTCTTTAGTCAGAAAGTACACCTTAGACATCATCAGAAAATTCATACTGGAGAGCAGTCTTAGAAATGTAGTTAAGTGTGGCAAAATTTTTCATCACAGGTCAACCCTCATTCAACACCTGAGAAATGAGACTGGAGAAGAATTATAGTATTGTAAGGAATGTGGCGAAGTCAGTAGTCAAAATTCAGACCTTTCAGTTCATCAGAGAATTCATAATGGAGAGAAACCTTTCAAAGGCAGTTGAGTAATGAAAAGCCTTTACTCAGACCTCAACCCTTACTATGCATCAGGGAATCAATACAGATAGTAAACCAAGTTAATGCATATATGTGGGAAGATCTTCATTTAACACTGACATTTTAAAGTCATGGGAAATTCATGGTGGGGAGAAACGTGCACATTCATGAGTGTGGCATGGCTTCATTTATTATAAGAAAATGTGTACTGGATGGAAATTGTAGAAATTTTATAACTGTCTCTGAATCTTAAATCAAAATTTGTACTTTAAAGTCCACCAAAGAATCATAGTGGAGAGAAACTTTATTAATAAAATGAGTGTGACAAATCCTTTGGTGTACTCTCAAGTCTAACTTATTGTTAGGCAATCCGCGTTTGTGAGGGAATTTAAGAAATGGTTTTAGCAGGTGTCCACCTCTGAACTTCATTTGAAAGGTCCTTTTGGAGATAAATGTATTTTAGACAAGGAATTCAATCACCAAAGAATTCATTCTCGCTTCCGGGCGGGTGACATTCAGCTAGCCAGTCGGGGCGACGGGCTCTCCGTCCTAGTACCATGGCCCAGTTTGTCCGTAACCTCGCGGAGAAGGCCCCGGCGCTGGTCAACGCTGCTGTGACTTACTCGAAGCCTCGATTGGCCACGTTTTGGTACTATGCCAAGGTTGAGCTGGTTCCTCCAACCCCTGCTGAGATCCCTACAGCAATTCAGAGCTTGAAAAAAATTATCAACAGTGCTAAAACCGGTAGCTTCAAACAGCTCACTGTTAAGGAAGCTCTACTGAATGGTTTGGTGGCCACTGAGGTGTGGATGTGGTTTTATGTTGGCGAGATCATAGGCAAGCGTGGCATCATTGGCTATGATGTTTGAAGACCAATTTTTAACATGTGATTATATTTGCTTTATTATTCAAGTGTTCTTGGACCATGTGTGAGCAGACTGCTATTTGAATAAAATAAGACAATGTGTCAGAAAAAAAAAAATTCATTCTCAAAATTACCTCACAGTTGGGGTGAACACTAGAAAAACTCTTACTTGGGTCTCACTTTTCACCAATAATCAAGTAATCTGCACTGCACAGAACATTACAAGTGTATTGAATTTTGCAAAGCTTTTAGGTTGTTTCTTAAACATCCGAATCACCAAATACATCATCCTTTAAAATGCAATGACTGTGGCAAAATTTCACATTATGACTCCCTCATCACTAGATAGCAGCATACATATCCTGGAGAGAAGACATGGAAATGTGTGTGGCAAGGATTTTACCCAAAGGTCAGAAAATGGGACACAGGGCTTCCCTAGTGGCTCAGTGGTAATGGATATGCCTGTCAGTGCAGTAAACATGGGTTCAATCCCTGATCAGGAAGATCCCACATGCTGCAGAGCAACTAAGCCCATGTGCTACAACTGTTGAGCCTGTGCGCTGCAACTACTGAAGCCCGCACACCCTAGAGCCTGTGCTCCTTGCAACAAGAGAGGCCTGCATACCGCAACTCAAGGGTAGCCCCCACTCGTTGCAACCAAAGAAAATCCTGTGCAGCAACAAAGATTCAGCACAGCCAAAAATAAAAAATAAAAAAAAATTTTAATTAAAAAAAAGACATAGTTGAGTTACGTTGAGTTCAAGAATAAGGCAAGATCAGAGAGTCCATTGAAGAGAAACACTTCAAATCCATGAGTAGAGGCTCAATGCAGGTCTCACAATGCACTAGACATTTCAATATACATCTTTCATAGAAACCACACAAAGCAATACCTGTGCTAAGGCTTTTTTTTTTCTTGTGCTAAGGCTTGTACAAGAAGACAGACACTCTGAAACACAGGACTTACTCTGGAGAGGAATTTTTCAAATGTAATGAGTATTGTAAAAATTTTCATCTGGTATCCACACCTTTTGTGTAATAAGTGCACCTATACATCTCAGAAACTAGAAATTGACCGATCATGGAAACCAGTGCATCCTCAGCATTCACTGAACTTACATTGCAGAGAATCCTTTCAAGTGTGATGATGTTGGTAAATAAGTTATTTCTCCAAGATTGTGGTGGTGGTGGTTTAATCACTGAGTTGTGTCTTGGCTCTTGTGACCCCTTGTACTGTATCCCTCGAGGTTTCTTTATCCATGGGATTTCCCAGGCAAGAATACTGGAGTGGGTTACCATTTCCTCCTCCAGGGGGTCTTCCCGACCCAGGGATTGAACCTGCGTCTCTTGCGTTGCAGGCAGATTCTCTACTACTGAGCTATCAGGAAGAGCCCATTTCTCCGAGATTAGTCTGAGGTTATTACACTGCAGAATCATTGCAAGTGACAATATGTTAAAACTAATGATATATTTGCTATATGAGAGAAAGGATGTATGTGGAAATGTCCCATTATCTGTATAAATATGTAATTACCAGTGTCTTTTTGAACTGTTTATACCTTTCCACCTGAAGTTTGAAGACTGTTGATCTTATGAGTTCATTACAGCTCTTTATGATTGTCTGAGAAGAAATAAAAAGAGGGGGCTGACTTCATTTAGTGTGGGTGATGCATATCCTTATTTCCTGGAAAAGGAAGGATCTTAAATTATCCAATTGAGTACTGTATGAATTAGCATCAGAGAGGGACAAGAAGTAATATAAAAATGTGACATGACTAGCCATGCTTATTTATCTCCAAAGGGTGTCACAATGAATCATTAGACAGAAGCATTTGCCAATCACTATGAACAGATCAGCAGGACCTTAATGGACTGAACTTTACATGGGAAGAAAGTGAGAAGCTAATAGTGATTATGTGGTAGCAACAATACACATAGAAAGTCGGTGACATTCTGCATTGCTTGGGAATAGCTGTTCTATACATGTGATTAATGAAAAATTAGTCTTGCTCTTTGAAATTAAAGAGAGGGCAGTTTTTGATTGTGAAAGAAAAATGTAATCCAAAGTGCCAGAATCCTGTGTGTATATGTTCAGTTCAGTCGCTCAGTCGTGTCCAACTCTTGCAACCTGATGAACTACAGCACGCCAGGCCTCCCTGTCCATCACCCACTCCCGGAGTCCACCCAAACTCATGTCCGTTGAGTCGGTGATGCCATCCAACCATCTCCTCCTCTGTCGTCCCCTTCTGCCTTCAATCTTTCCCAGCATCAGGGTCTTTTCAAATGAGTCAGCTCTTCGAATCAGGTGGCCAAAGTATTGGAGTTTCAGCTTCAACATCAGTCCTTCCAATGAACACCCAGGACTGATCTCCTTTAGGATGGACTGGTTGGATCTCCTTGTAGTCCAAGGGACTCTCAAGAGTCTTCTCCAACACCACAGTTCAGAAGCATCAATTTGCTTTTTTCCTTGCCCCTAGCAATGGAAGAGCAGAGCCCTAATCACTGGGCCATCAGGGAAGTCCCTCAGTCCCTCATCTGGGAACTAAGATCCCAGAAGCCACACAGATCACCTAAAATTTTTTTTTTTCCCTGAAATCCTCCATTTTGCTTCTGTCACTAAATAATAATCTTTTTCTGAGAGAGAATAGTTTTCTGGTTTTTTTTTTCTTTTATTTAAGTGTGGTTGATTTACAACCTGGTGTTGACTTCTGCTTGCTGTACAGCAGTAACAATATGTATTACATAATATACATATTATGTATGTTATATAACTACACCTTATTATATAGAATAGTGTATAATGTATAGAATAGAATATATATACATATAACTTTTTGTATTTTTTTCCATTATATTTTTTAAGTTTAATTGAAAAACCGGTAGCTTTAAAAAAAAATACTTATTTGGCTTCACTAGGTCTTGGTTGTGGTATATGGGATCTTCCCTCTTCCTACCAGCCTGAGAGAGTTTTAGTTGTGGCATCTGAACTCTTTAACTGGGGCATGTGAGATCTACTACCCTGACAAACGATCCTACCTGCCGCTCCCCGCATTGTCAGCATGGAGTCTTAACCATCGTCCCTCCAATATGTTGTAACAGAATACTGTATAAGGTTGAAGGCAAAAGGAGAACGGGGCCGGGCAGAGGATGAGATGGTTAGATAGCATCACTAACTCAGTGTACGTGAAACTGAACAAAATGCAGGAGATAGAGGAGGACAAGAGAGCCTGGAGTGCTCCTAAGAGGCAGAACAATAAATCCCAAATTCCCAATCCTGTCTCCTCCACTCGCGAAGGGGGGACAATTTTTACTTGTAAAGTAACTGGCCCACAGAATTTTAGCTTTTACCGTAAAACTGTTACAGATAATCACTTAGGATAAGCAGGTAACGGTAAGGGAAAGCGCCTTCAGCGCCGGGCTCTCCTGGGCCCCCGCCTCCTTCCGCCCCAGCGGCGACGCTCCGCCCAGTCTCCGACTCCGGAAGTCCCGCCTCCTCCTCTCAGCCACTCTTTCCGCTATCACGCAGGTGGAGTTAGCTTGGTGAGTGTCTTACTGCGAGCCGTTGTTTCAGTTTTCTAGGGTGTTCTTTGTTTAAGGTCGTGGGAGTGACTCTAGACCTTAAAACCCAGCACCCGGCATTCCAGCCCGCGTAAGTCCATACCTCGTCCTTACTCGTCGGGTATGTGTTCATTTGGGCTTGATTTCGGTGTGAGGCTGGCCGCATGCTCTTGGCTTTTCTGCCTTCTTTACACGTTAAGGCACCGCTTTTCGCCACATTTTTCCTGCTTAAAACCCTTTACTACCTCTACCTCTCCGCCCCATGTAAAGTCTTCTGCGAGGTGGATTCGCGCCCCACCCCCGCAGCCTCACCCTCTCGGCCTCTGGAGGCCGCGCCGGCTGCCCGGTTCCCGGAGAGGCCGCGTCCTCTCCCCGGCCCTGGGACCCCTTCCCTCCCAACCCCTCTGTCCTCGCGTCTCCTCAGGCTGGTCCTTATGCCCCTCAGCCCTCCCCTTCCTGTTAGCCGCCCCCTCACCCTTCACAGGAGCTGGTGACCTGGACCAACCTTGTACCACTCGATGTTCTTTGCTTTCCAATTCGAGATGGTCTTTTCGGTCCGTGGGCATCTTTTTCAGTCATCATTACTGTAAATACGTGGGCCAGGAGGTTCCGAACGGTCAGAGACAAAGCAACTGAGAAATAACAACTGCGGACAAAAAAGAGGGAAAACCGATGGGAAAGTGCACGATGGCTGAGGATGTTGCAAAGAAGCTGTAACATTAAAAAAAAATTTTTTTTTTTACTCTTTAAAGCCTCGCGGTGAAATCAAAGTTAAAACAGTATTTGCAGGGATTGGAAATTACTTAGGGAGGGGGTGCCCTAAATGCAACGCAGGAGGAGCGATAACAATAGTAAGAGTATGGGGGAAGGGATAAGGTATTTGAAAACTTGGCCTTCAGGGAGGGATAATTTGTGATTGGAGCAGCAGAAGACAAAGAGGGGAGAAGTATAACCACGAGGGCGTGCTCTAGAGTGGGGACAAAGGGAGCATCAAAAGGATACTTTAGCCACGTGATGGGAGGAGCTGACTCATTGGGAAAGACCTGTTGCTGGGAAAGATTGAGGGCAGGAGGAGGAGGGCACAGAGGATAAGATAGTTGGATGGCATCATCGACTGGATGGACATGAGTTTGAGGAAACTCTTGGATGTAAGGAAGGACAGGGAGGGAAGCCTGCCATGCTGCAGTACATAAGGCGGCAAAGAGTCGGACACGACTGAGCGCCTGAACAACAAGGGGGTAGAAGGAGTGTTACCTGGAGGGCAAACAAGGAGCAGTGATGGTGGAAGGAGGCAGAAATACCTAAAAATTTAGCGTAATTAGAAAGGTTGTGGGGAAAGAATTGTGAGAGGGAAAACAAGTGGCAGAGCGGGCAGCACTCTGCGGTGGAAATAGGAAGGCAGGAACAGGAAGAGTAGAGAGGAATGAAATCACAGAAACAAATGAGGAGATGGATAATGTAAAGTGAAGGTTCTGGGGATCTGATCATACAACATGCTTTTATTTTTGGCATACTAATTCTTTAATCAGAGTGTTACTAAATACCTGAATTGCTGAGAGAATATCACTTGCATATTCTCACCAGAAAGAGAAAATGAAAATTGTGTGATGATGGAGGTGTAAATTCCTCGATTGTGATCATTATTACACAGTGTATACATCTGTCAGATAATCACATTTCAAGTATCTTATGGATACTGTTTATTCCTCAGTTATACTTCAGTAAATATGGGAAGGAAATAGAGTGTTGCTGGGCTTGTCCCTTCTGAGTGATGCTCAACTCAGATATCACATTAGGTCACTGAGGCATATTGCGTGTATGTTTTGTGCCTGTTAACCAGAAATTCCCCTTCAGATAGTTTGTGTTGGGTGAAAGCTCCATAATAATTAAAATGCCCCAAGTGATTCCCATCTAGATCCCTCACTGAGCATGGTGACTGAGTCCTCACTTCCTGAGGGCTGAGATCTGGGCTCTGCATGGGGATGAACCAGGGCCTGGTCTGTGACCTGAAGGGGCTTGTAGGTCAGCTGAGGTGCCCCCTCCACCCCTCCCGCCACTGCCACTGTGTACATGAGGCCTTACTGTGAGCTGAGTGTGATCTGAGGGAAAATGTGGGAAAACTCATTGTTGCAGTGTGCAGGAGTTGACTGTCCTGAGTCCCACCTGAGACAGTGGGCAGCAGAGGACTCTGTGTTCCACATGGTGAGATCTTCCCTGTGTTTGTGGTTGTGGCACAGGAAGCAGGGATGTTTGTTCTAAGCATTATCAGTGTGTTTTCCACTTTCGGAGCAGACCTCTTAAGATTCATTTTGTCTGAAGAAGCCCTGAAGAGGTGAAAGAGGAAAGAACTGGAATCAGGAATGGCTCTTTCTCAGGTAAAATCATGTTCTCAGTTGATTTCTCAATCTTCCCTTCCTGAAATGTTCTTCTCTGTAAGTGCTAATCTTGCCTGACTCTGAAGTATCCTTTGAAATCAACCTAAGTCTGTTGCAGTTGGAAATTGTTTAGATCACTTTCATCACCTCCTTTCTTCAGTTCAGTCGCTCAGTCATGTCCAACTCTTTGCAACCTCATGGACTGCAGCATGCCAGGCTTCCCTGTCCATCCATCACCAAATCTTGGAGCTTACTCAAACTCAGTGTTCATCGAGTAAGTGATGCCATCCAACCATCTCATCCTCTGTTGTCCCCATCTCCCGCCTTCAATCTTTCCCAGCATCAGGGTCTTCCAGTAAGTCAGCTCTTCCCATGAGGTGGCCAGGTATTGCAGTTTCAGCTTCAGCATCAGTCCTTCCAATGAATATTCAGGGCTGATTTCCCTTAGGATTGACTTGTTGGATCTCCTTGCAGTCCAAGTGATGATCAAGAGTCTTCTCCAACACCACAGTTCAAAAGCATCCCTTCTTTGGTGCTCAGTTTTCTTTATAGTTCAACTCTCACATCTATACATAACTACTGGAAAAACCATAGCTTTGACTAGATAGACCTTTGTTGGCAAAGTAATGTCTTTGCTTTTTCATATGCTGTCTAGGTTCGTCATAGTTTTTTTTCCCAAGGAGCAAGTGTCTTTTAATTTCATGGCTGCAATCACCATCTGCAGTGATCGTGGAGCCCCCCAAAATAAAGTCTCTGTTTCCATTGTTTCTCCATTTATTTGCCATGAAGTGATGGGACTCGATGCCATGATACTTTTCTGAATGTTGAGCTTTAAGCCAACTTTTTCACTCTCCTCTTTCACTTTCATCAAGAGGCTCTTTAGTTCTTCACTTTCTGCCATAAGGGTGGTGTCATCTGCATATCTGAGGTTATTGATATTTCTCCCGGCAATCTTGATTCCAGCTTGTGCTTCATTCAGCCCCACATTTCACATATGTCCTCTGCATATAAGTTAAATAAACAGGGTGACAGTATGCAGCCTTGTCGTACTCCTTTCCCAATTTGGAACCAGCCTATTGTTCCATGTCCAGTTTTAACTCGTGCATACAGATTTCTCAGGAGGCAGGTCATGTGGTCTGGTATTCCCATCTCGTGAAGAATTTTCCACAGTGTGTTGTGATACACAGGTTTTGGTGTAGTCAATAAAGCAGAAGTAGATTTTTTTCTGGAACTCTCTTGCTTTTTTGATGATCCAGAGGTTGTCTTTTCATTTTGTTGATTTTACTGTTTGACACAAAGAAGTTTTTACCTTTGATGCAGGTAAAGTTCCAGCTTCATTTCATTCTCTTAAGGTATCTACTTTTTCAGCACCATTTGTTGTTATTGGGACTCTGTTCCTCTTGGTGTAATCTTGGCAATGCTTGTCATTACATTTTCCGTATATTCTAAGGGTTATTTCTGTGCTTTCTGGTTTGCTCCATGGCTTCTGTATATTTGTTTATGCATGTACCACATCCCAGATGATTTCAGCATTTTTCACATCTAAAAGTGTTAGCCTCCAGTTCCTTTTGGAAGACTTGTTTCGGCCATTTAGGGGTCTCTTGAGATTCTATAGGAGTTTTCACATGATTTGTTCTATTACTACGAACATTACCATTGAAATTTTAATAGGGATTTCATTGTGTCTGTAGAAAACTTTAGGGCTTCCCAGGTAGTGCTAATGGTAAAGAACCTGCCTGCCAGTGCAGGCAGAGACACAAGATAATGTGGGTTTGATCTCTGGATTGGGAAGATCCCTGGAAGAGGGCATGGCGACCCACTCCAGTATTCTTGCCTAGAGAATCCCATGGACAGAGGAGGAGCCTGGCAGGCTATAGTCAATAGGCTCGCAAAGAGTAGAACATAACTGAAGCGATTGAGCACACACAGACATAGAAAATTTTGAGTATTGTGATCATTTTAAGAATCCTGTCAGTTCCTAAATACAGGGTTTCTTTTATTTGTGTTTCTGTGGACGACTTTTAGCAATGTTTGGCAGTGTTCAGTGTATAAGTCTTTGACCTTTTTTGCTAATATTTTTGCCAATATTTCATAAGTATTCTACCTCTTGATATTATAATAAATAGGATTGTTCTCTAATTTCCGGTTGACATTGTTCATTGTGTATACAATTGCAACTGATTTTTCAGTGTTGATTTCTTTTCTTATGCTACATCTTTTCTAAATTTTCTTTTTTTTAAAGTATTTACTTATGCATTCGGCTGTGCCGCATAGTTGCAAGATCCATCTTCATTGTGGCTTGTGGGTTCTTTTAATTGGCATGTGGAATGTAGTTCCCTGACCAGGGGTGGGACCTGGGCTCCCTGCATTGGGAGCTCAGAGTCTTGGCCACTGGAATTGCAGGAAGTCCCTAAAATTATTTTTTGGTGTGGTAGTTTTCTTGTGGAATCGTTTTTCTCTGTACGTGCTGACAAAAAATAAAACATAGAATGGAAGTAATATAACAATAAATTCAATAAAGACTTTGAAAATGGTCCACATTCAAAAAATCTTACATATGAAGCATTTAGAGTAATGCTTAATATCTAGAAAGTATTTGGATGCCTTAAGTCATTGCTATTCTTATCATCTTTGTCATTTAATATCTACTTTGTAAAAATTCCACTGTGGACCTTGTCATCTCTCACTCTTTATTTAAATTTTTGGCCATGCCATGCAGCATGTGGCATCTTAGTTCCCCAAAGGAGTATTGAACCTGTGTCCCCCACAGTGAAATGTGGAGTCTTAACCACCTGACCACCAGAGATGTCTCAATTTTGTCCTCTCTTAAGATGCCAATTATACTGTAAGTCATATAGATAAGGAATATCACTTATTATGTAAAACATAATAGATAACACTTCTGCATAGATAAACCTTTGTTAAATTTTTCTCTGTGTATTTCTTAATTGCCCACAAATATGAAAAATCCACTTTAACTGGAGGATATCATAATTTTATGAAAAAGCATGAGGAATTAAAATTAGGTACCCATAATTTGCTCCAGATACATATAAGTGAATCTATCAGAGTACATACTTCAACTGAAATGATTCTCACCCCTCTCTCCTCCTACTAAGTTTTTTGTGACAATAAGAACTCTTCTCATGACCCCTTTCTGAAATGTTTTTCCTTATAGGGACAGTTGTTATTCAAGGATATGGCCATTGAATTCACTCAGGAGGAGTGGGAATGCCTGGACCCTACTCAGAGGGCCCTGTACAGGGATGTGATGTGGGACACCCTTAGGAACCTGGTCTCTGTGGGTGAGGACCACTTATTATAATTATATATCAGAATATTGATAAGTATATTCACCATACTGTAATTTGATTCCTGTAACTCCTTCCAGTTACAACATACATTCTTTTGACTAATACCTCCTCATTCTACAAACCGTGATACCTACTTTGTTTCTGTTAGTTTGACTTTTTTTTCCTTTTTAATACTGTGTTTTACTGAGGTCTTTATTTAAGTGAGGGTCTTTATTTCTGAATAATGTACTGAGCAAATATTTGCAGTATCCAACTATGTTGGTATAGTTGCTAGATTTCGTTCTTTTTCAGATTTTGTCCGTGGTCTGTTGGACACTTAGATTGTTTTCATGTCTTGGCTATTGTAAATAGTTCAGTAATGAACATGGGAATGCAGGTATCTTTTTAAGATAATGATTTCATAATGGAAGTGATGCATTATATGATGTATTTATTTAGCTATGCTGTATAGCGTGCCAGATCTTAGTCTCTGACCAGGAATTTAACCCATACCGCATGCATTGGAAGCTCAAGTCTTAACCACTGGACCACCAGGGAAGTTAGTAAAAATATATTTTTAGTAACCTTAAATTATTTCTCAAAGTTTGTACACCAATTCGCATTCCTCAGTATAATTATTAGAGTTCCATTTCCTCCACATTCACGATAACAGTTGTCATCTCTTGTCTTTGTGTATGTGTTTGTGTGTATGCGTGGGTGCATGTGCCTTAGAAGGTTGATTCCAGGAATTTCTGGATTTTTTGACTGGAGAATGATTGCTTTACAGTGTTGTGTTGGTTTCTGCCGTAAACGGTGTGCTTCAGCCGTAAGTATACATATATCCCCTTCTGGTGACAGCTGTTCAGTAGGACTGAGGTAATATCTCAGTGTGATTTTCTTTTGCATTTCCTTTGGAGGGTACACATGGGAATTAGGAGTCTTCTATTCCTCAGTCTCAATGAGCTGGGGAGTCAAAGGCCAGGACATTGTCATAAACTTTCTTACATTCTTCGTTTTGGTATTTTCAGGATAGGCAGTGTCTTAGGTCTCTGGTGATTTCGCACTGAATAATTCTCACACACACAGGAATGTGAGAGATAGTGCAGGGAGAGCTTGCAGAAGAGCAGCTCCGTGAGAAAATGCTGAGTGCATATTTATTGGTAATTTGTCTTACTATCTTTTAACTACTAGCAGTAAAGCCAGACAGAGACCAGAACTCTGGGATTAAGGAAGCTTCCTTGTGGAGGTCTGGAGGTAATCACAGGAGAGTTGTAAAGAAAGGTCTTTGAAGATAAGGTGGTTTGTTTTGCATGCAGAACTGCACCTAGCTAATGCTGACCTGTCAACCAGAACGTCTCATTGAAGGACTGGAGTAGGGGAGCAAGCAAGGAAGAGGGAATGAGTAAGATTAAATTCCAGGAGACATTTCTGAGAAAGCCATAAAATATGGTTCCCACATAGGTCCTCCAGCTTCTATACTGGTTTGTAGACTTTTGCCAACATCCTTATTTTTTATTTCCCCCAAAGTCTTTCTTGTTCATTCTTTTTAACTTGTGTTCCTCTCAGGTTAATGAGTATACCTGTCATTTATAGTTCTTTTATCTTCCTTATTATGTTTTTATTTTATTTTTTAACTAGGCTGGGTCTTTGTTGCTACTTGCAGGCTTTATCTGATTGTGGTGTGTGGACTTCTCATTACACTGGCTTCTGTCATTATGGAATGAGGGCTCACTAGTTGTGGTACCCCAGGGCTTAAAGTGCTCCGACTCTAGCAAGCACCTTCTGCCATCCTCTCTTCTCCATGACGATTCTGCTCGCCCAGCCAGGAACTTCATTCTGAAATCCTGGTCTCCCTACTCTATGGTACTGTGGATTCCTTAGTTGTACACTATGTGTGCACAGAATAAACTCACGTCCATTGGTTGGACTGTTCTTGTTTCTTCATTCTAATTTCTGCTAAGGAAATACTTGCCCATTCACCTTGAATATTACGTATGTTTTTATCAAACATGTGTGTGGAAATGGAGCCTATGGAATATGCAGTATGATACCTGACATAGTGAATAGTGTAATAGATGTCAACTTCTCTTCCTTCAATATCACAATCTTTTCTTTGTAAAATCTTTCATTCCAATCACTAAGATAATAAATTTTCTAGACTTCCAGCAGTAATACTAGATGCCAAAATACATGGCACTGTATCAACGTTTTAGTCTTTGGGACTAGTTTATAGTCTATGGCAATTGAGTAATTTTTATCCTACTGTTGTGTGAAAATTGTATAAATCTTAATTACGATGAATTGCTTTCTCATGCCCTTCATGTCTACTGTGTCCTTCTACTACTATGTCTATTCATTCTGTTAATTTTTGAGAGTTTGATATTGAAACTCCAACTAAAAATCTTAATTTATCTACTTAAAAAATAATTGTAATATATAGTGGAACTATATGTAACCTTGTTCTGTATTTTCCAAGTCTCCTATAAATGTGTTATCATACTTTCATAATTTAAAAAAGAGAAAAAAAAATTTAATTCTTTCATTTCAGAGCCTTCCCTGTTATCATGCTTTCATAATTTAAAAAAGAGAAAAAAGTTTTTAATTCTTTCATTTCAGAGCCTTCCCTGGTTAAGAATCTGCCTTACAGTGTAGGGGGTCACAGGTTTGATCCATGGTGAGGGATCACATTCTTTTAAAAGATTTTTATTTTATTTTTTTATTTTTTTATTTTTTTGAGTCAAACTTCTATTTTATTGACAGGAGTCCAAAATGAATACAAAAAAATGCCTCCTTTGCATGTTATATTTTACCTTAAAAGGCTTCTGATAGAGTCAGGTAGATTAAAAGCTAAGAATGTATTTCAGCTTTTACAGTGACCTTTTTAAAAAGGCTTAGTAACATAAGTCACCAACATCAGAGAACGTATGGTCCCACATTCTTTTAAAAGATTTTTAGATGGCTTAATGGAGAAGGGCAATGGCACCCCACTCCAGTAATTTTGCCTGGAAAATCCCATGGATGGAGGAGCCTGGTAGGCTGCAGTCCATCGGATGACTACAGTGACTTCACTTTCACTTTTCACTTTCACACATTGGAAAAGGAAATGGCAACCCACTCAAGTGTTCTTGCCTTGAGAATCCCAGGGACAGGAGCCTGGTGGGCTGCCGTCTATGGGGTCACACAGGGTTGGACACGACTGAAGTGACTTAGCAGCAGCAGATGGCTTAAAATAGTGCTTGTCTTATGTTAAAGGCTCAAAAGTTACTTTTGTAAAAAAAGGCACATTAAGTTCAGTTCAGTCGCTCAATTCAGTTCAGTTCACTCGCTGAGTCGTGTCCGACTCTTTGCGACCCCATGAATCGCAGCACACCAGGCCTCCCTGTCCATCACCAACTCCCGGAGTTTACTCAAACCCATGTCCATCGAGTCGGTGATGCCATCCAGCCATCTCATCCTCTGTCGTCCCCTTCTCCTCCTGCCCCCAATCCCTCCCAGCATCAGAGTCTTTTCCAATGAGTCAACTCTTCGCATGAGGTAGCCAAAGTATTGGAGTTTCAGCTTCAGCATCAGTCCTTCCAATGAACACCCAGGACTGATCTCGTTTAGGATGGATTGTTGGATCTCCTTGCAGTCCAAGGGACTCTTAAGAGTCTTCTCCAACACCACAGTTCAAAAGCATTAATTTTTCCACGCTCGGCTTTCTTCACAGTCCAACTCTCACATCCATACATGACCACTGGAAGAACCATAGCCTTGACCAGACAGACCTTTGTTGGCAAATTGATGTCTCTGCTTTTTAACATGCTATCAAGGTTGGTCATAACTTTCCTTCCAAGGGGTAAGCGTCTTTTAATTTCATGGCTGCAGTCACCATCCGCAGTGATTTTGGAGCCCAAAAAAATAAAGTCTGATACTGTTTCCACTGTCTCCCCATCTATTTCCCATGAAGTGATGGGACCAGATGCCATGATCTTGAAGTTTTCTGAATGTTGAGCTTTAAGCCAACTTTTTCACTCTCCTCTTTCACTTTCATCAAGAGGCTTTTTAGTTCCTCTTCACTTTCTGCCATAAGGGTGGTGTCATCTGCATATCTGAGGTTGTTGATATTTCTCCCGGCAATCTTGATTCCAGCTTGTGCTTCTTCCAGCCCAGCATTTCTCATGATGTACTCTGCATATAATTTAAATAAGCAGGGTAACAATATACATCCTTGACATACTCCTTTTCCTATTTGCAACCAGTGTGTTGTTCCATGTCCAGTTCTGTTGCTTCCTGACCTGCATACAGGTTTCTCTAGAGGCAGGTCAGGTGGTCTGGTATTCCCATCTCTTTCAGAATTTTCCACAGTTTATTGTGATCCACACAGTAGAAAGCTTTGGCATAGTCAATAAAGCAGAAGTACATTTTTTTTCTGGAACCTCTTGCTTTTTGGATGATCCAGCAGATGTTGGCAATTTGATCTCTGGTTCCTCTGCCTTTTCTAAAACCAGCTTGAATATCTGGAAGTTCACGGTTCACATATTGCTAAAGCCTGGCTTGGAGAATTTTGAGCATTACTTTACTAGCATGTGAGATGAGTGCAATTGTGCGGTAGTTTGAGCATTCTTTGGGATTGGAATGAAAACTGACCTTTTCCAGTCCTGTGGCTACTGCTGAGTTTTCCAAATTTGCTGGCATATTGAGTGCAGCACTTTCACAGTGTCATCTTTCAGGATTTAAAATAGCTCAACTGGAATTCCATCACCTCCACTAGCTTTGTTCCTAGACTCATTAATATCCTATAATACTTATATTATGACATCCTTTGCATTATATTTTGAGTGCTCTCCTATCACACTTATTCTCAACAATGTGCTTTCTGACCCTTTTAATAAAGTTACATACCGCTCTCTCTTTCATGTGATTTGGAGCCAGTGAACTGGATATTTAATGGCACTGCATAGGTAGTAAATTGTACTATTTTTTCATTTTTACTATAACTACAGAATGTTTCATTTACATACATTTAAGTTTGATTTTTTATTATTGAATTCACTTTCTATTTTTTCTTAATATATATATTTTATTGAAGTATAATTGACATATAGTGTTTCAGGTACACAACAAGGTGACTCAGTTATACATATATATTATTTTTCAAATAGATTATTTTCCATTATATTGACTGTAGGTCCCGTGCTATACAGAAAATCTTTGTTGCTTGTTGTATATCTACTTTTTAATTAGGAATCTGTCATTCTATTCATACTGAATCAAACAAGTGAAATGTCATAAATTTTTTAGTTAACCAAAAATTCATAAGTTTTCTAAAATATATATATTATACATACTATTTGTATATATGTATACAAAAGCTTTTCTATATACACTTGATAAAGGCTTGAGAAAGAACATTAAAAAAAAAAGAGATGGAGAAATTGGAAAACATAAGCTAAATGAAATGGGAGCACTGAATATGAAATAGAAAAAGTGAAACAAACTAGATAAAAGTAAAAGATCATCATGTAGTCCAGTTGTTTATGGCTGCTCATTGGAAACATACCTGGAGCTTTGTAGGATAAAAGCAATACCTGTGCATTTGTATTTTTCAGAAAATTCTAAGATAATTCTGATATGCATCTGGATTTTAAAGCGTGATTAAAGCTTTTTCTATTAAATGGTAGTTTTTTTGATATAGAATTCTACTGTTTCTCTGTTGACCAATCATGGTATAGTCACAATAGTTACATATGTGTAATATGTGATATTGCATAGTCACAATAGTTACATAGTCACAATAGTAAAGATGCTTGTCAATTTTCATGATTAATATCCAGACAAAAACTTAGAGATCATTACAATTGAAAGCCATAATGGGAACGAGATTAAGCTAACAATATAAAATAATGGCATTCAATTTGTGGGGTCAAGCAGGTTATTGTGGTAATTGGAATTGCATACATTCACATGTGTTCATTTGCCCAGTTAGTCTATGCCTTTTGGTTGGTGCATTTAATCCATTTATATTTAAGGTAATCATCCATATGTGTGCTCCAATTACCATTTTCTTAATTGTTGTGGATTTATTTTCTGTAGCTCTTTTCTTTCTCTTGTGTTTTCCTGCCTAGAGAACTTCCTTGAGCATTAGTTCTAAAACTGGCTTGGTGGTGCTGAATTCTCTTTAAGTTTTGCTTGTCTGGACAGCTTTTGAATTATTTGTGAAATGTGAGTGAGAGTCTTGCTGGGTAGAGTATTCTTGGTTGTAGGTTCTTCCCTTTCATCACTTTAAATATACGGTGTCATTCCCTTCTGGCTTGTAGAGTTTCTGTTGAGAAATCAGCTGATAACCTAATGGGAGTTCATTTATATGTTGTGTGATTTTTTTTTTTTCCCTTGTTGCTTTTAATATTTCATCTTGTCTTTAGTTTTTGTCAGTTTGATTGCCGTGTGGCTGGGTGTGTTTTTCCTTGGGTTCATCCTACCAGGGACTCCCTGCACTTCCTGGACTTGGTTGAGTACTTCCTTTCCCATTTTAGGGAAGTGTTTGACTGTTACCTCTTCAAATATTTTCTCAGGTTCTTTCTTTCTTCTCCTTTCCTCTGGGTCTTGGTGTGTGCAAGATTTTGTTTGTGCCCTCCAAGACTGGAGTCTGCCCAAGTCCTGTGGAATTCCTGTAATCAGATACCATTGGACTTCAAGGTCAGATTCACTGGGGATTCTCAGTGCCTTTATCAGATTCCCAGGTTGTGAAGCCTAATGTGGGGTTCAGAACCTTGACAACAGTGGTATAGCTTTTTTGGTATTGTTTGTTGTCCTCCAGTTTGTGGGTCACTCACCAGTGGGTAGGGGATTTGATTTTATTGTGATTACATGCCTCCTACTGTCTTGCCTCTTCTTTGTCTTTGGACATGGGGCATCTTTTTTCCATGGGTTCCATTGTCCTCCTGTTGTTCAACAGCTAGTTGTGATTTTGGTGCACTCAGAGGAGGAGAGGAGCATACATCCTTCTACTCTGCCATCTTAAACCAGAAGGAAATTCTTCACTTTCTTTATACTGTTTTTGTCTAATTGGTAACTTCCACTTATATAGGTTATTAATTAGATAAGCTAATTTTGACTTGGTTAGTTTTACAATATATTGTGTATTCTTTACCATTTTTATCATTCTTTATCATTGCTTATTTATAGTGTGAATGCAGAATATGGGACCTCTAATAGTTGCACCAGGTGTAAAGACCCTGCCTGCCAGTGTAGAAGATTCAGGAGATGCAGGTTCAAGACCTGGATCAGAAAGACCTCCTGGAGTGGGAATTGGCAACCCACTCCAGTGTTCTTTTCTGGAAGATTCCCTGGGGAGGATGGCGGGCCACAGTCCATGGGATCACAAAGAGTTGGATATAACAGCACACAGGCACATGCAGAATATATGTAAATTATGATTTTTTTCTCCTTGGTATTGAAGCAGCAGTGTTTCATTACTTGATTCATAGATTGTGGGCATAGGGGAAATATACAATTTCTTTAATTCCCAAAAGGAGTTTGTTTAGGTTGAGTCTTTTTGTTACCACTTATTTAAAACGGCAGTCCTCTTAGAAATATTAGAATTATCTCTGATCAGTTTTTTTCTTCGAAACTAATCCTATTCCTTTGTGTTTTATAAGCTCATCATAGGTGATTCTAGGTGTTTGCTTTGCTTTGTTTGGTATAAGTGGTTTTTTAGTGTAGTAGCATATATTTAATGTGAGACATTTATTTATGAATTTTAATATACAGGATAATTGTGGTTTTCTATGTTTCAGCTATATCTCGTGAACATGTGATCAAGAAATTACAACTAAAAGCAGAAGCTGATAAAAGACAAGTGGTCTTCAGTAAGAGTTCACTACTGATAATTCATAACAGAATCCACAATGAAGAAAAACCTGACAAATTTAAAGATGTGGCAAGGACTTTAGTCAAAGAACCCATGAATGTTCACAGAGAATTCACACTGGAGAGAAACCTTGCAAATGTAATGAGATGGGCAAGGTCTTTACTCAAAAAGGAAACCTTACATGTCATCGTCAAATAATTCATGTAGGAGAGAAACTTTATAAATGTAATGAATATGGGAAGCTCCTCAGTAGAAAGATAAACCTTAAAATTCATAATAGAATTCATACTGGAAGGAAACTTTATAAATGTAATGAATGTGGCAAGGTCTTTTGGCATAGGGCCACCTTTTCATTTCATCAGCATATTCATGCTAGAGAGAGACCTTACAAATATAATGAGTGTGGCAAGGACTTTAGTCAAAAAGAAAGTCTTGCAGTTGATCATCAAAGAAGTCATTCTGGGGAGAAACCTTACAAATGTGATGAGTGTGGCAAGGTTTTCAGTAGAAAGAATTACCTTCCAATTCATAATAGAATTCATACTGGAGAGAAACCTTACCAATGTAATGATTGTGGCAAGCTTTTTCAGTATAAGTACAGCCTTGCAAGCCATCTGATTATTCATACTGGAGAGAAACCTTACAAATGTAACGAGTGTGGCAAGCTTTTTCGGCATAAGAACAGCCTTACAAGCTATCTGAGGACTCATACTGGAGAGAAACCTTACAAATGTAATGAGTGTGGGAAGGTCTTCAGCAACAAGAGCTACCTTACACGTCATAATACAGTTCATACTGGAGAGAAACCTTACAAATGTAAAGAGTGTGGCAAGATGTTTCAGTGAACATCCGCCCTTTCAGTTCATAAGCGTATTCATCGCAGAGAGAAATGTTCTTCTAAGGAGCAAGTGTGTTTTAATTTTATGAGTGCAGTCACAGTCCACAGTGATTTCGGAGCCCAAGAAAATGAAATTTGACACTCTTTCTGCTTTTTCCCCATCTGTTTCCCATGAAGTGATGGGACTGGATGCCATAATCTTTTTTTTTTTTTTTAATTGTTGAGTTTTAAGCCAGCTTTTTCACTCTTCTCTTGAACCTTCATCAAGAGGCCTTTTAGTGCCTCTTCACTTTCTGCCATTAGAGTGATATCATCTGCATATCTGAGGTTGTTGATATTTCTCCCGGCTGTCTAGATTCCCATACATGTATCCTGTCCATGTAAAAACATTGTTGAGAAACATTGTGTCCTCAGATGTCACCAAAGAACTCTTCAAATGTTATGGATTTGGTGAATTTTGTGAGCATTACTTAAAAGAGAGCCCACAGCAGGGAACAGATAACTGTAAATGAATGAGTCTTTAGTTCTCTAAGATAGTAAAAGCTGTAGAGTCATTACAGGTCACACCATGTTACGTTAAAACTTATAATATGGGGGCTTCAGTGGTGGCTTCAGGTATAGAATCCTCTTATTAAATGCGGGAGTCACGGGCTCCATCACTGGTCCAGGAAGATCCTACATGCCATGGAGCAATGAAACCCATGGTTCATAACTGTTGTCCTATGTTCTAGAGCCTGGGACCTGCAACTACTGAAGCCTAGAGCCAGTGCTATCCAACAGGAGAACCCACAGCAATGAAAAGCCCATACACTGCAAATTGAGAGTAGCCCTTGCTTACTGTAACTAGAGAAAAAGCCTGCGCCACAACGAAGACCCAGCATGACAAAATAAAAAATAAAACTTGCGGTGGGTTACTCTCCCAGTCGTCTCAGACTCTGTGGTCACATGGACTGTACCCCACCAGCCCCTCTGTCCATGGGAGTTTCCAGGCGAGAATACTGGAGAGGGTAGCATTTCCTGCTCCAGGGCATCTTCCCAGCCCAGGGATGGAACCTGTGTCTCCCACACGTCCTGTTTGGCAGGCTGGTTCTAACCACTGAGCCACGTGAGAAGCCCCAAAACTTACGACATTGTGTTTATATGAGAGGTTGAAGGAGGTATGTTGAAATGGCCGGTTATCTTCATTGTATGAATAGTCAGTGATTTTTGAGTACGTTACCTTTCATGTCTTTCAACATGAAGTCTGTTGATCTTACACTTTTATAGGCCTTTCACAATATTCCCTGGAAAAGAGTAAGCTGAAGGACCAACTTCATTAGGTACCCTTTCTTCACATCCAGCCGAAATTGTGAAATTGAGTAGTGTGTGAATTAGGGTCAGGTAGAAACAGAATAATGTAAAACTAGGTCATGGCTCATACTCATTATGTTCAGGGTGGGCTTCCATTGATAGGCCACAAGTGGTGGTGGACAGAATCCTCCACCAACTGAAATCTTTGAAATCTTGATATCATGTGGAGTGATCCCAACCACTTCAGTGCTCTCAGATATTTTAGCTCTCATTATTTTTCCCTTTCTTATGATTAGAATAATTTGATGTGAGTGTACAAATGTGTTGACTAGAAGTGGATTAAAACGAATGTTACATTGAGGTGATGTGATAGTTCTTGTTCCTCCCAATCAATGAATATGGTATATTTGCCTTGCAATTCAACAACTATGGTTTGTTTCTCAAAAATGCCCTAAATAAAAAGTTATTTTTAACTTTTACTACCATACTATTTTTCAGCATAAAAGCCCGTGTTTTGCTAGATTAAGTTTTTCTTTTACTTTTTGCATACAAATATGTATGTTTAAAATTTCAATTCCAGTTTGTAAATGGCAGTTATGAAAGAATTGCATTCAGTTTTTTCATGTGGTTCCTATCCTTGCAAATTATACTTTTTCTAGATATTTTTATAGACTCTTGCTTTTCTACATACACCATATTAACTTTTCTGTGTCTCCTATTACAAACTGCCACAAATTTGAGTACCTTAAACCAACACAGATTTATTCTCTTGTTTATTGGAGGCCAGAAATGTCCAGTGTATCCAACGAACGCACTGTGCTCCTGCTGGGTTCTCCTGATCACAATTCATTTTCTTGCCCATTCCCAATTCTAGAGGACATGGCTAAATTACTTCCTTTGGCTAATGGTCCCCATGTGTATTTGCATAACACATTCTCAGTTAATTATTGGTTTTGTTCAAATATCTTCTTATCATCTAGGTATTTCCTGAATCTGTTTTTAAACCAGGACTTCCTGTCACTATCATTGTTCATATACAATTTCATTGTACTTACCTTCATCATGATCTTGGTGAAATTACCTTATATAAGCTACGTGAAGTCAGGGTATTCATTTTGTTTCTTGCTACATATTTAAAGATTGGAATCATTCCCCACTTAGACAGTGAATGAATGCCCGAAGTCCTCTTTCTGACTTACTTCACTCTGTAGAATAGGCTCTAGGTTCCTCCACCTCATGAGAACTGACTCAAATACATTCCTTTTTATGGCTGAGTAGTATTCCATTGTATATATGTACCACAGCTTCTTTAGCCATCTGTCAATGGACATCTAGGTTGCTTCCATGTTCTAGCTATTGTAAATAGTACTGCAATGAACATTGGGGTACATGTGTCTCTAATTTTGGTTTCCTCAGGGTATATGCCTAGGAGTGGGATTGCTGGGTCATATGGTGGTTTTATTCCTAGTTTTTTAAGGAATCTCCATACCATCTTCCATTAATGGCTGTATCAGTTTACATTCCCACCAACAGTGCAAGAGTGTTCTCTTTTCTCCACACCCTCTCCAGCATTTATTGTTTATAGACTTTTTGATGATGGCCATTCTGACTAGTGTGAGGTGATATCTCATTGTAGTTTTGATTTGCATTTCTCTAATAATGAGTGATCTCTAGTCTTTCCCATTCTGTTCTTTTCCTCTATTTCTTTGCATTGATCGCTGAGGAAGGCTTATCTCTCCTGGCTATTCTTTGGAACTCTGCATTCAAGTGGGAGTATCTTTCCTTTTCTCCTTTGCTTTTCACTTCTTTTCACAGCTATTTGTAAGGCCTCCTCAGACAACCATTTTGCCTTTTTGCATTTCTTTTCCATGGGGATGGTCTTAATCCCCGTCTCCTGTACAATGTGATGACCCTCCGTCCATAGTTCATCAGGCTCTCTGTCTATCAGATCTAGTCCCTTAAATCTATTTCTCACTTCCACTGTATGGTCATAAGGGATTTGATTTAGGTCATACCTGAATGGTCTAGTGGTTTCCCCTACTTTCTTCAGTTTAAGTCTGAATTTGGCAATAAGGAGTTCATGATCTGAGTCACAGTTAGCTCCTGGTCTTGTTTTTGCTGACTGTATAGAGCTTCTCCATCTTTGGCTGCAAAGAATATAATCAGTCTGATTTCGGTGTTGACCATCTGGTGATGTCCATGTGTAGAGTCTCCTCTTGTGTTGTTGGAAGAGGGTGTTTGCTATGACCAGTGCATTCTCTTGGCAAACTATTAACCTTTGCCCTGCTTCATGCGGTACTCCAAGGCCAAATTTACCTGTCACTACAGGTGTTTCTTTTTTTTTTTTTTCACTCCAAGTGTTTCTTAAGTTCCTGCTTTTGCATTCTAGTCCCCTATAATGTAAAGGAGATCTTTTTTGGGTGTTAGTTCTAAAAGGTCTTGTAGGTCTTCATAGAACCGTTCAACTTCAGCTTCTTCAGCATTACTGGTTGGGGCATAGGCTTGGATTACCGTGATATTGAATGGTTTGCCTTGGAAATGAACAGAGATCATTCTGTCGTTTTTGAGATTGCATCCAAGTACTGCATTTCGGACTCTCTTGTTGACTATGATGGCTACTCCATTTCTTCTAAGGGATTCTTGCCCACAGTAGTAGATATAATGGTCATCTGAGATAAATTCAAGAGTTATCAAAGGAACATTTCAGGCAAAGATGGGTTTGATAAAGGACAGAAATGGTATGGACCTAACAGAAGCAAAAGATATTAAGAAGGGGTGGCAAGAATACACAGAAGAACTGTACAAAAAAGATCTTCATGACCCAGATAATCACGATGTTGTGATCACTCACCTAGAGCCAGACATCCTGGAATGTGAAGTCAAGTGGGCCTTAGAAAGCATCACTATGAACAAAGCTAGTGGATGTGATGGAATTCCAGTTGTGCTATTTCAAATCCTGAAAGATGATGCTGTAAAAGTGCTGGACTCCATATGCCAGCAAATTTAACTCAGCAGTGGCCACAGGACTGGAAAAGGTCAGTTTTCATTTCAATCCCTAAGAAAGGCAATCCCAAGGAATGCTCAAAATTCTCCAAGCCAGGCTTCAGCAATACGTGAACCGTGAACTTCCAGATGTTCAAGCTGGTTTTAGAAAAGGCAGAGGAACCAGAGATCAAATTGCCAACATCCACTGGATCATCGAAAAAGCAAGAGAGTTCCAGAAAAACATATATTTCTGCTTTATTGACTACACCAAAGCCTTCGACTGTGTGGATCACAATAAACTGTGGAAAATTCTGAGAGATGGGAATACCAGACCACCTGACCTGCCTCTTGAGAAACCTGTATGCAGGTCAGGAAGCAACAGTTAAAACTGGACATGGAACAACAGACTGGTTCCAAATAGGAAAAGGAGTATGTCAAGGCTGTATATTGTCACTCTGCTTATTTAACTTACATGCAGAGTACATCATGAGAAACGCTGGGCTGGAGGAAACACAAGCTGGAATCAAGATTGCTGGGAGAAATATCAATAACCTCAGATATGCAGATAACACCACCCTTATGGCAGAGAGTGAAAAGGAACTAAAAAGCCTCTTGATGAAAGTGAAAGAGGAGAATGAAAAAGTTGGCTTAAAGCTTAACATTCAGAAAACAAAGATCATGGCATCTGGTCCCATCACCTCATGGGAAATAGATGGGGAGACAGTGGAAACAGCATCAGACTTTATTTTTTTGAGCTCCAAAATCACTGCAGATTTTGAAATTAAAAGATGCTTACCCCTTGGAAGGAAAGTTATTACCAACCTAGATAGCATGTTAAAAAGCAGAGACATCACTTTACCAACAAAGGTCTATCTGGTCAAGGCTATGGTTCTTCCAGTGGTCATGTATGGGTGTGAGAGTTGGACTGTGAAGAAAGCTGAGTGCCGAAAAATTGATGCTTTTGAACTGTGGTGTTGGAGAAAACTCTTGAGAGTCCCTTGGACTGCAAGGAGATCCAACCAGTCCATCCTAAAGGAGATTAGTCCTGGGTGTTCATTGGAAGGACTGATGCTGAAGCTGAAACTCCAATACTTTGGCCACCTCATGTGAAGAGTTGACTCATTGGAAAAGACCCTGATGCTGGGAGGGATTGGGGGCAGGAGGAGAAGGGGACGACAGAGGATGAGATGGTTGGATGGCATCACCGACTCGATGGACATGGGTTTGAGTAAACTCCGGGAGTTGGTGATGGACAGGGAGGCCTGGTGTGCTGCGATTCATGGGGTCGCAAAGAGTCGGACACGACTGAGCGACTGAACTGAACTAATAGTGATGTTGAGCATCTTTTCATGGTCTTGTTGGCCACCTCTGTGTCTTTGGTGAAGTGTCTTTTTAGGTCTTTTTCCCACTTTTTGATTGACTTGTTTGTTTTTGTGGTATTGAGTTGTGAAAGAAAGTGAAAGTTGCTTATTTGCATCTGACTCTTTGTGACCCCATGGACTATACAGTCTATGGAATACTCCAGGCCAGAATACTGGAGTGGGTAGCCTTTCCCTTCTCCAGGGGATCTTCCCAAGTCAGAGATTGAACCTAGGTCTTATAGCATTGCAGGTGGATTCTTTACCAGCTGAGCCACAAGGGAAGCACTTGTTGAGTTGTATGAGCTACTTGTATATTTTGTAAATTAATTCTTTGTCAGTTATTTCCTTTGCTATTATTTTCTCCCATTCTGATGGTTCTCTTTTCACCTTGCCTGTTCTTACATTTACGTCTTTAGTTTTGAGTTTGCCTTTGTGTATGGTGTTAGGAAGTGTTCTAATTTCATTCTTTTGCACATAGCTGTCCAGTTTTCCCAGCACCACTTATTGAAGAGGCTATCTTTGCCCCATTGTATATTCTTGCCTCCTTTGTCAAAAATAAGGTACCCATAGGTGTGTGGGTTTATCTCTGGGTTCTCTATCTTGTTCCATTGGTCTATGTTTCTGTTTTTGTGCCAGTACCATACTGTCTTGATGACTGTAGCTTTGTAGTATAGTCTGAAGTCAGGAAGGTTGATTCCTCCAGCTCCATTCTTCTTTCTCAAGACTGCTTTGGCTATTCAGGGTCTTTTGTGTTTCCATATGAATTGTGAAATTTTTTGTTCTAGTTCTGTAGAAATGCCATTGGTAATTTGATAGGGATCACAGTGAATCTATAGATTGCATTTGGTAGTAGAGTCATATTCATAATATTGATTCTTCCCGCCCAGGGTCATGAAATATCTCTCCATCTCTTTATGTCTTCTGATTTCTCTCATTAGTGTCTTATAATTTTCCATATACAGGCCTTTTGTCTCCTTGGGTAGGTTTATTCTTAGCTATTTCATTCTTTTTGTTGCAGTGGTGAATGGGATTCATTCCTTAATTTCTCTTTCTGCTTTTTCATTGTTAGTATATATGAATGCAAGTTATTTCTGTGTATTAACCTTATATCCCGCGACTTTGCTGGATTCACTGGGCTAAACAGATCCAACTCATTCCCAAAGGGTTAGCTTAAGTTTTTTCAAGCCACAACATTTTAAATTCAAGGTTCTGAAATGTTCTGTTCTATACCCATCACAAAATAATGATCCTGTTTTTCAGGTGGGATAGTTCTTATTTGTGAGTGACACAGCATGTGGAGAACAGTGATTGAACAAAATGAGAAGATTCCCATTTTCACATAATAGGTCTTCCAGAGGTACCACATGGGGGGATGTGGTACGTCTTGTCTCCCTTATATCTCCATGAATACTTAGTCTTCAGTGTCGTTATACCAACATGGATCTTGGATGACTAAGAAGAGTGAACCCTTTTCAATTTTAGATTTTGTCTTCTTTTCATTAAAACATTAATTTGAGACTTTCTATAAATATGTTAACCATTTGTGTTAAATATCCACCATAATTTTTATATATATCTATAATTTTTTTTTTCTCTATGCCACATAACTAGTATCTTAACTCCTTGACCTTGTATTGAATGCTGGCCACCCTTTTGAAAGTACAGAGTCCTAACCACGGGACCTCCAGAGAATTCTAGGCTCTAGAGGATATCTTAGTCACACAGTTTGTTCACAAGATTTCTTAGGGGAGTAGGGAAATGATCATCACCTGTTAATAACTTCATGTCTACTGCTTTGATCTATGGATAGAACCGACAAGTTAGGCAAGATATTTTGTGATTAAAGTGTTTAAAAGATGTGCTAGGACTTGGGATGAGTAGATCATAGGGCTGCCTGGTTTAACATTAGTGAGAAGACAACAGAGTGCCTCCTGCACAGAATTATTTCCAGCCAAAAGCTGCCTACAAATCCCCATTTGTCAGAACATCATTCCATTTACTTAAATTTATTTTTCATCATTCCATTTTTATGGGCTCATACGTGAAGGACCATCTTCTGTAACTTTTTCTTCCTGACATAGAGGGTCATATTCTTAACAGTGGAACATATTCATGTGGGTCTGTAGCATCTTTTTTTTTTTTTTTATTGGAGGATAATTGCTTTACAATCTTGTGGTCTCTGCCTTACATCATCTTGAGTCAGTCAAATATATATGTATCCCCTCCCTCTGTGACATCCCTCCCCCACCCCCATTCTATCCTTTTAGGTCATCACAGAGTGACTGACTGGGCTCCATGTATTATATAGCAGCTTCCCATTAACTAGCTATTTTACACACGATGGTGTGTATATCTCACTGCTACTTTCTCAATTGTCCTAGCCTCTCCTTCCATCACTCTGTCCACAAGATCATTCTCTCTGTCTACCTCTCCATTTCCTCCTTACTAATAGATTCCTCAGTACTACTTTTCTAGATTCCATATATATGTGTTAATGTACAATATTTGTTTCTCTGACTTCATTCTGTAACAGGCTCTAGATTCTTCACCTCACTACAGCTGATGCAAATGCGTTCCTTTTTATGACTAATAGTCCATTGTATTTACACGTTTTCCTTATCTATTCATTTGTTGATGGATGTCTAGTTTGCTTCCACATCCTGACCATTGTGTAGCATCTCTATATAGCCAGTTGTACGTGCCTATTTACATACACAGGCAGAACAAGCTACAGTTATTTTGATGCCCACAGAGATATAGATTACTATGAGCAATAAATACTGTTAATCCAGTTCTCCTAAGGCCAGTTCTTGAAACTGCCCTAGGCATAGACTTGGCACTGAATCAAGATGAAGCAGTTTATGGCATGGGTGCAGTCAGCATTTTTCCCTCTGGTAGCAGTTACCATATCTGCAAAACTAAAAAATGTGGAACTTCTGTTGTGATCCAGTGGTTAGGAATTTGCCTTCCAATGCAGAGGACATGGGTTCTGTCACTGGTTGGGAAAGTGAGATTCCACATGGCACAGAACAATTAAGCTGGTGTGAAAGACTCCACGTGCCAATAGTAACAACCAATGTAGTCAAATAAATATAAATATTTTAAAAAGAACTTAGAAATGTGCATCAGACAGTGAGTCTGGTTCTTGTGTCCTAACCTTTGGATGCTTGAGCCTTTCTCTTGTGTCAGGGAGGTCTGGAAGACTTCAGAAGAGACAAAAGAGAAAGATAAATACATATGGTATGACTGTATCTGTGGAATCTAAACAAAGGGTAAAAATGAACTCTTCAAAACAGGAATAGATGGTTATCAGGGGCTGAGAAGTGGAGAGAGATACTGGGAGATAAGGATTAACATATACCTACTGGTATATATAAAGTAGGTAACTAATAAGGACCTAACGTAAAGCACAGAATTCTACTGAATTCTACTCTGTAATGAGCTATAATGGGAAAAGAATCTAAAAAAGTGCATATATGTGTATGTATAACTGATTCAATTTGCTGTACGCCTGAAACTAACACCATGTTGTGAATGAACTATACTCCAATAAAGTGTTAAAAGGAAAAAACAGTGAAGATATGGCATGGGAAGAGGCGCTTTGTACTTGGGGGTGGCGTGGGGATGAGTGTAGAGTACTGCTGGGTCCCAAGTGGATTCAGGTCTTTTTTTTTTTTTTTTTTTGGATTCAGGTCTTTTAAGGGGTCAGGATAAGTGACATTGTTGAGGGACTCAGCCAATTATATGTCTATATCCCCTCAAACTTCTGTCCCATCCAGGCTGTCACATGATATTGAGCAGAGTTCCCTGCGTTATACAGTAGAATGTTTCTGTTGGTATCATTTGTTTCAGATTCCACGTGTAAGTGACATTTAATCTGTCTTTATCTGACTTACTCACCTAGTATGATAATCTCCAGGCTCATTCATTTTTATCTTTAATTTTATTTTCCCAACAGTATTCAGTATTTCTTGGATAAATCACTTCAGTTTGTGTTTACTAGTTCAGATATGCTAAATCCTCTGTAGATCTACTCTTGGAATTTCCTTAAGACTTTCCCCCAGGTGTCTGGGCCAAACAATATTAAGGTAATACCTAGTTTATCCATATCTGTGTACACTGTCTGCATGCCCAACATGAAGGACAATTCACACACAGCTTGCTTTCTCAGGTCAGGGAAAGTAATTGACTCTTTTTTCACTGTATTAATCAAGAAAACCATATTCGGGACTTCCTGGTGGTCCAGTGGTTAAGAATCCACTTTCCAATGCTGGCATTGTGGGATCTATCCCTGGGCAGGGAACTAACATCCCACAGGCCATGGGGCAACTAAACTACAGGCACAACTGGAGGGCCTGTGCGCCACAACGAAACAGCCCATGTGCCACAACCAAGACCTGAGACGGTGAAATAAATACATTAAAAAAAAAAAAAACAGGACACCATATTCTCACCAGATCATTTCTTCAGCAGGGCTCAGCTGGTCAAAGAGGAGATAAGTGCATAATTTAGTGACATCAGTATGAGACTTCACTGCTGTCTATAATCATGAACATAAAATCCACTATGCTGTGCAAAAATTTTTTTTCATGATCACCAGAGAAATGGCAAAATGGAAAATATTTTCTTAGCATTGATGTTGCGACCCATTTCCTATAGGCAAGACTAGCCTGCATGACCTTATGTGAGCCAAAGGGCAGAATAGTTGCTAATCAAAGAAGGATGCTCACGCCGGGTCAATCCTGTCTGCTTTTGTCCAACTCTTTGAGATCCCGTGGACCGTAGCCCGCCAGCCTCCTCTGTCCATGGCGTTTGACAGATAAGAATACAGGAGCGGGTTGCCATTCCTACTCCAGGGGATCTTCCCAGCCAGGGATTCAACCCAAGTCTCCTGCACTGGCAGGTGGATTCTTTGCCACTGCACTGATTAGGACACCAGATCACCTAAGACCCTGCAGACACCCTAATCTTGTCAGCAAACCCATCCTTTTGCAATTTTATAATATTGAGTAAAGAAGAATAGAATACTGTGACTGCCTTGATCCTTAGCAGACAATATAACCTCTCCCTACTCACCAGGGAGGGGGCCTAATCTGTTTCCTCCTAGCCTGGCAAATATATAAGCCACTCTTTCTCCTCCATACCTCTCTGTATTTCAAGTAATTTGGTTTGGCATTGGTGCAGAGAGAGTCAAGATTTTGCCATTAATATTACCTCTGGGATCTTGTTCAATTTAATATCAACCCAGACCACTGACTTCAAGATTCAGAGGAACATCTTTCAACACCCAATGGTGTCTTTACGATGTGACAGGACCAGACACAATACATCCCCAAAGGAACACGCAGGGCCCTTCACTGACATTCTAAGGTACATACACCAAAGTTCTTGGGCGTTTGTTGTTGTTTTTATTTATTATTGGTTTAATATTCCTAATCTTCCATTTTTCAACTATAAAATGTATTCATCATTCTTTTTATTTTTGCTTGGTCTTAAGATTTATGGTGACAGAATTGAGCTTACTTCAGACCCTGTATTGTGGAAAGTAGCAATGATTGTAAAAGAATTCTCTCACTTAACTTCTAGAAAAAGGCATACTGCCAAGAGTCAGCCTTCTCCATTATCACCGATAGAAGACCCCCCCCCACTCAGGCCCTTGTGTACCTGGGAAAAAAACACAATTTCCCATTCTTTGCCCTGTCAGTTATTTGGTTGTAATGTTGAGTCGCTGTATCCTGTCTGGCTCTTTGCAATCCCATGAACTGCAGCATGCCATGCTTCCCTTCCTTCACTATTTCTTGGAGTTTGCTCAAATTCATGTCCATTGAGTGGGTGATGCTATCTAACCATGTCATCCTGTCACCCCCTTCTCCTGCCCTCAATCTTTACAAGCACCAGGGTGTTTTCCAGTGGGTTCATTATTTGCATCAGGTGGCCAAAGTATTGGGGCTTCAGCTTCAGCATCAGACCTTCCAATGAATAGTCAGGGTTGATTTCCTTTAGGATTGACTGGTTTGATCTTGCTATCCAAGGGACTGTCAAGAGTCCAAAAGCATCAATTCTAATCTCAGCCTTCTTTCTGGACTGTCACATCCCCACCTGACTACTGAAAAAACCATATTTTTGACCATAAGGACCTTTGTTGTCAAAGTGATGCCTTTGCTTCTTAATACACTGTCCAGTGTTATCATGACTTTCCTTCCAAGGTGCAGGCGTATTTTAATTTCCTGGTTGCAGTCACCTTCTGCACTGACGAGTGTTGAATTGTTCCGCCCCGCCTGGCGCGCGCCGAGGCCCCGCCTCACCCTTCTAAGGCCGCCAGCTCGCCGGCTTCTCTCCACGGCCCGCCCCCTGACGCCCTGGCTCTGCTCAGGCCCCGGCCTCAGGCCGCTCCGCCGTTTCCCTGCGCGTGCGCTCTGTGTCACACAGGACGGGAAGCGGAGAGTCTCAGCGCCCCGTGAGTTTCTGTCTGTCTAGTCAGACCTTCGCGTCGCAGTCTGCTTTTCTGTGTATCGGGGTCTGAGAGTCGCTACTGACTCTAAAGACTATATCCCCACGCCCGCCCCACGACCCCCAGCAAACTCATCGCTCACACCCCACACCCCATCGCTCATCTCCATGAGCAATGAGAAGACTCCCGTTTTGAAGTCGCTCTGAAGCCGGTTCCTGCTTTTGGTCCACTGAGACGTTGCGTTTGGCACCTCTTTCCTGCTTAAAACCACTTACTGACCTCACTGAACCCTTTGCCCTTCCTGCACCTCATAAAACTTTGTTCCGCGAGCTGGTTTAGTCGCTCCGCAGCTTCGGCCTACCGGCCCCCGCTCGCGGAGAGGCCGCGTCGAGAGCCCGCCCCGCCGCTGAGGCCCCCTCCCTCCCAGCCCCTCTGTCCTCGCGTCTCCTTATGCCGATCCTTGTGTCCCGCAAACCTTCCGTTCATAGTGACCCTGTGTGGGGGCAGGTGACCTGAGCCAGCCACGTGTCACCCATGGTTCTTTCCTCCCAAATTCCACCCGCTGGAATTTGGCTCTTGCGGGAGCGGGGCTTCTTATTTAGTCGCCATCCCTGTAAATAGTGGGCGAGGGGGGTCATGAAAAGCAGAGACAGCGACTCCGAGAGAAATAGAAAATAGAGAAAAGCTTGAGGGAGAAGCGATGGCAATGAAGAGGATTGGTGGGGAACTTGAAAGAGACACCTTCATGAAAGAGAATAAGCATTCTGTAGCGGGTGGGGAAAGGAGAGAAGTTTAGAGCAAAGCAGGATCTCCGGAGTTAAAGGTGAGCACAATAAGGTATTCTTAAGTCCGAGTCTTGCGACCCCTGTATCTCCCAGAGTTTGAAGTTCATGACCGTTGAGTCCAGGGATGGTATCTCACCATCTCATCCTCTGCCGCCCTCTTCTATAGCCTTCACGGGAGAGGGGCTGTAAATCAGGGGTCCTAAGGGGGCGACAGTGGAGAGGCAGTTCACACAGACAGCCTGCAAAGGCGATACAAGACTTGGGGCCTTGGCTTACAGACGATATCCTGCTGGGAGAGAAAGGGGACTCCTAGTGATTGGAGGAGCTGAGAAAGGAAACTGAGAGGAAGCGTAGCTACTTGAGGATGCCAGAGAGTCGGGAGGGAGGGCAGAGATGGAGGAAGAAAGGCTGAAATATGGAGATTGAGAATCACCAGGAAGGTTGGAGAGAAAGCATCTTGACGGGGAACAGATGGGAGAGAGAAGCTGGTTGGGAGTCAGGGAAGAAGTAGAGGAGGACAGGCACAGCAGGAGAGCAGAGGGGAAGAGAAAGGGAGATGGAGAAGGAAGTAGGGAAACATAAACTAAATGAAGTGGAAACAAGTAGTGTGCAGGTGGGGGAGGGGACTAGATCCTGAAGAGTGCTGAACTGGTTGGATAAAGATTATTAAGTCATAGTACATTGATTTTTGGCATTAGAATCTAATAAATTTTAAACTTGTTTATACAAATGTGAATGGGAGTTGCAAAACTTCTGTCTGTAAGGCTTCTGCATTTTGTAATTATTTGTATGAAAAGATAACATCCATGTGCAGAGCCTGTAGCTGTGGGGGCTGCAGCAGTGACTTGACTCTCAGAGGTGAATCAGCCCCTTCCCTTTTCCTGGTGTGGAGTACAAGTTATGGAGAGAAGTGGGGCTGGAAGTGACTGACTCTTACTACATGGTGCCTTTGAAGGAACATTAAGCATGTTCTTTGTGATAGTTTTCCGTTTTCCTTTCTCTCTTTACATTACTTTTTCTTTTTTTTTTTTTTGCAGCTTGGGATAAAGATTCATTCATTCAATAGCAAGTTTCTTGTAAACAATTATTCACTTCTGAAATAGGAGTCGATGGCGTCCTGTAATTAATTTATGAATTAATTCATTCATGTCATTCTTTTCTAAATATGCTGTATTCTCAACTCTTTTTTTTTATACTTTGCACCATTATCATTCAATGAAAAAAATTTAACCAGCTGATTCACTTAAAGTTTCTTTCACATTTAGTTGAGGCCCATTTGCTGTTTCCTTTTAACATTATATCTTCGCAACATTTTTTTGGTAACTGGTAAATAGTGATAGACTGTTATGATGAGTACTTAATAAGGATGTCAGTGATTGTTTTATATTAACAGTCAAGACCTAATTTAAGCAATTAGTGTGCTTTCCATTTTCCTCTCTTATGTGATCTGGTAACTAGTGAGCTATGAGCTGATCTGATGATGCTTCCCTCAGGTCCAGAAGCTGAGCAACATTGATCCCTGGAATGATTGGCCAAACTGGATGTGTGACTGTGTGTGGCATTTCTTGGAGGGAGTGTCCAGTTGTAGTTAGAGTTTGAAATGGATCCCAGTTTTGCAAAATGAAAAAGAAGAACAGTAACAGAGGCAGGAACATAGGCTCAGAGTCTGAGAGGCAATCATGAGGCGTCGTTTATGAATAAGGGTCAGTGTGCAGGGACGCCTCCCACCTCCGCTGGCTTTCCCGTGTCCTTAGGTCTCTGCCAGTGTCTCCAGCCTCATCCTGGGAACCAACCCCGTTCTCCTGGTCAGTCTGTCCTGGTCACATTCACTTGATCCTTGTTCATAGACACCAAAACCTCTGTCTCGGATCTTAGTTTCTACTTCTACCTTTAGTCATTAAATCACCATGGCTCTTGCTCTTTCTGTTCCTTCAGGTCTTGGCCAGTGAGGTCTCCCCATCTCCTTCCCATATTCTCTGTCACGTTAATCAGGTTTACTGCCTCTATGTTAATCACCCTCATCAGAAATGCCCTTGTCCTTTGATTATTTGGAGTCTTTCCTCTTTTCCCTTCATTGAATGATGCTTCAATGAAGCAAGTTCCTCTTCCTTGCAGTGAGATGGGTATCTTACTTGGGGTGAGCACTGGAACTGTGGGTTGGGCTGAAGAACTCTCAGGGGAGACAGAGGGGACAGGGTAGGTGATGATGATTCCTGTATCTGTTCTGGACATTTCAAGTGTAATTGATCCTTATCCCATGTAGACACTTCATTACTCAAAAGCAAAAAGATGTGGGGAGTCCTAATGAGCCTGATAGATCTAGTGTCTTGAGGTGTCCCCATGTTTTAGTCTGCTGTGTCACTGCTCACTGCAGCCCCCAGGTCTTCTAACCTCTGTCCACCCAGGAATCGGTTGCCATCTTGGACAGTAGCTCTGCCTTCCAGCCATTTATCTGCTCAGAGCAGGGAATGCTGAGTTTACTGTGGTTAGAAGGTGTGGTTACTGTGCCAGAAGGTTTGGAATCTAAAGGGACATGAAGGTGTCCCCCCTCCTTAAAGAGCTGAGGTATCTTCCAGTTAGCTCTCAGTGGGGAGAACAGGGTTCACTGAGATTGGGGTCTCTCTATCTTTGTGACCTCTTCACTGAGCTCAATCCAATCAAATCTCAAAGACCTTTAAAATTTTGTAATGTCCCCAGTCTCTGACAGGTTTACCCAGGAGGGCCAGCTTCTTGGTCTCCGTACTGAGTGCTGAGTGCCCTTGGATTTGCACCTTGTGGCAACTCTATTGCAATGCCCATGCCCATGGTCACTACTGTTTAGCCTCTTATTCAGCTGTGCCCAGAGAAGAGGTAGGAAATGGAAAGAAATGAAGGGGAGCTTGTCAGGGGCTCCAGGAGGGTTGTGGGAGCAAGAGTGGATCTCTGGATAAACCCAGTGAATGGTGTATGTGTGTGTAAGAGACAGGCATGCTTGTGTGATCACGGGGTGTGTGAAACTGTTGACAAGGGCGGTCTCAGTTCTGGCTGGAGGAGCTCCATGTGGGCTTATGTTAATTGTCAGCTTGTGGAATGGTGGGCATGCCAGTGTCTTAGCTCAGTTTCCCTGGACACAGATGCTGTAACAGAGGTTTGTGTGCCTGGGTTAATCGGGAAACGTGATCACACCTATGGAGAAAGAAAGGGCGTGGGATTGGGAAGAAGAATGTTTTCCTGCAGTGTGTAGGAAGCAAGGCCTGAGCTGAGCCCACAGGGAGGTCTGGGTGCAGGAGGATGGGCACAGTGGTTGCAGAGAAGGGGGGTGGATCCAGGAGGTGCCCCACAGCACCCCCTCCACACAGTGGATTTTTTGTGGTCTTTAGGGAGGGCGAGAATCAGTCTGCAATGCACAGAATAACGGTTGATAAAATGCTGGAGATAAGTTCATGGGTTACCTTTAGTTTTTCTGTTATTTTCAGTTGCTACTGAAGAACGTTTCAGGTGGAAGGTTAAAAAAGAGAACTTGGAGTGTTTCCTTGGAAGATGTTGAAGTTGCACTGGGGAATGTGCACCAGCCTACACATCTGTCTTGTATTATTAGAGTTTGGAGATAACAGTTGGGGGCTCCTGGGGTCACTGTGACTGATAAGAAGATGTCTTGAATCTGGTTGGTGTTTGGGCGTCTTCATGTGTATTATTCCATCATTAACGCAGGAGCTGTTAAGGCTTCGAACCTTCTAGGGATTGCATAGCTGAGTGGGTGGATTATTACTGGGTTTCTGGGGAGTGTGTTGGCCCAGATTCAGTTTTGGTAGTTTCTTTCAGCCTTGAAGGGAAATAGTTGGCCCTCGGCTTTGATGGCAGAAGAGTTTCGTCAGGGAGGGCCCTTAAAATCACATGATGTCGGGAAGGATCGTTCCTAGAATCCAAGGGTCGTCAACTCCACAGCGGCCTGTAGTACAGAGGGTTCTTCTGGACATGACGCAGCTGCTGCTTGTTGCTGCCAGTGCAGTAGATTCCTCTCCTGTTCTCTCTTTGTCTTTACAGATCACGTGTGTGTGCCACGTGTGGGTACAATACAGATAACAGTTGTGAACAGTTGATAGGAATATAAATGTTAACCTGGAAAATTGTACGGAGTTTCCCCAACATGCACAGGGTCTTGCAATCTCACTCAGAAATTTTTAAAAATGTTTATGTATTTGGCTTCGCCTGAGTCCTGGAGGATCTTTGGTTTTGGTGCACAGATTCCCTGGTTGTGGTGCTCAGGCTTAGTTGCTCTGCTGCTTGTGGGATCTTAGTTCCCCAACCAAGGACTGAACCCACATCCCCCACAGAGCTCAGCTGGTTCTTAACCACTGGACCACCAGGGAAGTCCAGTGCAGAACCAGTGTTATGAGGGAGTTACCTGCACTGTTGTAACCAATACTGCATGATTCACAACAGCCATTTGTTGTAGAAACAACTTGAATGTCTGTTGTCGGTTGAGTGGATAATGAAACCATGAGTGTATGAGACAGCCTAGGTCCTGGGACCTTTTACTGCAGGTCTTACACCTGGACGAACGTCTCCTAGAGCAACAGACCACAAAGAAAGTGTAAGAGACAAAGAAACTATAACCACATTCATGTGCAGTCAGCAGTTCTGAACAAAAAGAGAAAAAAGGGCCACAAACCAGCTGTTCTGAGGCTCCAAAAGCAAAGGCAGGTCACGGCCCTGATCTTGCTCACAGCACCACTGGGGGTGCTGAGGAGGGCAGATCACCTCAGCTTCCTTCCAGCTTAACCATCAATCCATGCCTACCTGCACCCCCAGTTAAGGGACCTCATCACCCCCCTTCTTGGCAAGAGCAACGGCACCGATTCTTATTCTTGCTCACCTTTAATACAGCAGGCATCCCAATAAAGCCTTCCCTGAATTTCTTCTCTGGTTTCGTAACTCTTTCTGTTCATTAAAGAACCCAAGCAAGGATCCAGGTTGGCAACAAGGAAGTGTAAGTGTTAGTCACTCAGTTATGTCAGACTTTGCTATCCCAGGGACTGTACCCTGCCAGGTTCCTCTGTCCATGGAATTCTCCAGGCAAGAATACTGGAGTGGGTTGCCATTTCCTTCTCCAGGGGATCTTTCCAACCAAGGGATCAAACCTGGGTCTCCTGCATTGCCAGCAGATTCTTTACCCTCTGAGCTCCCAGGGAAGTCCTGGTTGGTAACATACACCAAGGCAATCCCACATACATATATGTAATGACATATTATGTACCCATAAAGATGGTGATTTTTGTCACTTGGGACAACTTGGATGCATGTAGAGAATATTATGCTAAGTGAAATAAAACAGACAGGGAAAGATGTGGTTCCATTATGTAGAATGTAAAAAAGTGGACCTCACTAGTACCACACAGTGGGATGGTGGTTATCTGGGGCTGGGAGGTGGGGAGGATGGGGAGATGTTGGTCAAAAGGTACAGACTATGAGTTGTGAAATGAGTGCGTCCTGGGGAGGTGTGTGCAGCATGCTGACCATAGTTAATCCTGTTCTGTTACTGCATGCTGGGAATTTGTCATCAGTGTTGTCACCACACACAGAACATGGGAATTTGGAGGTGATGGATGTGTTGGTTAGTGGTTTGTGATAAATATTTCACAGTGTACACATGTGTCACATGGTCACAGGGTGTATGGTATGTATACACACAACCCTTTCATTAGTCAGTTCTCCTCCATCAGACATGCTCCACAGGTTCTCGTGTGGGGCCTCGCCCCAGGAATGTGCACAGGCCACAGATGATTCTGATCTGGATCCTGCATTGAGCACCAGGGCTCTTAGCCTCCACTTCTGAGACTGAGATCAGGCCCTGGGGGAGTGGAGGGCGCTCTGCTCTGAGTGGGGCTGGACCAGGGCCTGCTGTGTGACCTGAAGGAGATTGCCTGGTCAGCAGAGGTGCCCCCTGCTTGGAGCCAACACACGAGATCCCACCCATGACAAGGTCATGGGGAGAAAACCTGACAAGAAAGGCGGATCAGGTCTTCAGGGGTTTCGAAAAGGCCAGCTCACAAGATCCCACCCATGACAAGGTGATGAGGAGAAAACCTGACAGGCAAGGCAGATCAGGTTTTCAGGGATTCCGAAAAGCTGCCCCCAGCGCTCACCTTAAAGATGATATCTGTCTTTTTGATGCTTGCTTCTATAGACTACTCCCTAATTTCTGTGACATAGGCAGAAGGCCTTTCCTGATCCCTTTCTGTTAGAAAACGCCGCGGGAAGAAAGAGCCACCTCTAAGGACCGTTGATGAAGGCCTTTATTGGGCGGTCGCTCTCGGGCAGAACTCCCGGGGGCGGGTGAGTGAAGAGACAAAGGGAGTCTGCCACCAGCGAGAACGGGGGTGGTACCTATATACCCTGGCGGATACGGAAGCGGCGGGACGTTTTTGAATATGCTTGGAGTCAGGCTCTAAGGTGCTGATTGGCCTTTTGTCCCCCGTCGGTTTTTCTTGATTGGCCGGAGTCTTGACACCTTCGCATCCATCAGTCTCCCTGGCAACGGGCTGCTGATTGGTGGATGTCTGTCCCTGGTACTTATCTGGTACTTTATGGCGGGGGCAGTCAGCGTGACCTTTCACTTTCCACATAAGAATTTACTTAGAACTTGAATCAATAAGTTTACCGGGTGGTGGGACTTTACGAGATTATCCAGGGTGAAAGGAGTGTTTTAATTTAAACTCCTTTGCTGGCATTTTAGTTTGTTGGACAAATGCATTTATGCCCTTGATACTAATATGCATGACTGCTCATAATACCCTAATCATAAAACAGCATAAAGAACCTGATCATATAAAGGCCCTAATAGGCACAGAGCCTTCCTGGGGGCTAGGAAGCTCTATTAGAGAACACAAAAATACTATTCTAAAAGTGGTTATAGTTAAAGATTTAGAAAAATAAGAGTTTAGAATTGTTAATTTTAACCAGGAATGCTAAACAGGGGCTGCCTCACTGGAGCTACAGAGTCTTTGTGTGGTAAGCTTTTTAGATAAATTTAACTGATAACTTCTGCAAAAGGACTGACCTTTGTGTTCAATAAAGAATAGATTAGGGAAAACAGCTTTGCATTCACCTAGGTCAAAAATGTCAATAAGCCCCAAGGCCAGAAGGTAATGATAAGACCCTCATAAACAAAGAAGTATGCAGAAAACACCCTGGTTTCGTGAAGGACAAGCTGATGTAATGTTAAACTATCTTCCCCTTAGAAATGTACTAACTTAGGGTATAAAAGCTACGGTAAAAAATAAAGCACTGCCAGACTCTGCTGCACACCCCCAATCTTCTCTCGCTCTCTCTCTCTTCTCTCTCTCTCTCTCTCTCTCTCCCCCCGACACCGTTCATCCTGAGGGTGCCCCTGGATCCTGCTGAGGCTAGACCCCAGCAGCCCCCTGCTGCTGTGTGCTTGAGCCCTCACCAGGAAGGGAGTGTGATCCGAGGGAAAGTGTGGGAAAGTCCTGTGTTGGTCTCTGTGTGGGAGTTGCCTGTCCTGAGTCCCTCCTGAGACAGTGGGCACAGGGGACTGTCTGTTCCTCATGGTGAGGGCTTCCCTGTGGGGGGGTGCGCGGGGCGCTCAGGAAGGGGTTGTGTTGATTCTAAGCATTAAACAGCATGTTTTAAACTTTCATAATAGACCTCTGAAGACTCATTTTGCCTGAGGAAGAAGCCAAGAAGAGGAAAGAACAGGAGTCAGGCATGGCTCTTTCTCAGGTAAGGTCATATTCTTCAGTGGATTCTCACGCTGCCTTCCTGAAATATCCTTCTCTGGACTCGCTAATCGTGTCTGACTCTGGAGTGTCCTGTCTGACTCCTGTACGTGCACACTCACCCGGGGCCTTCCGTCAAGGCCTGTCATCTCTATTTAGATCCCGTCCCGCCATGACCTGGTTCCTGGCCCTTGTGACGAGGCTCCGCTTGGCACTATCCTGGGCAGGGCTTTACACCCATGGGTTGGAGACAGAGTCTCAGTGCTGTTCGGCAGCTGGGACTGTTTAGGGCCCATCTGGATGCGCTGTCTGCTCTGTGTCAACCAGGGTAAGGAAGCTGTACCTAGAGTCAGGTATTAACATGTACAGCATGTGGTACAATCTGCGAAAGAGGCCAATTAGGGGAAATTAGTTCTGACGTTTTACAGTACATTTAAAACTAAGTGAGGACCTCCTTGAAAACTTAAGTGTTTGGGGATGGAATGGAAAGTTTAGAAAGAGATGTCAGTGCTAGGCAGTGTTCCATTACCATTAAGTATGAAATCAGGTTTACTAATTTATTTTTTTCTTTCTTTTTTGGCTGCACAATGCAGTTTGCAGGGTCTTAGTTCCCTGAGTAGAGACTGAACCTGAAACCCTGCAGTGGAAGTGTGGAATCTTAACCAGTGGACCATGAGGGAATTTCCCAACTTAACTAATCATGATTCAGTATTTTCTTAATGGAATAAAATAATGAATTTTGGAGTTTGTTAATAAGTACATACCTAAAATTAAGAATAAAAAAGTCACATTATTATTTATAAAATATATTTATTTCCTGTACTCTGATTTCACTGCTTCAGTGTCTTTTCCCTAGTTCTGGCGACTGGCGGCCACTCTCTGGTTGCAGTGCATACGCTTCTCATTGCAGTGGCTTCTCTTGCCTTGCAGCACAGGGTCTCGAGCGCACCGGCTTCAGTAGCTTCACCTCCTGGGCTCTACAGCTCTGGTTCACGGGCTTAGTTGCCCCTCAGCATGTGGGATCTCAGACCAGGCAACAACCCGTGTCTCTTGCATTGTCCAGTGGATTCTTTATGAGTTATCAGTAGGGAGGCCCACATACTATTTTTAAATACAGGTACTTATAGATTGGAAGAAATCTGCTGTATGTTATTTCCTGCTTGTATTACTTTTTATTTTTTTCAACTAGAATAAGATAATATTGAGGACTTCCCTGTTGGTACAGTGGCTAAGAATGTGCTTGCCAATGTACAGTGCACAGGTTCCATCCCAGGTCCGGAACGATGCCTCAGAGCAACTAAGTCCATGGGCCACAACTACTGAGCCTGTGCCCTAGACCCTGTCAGCCATAACTACGGAAGCCCGCACTCTCTAGAGCCTGTGCTCCAAAACAAGAGAAGCCACTGCAGTGAGAAACCCATGCACTGCAGCTGCAGCTAGAGAAAGCCCACTCACAGCAACGAAGACCCAACATAAGCAAAATAAATAAGCTTTGAAAAAGAAATAGAATGTTGACAAAGTTACTGAATGAAGAAGTAAAATGAAAGAAGAGAATGGGAACCCACTCCAGTATTCTTGCCTGGAGAATTCCATGGAGAGAGGAGCTGGCGGGCTGCTGTCCATGGGGTCGCAAAGAGTCAGACATGACTGTGTGACTCACACAAAGTTACTGAAGTACAGTTAATTCATTTGTAATGTCCCAATGATGCCGAAATATGCACGAATAAAATGAAAATGTGAGCATCATCCCAGAATGAGTCAAAGGGCAACTCTTTAGAGAAGGGATTGGCCACCCACTCCAGTATTCTTGCCTAAAGAATCCCATGGGCAGAGGAGCCTGGTGGGTTACAGTCAGCAGGGTTGCAGAGTCTGGCATGAGTAAGCAGGTAAAGAGACAACTTCCACACACAGCAGATTGAGCTCTGAAAAACAAATCTAAACGTCTAACTTTCTTTCTGCAGATTCTTCAGTGACTTTAGCCTCTACCTGGCATCACCCCTCTTTTTCCCTGTGTCCCAGTCACACTGGCTGGTTTTCTGTTCAGTAAATATCTTCCTGCCTCAGAGCTGGCACTCAGGCTGTCTCTCTCTCCTTGCAACACTCTTCCATTTCCCACCTTGCCAATCCTAAGTGTTTCTTCCTCACAGAGACCTTGTCTGATTTATTGATGTAGGTCAAGACATTCTGTTAAATCTTCTCTTAGCACCAGGCCTGTTTCAGAGCACTTACTACAACAGTAATGCTAAAATTATGGATGTAATTGGCTGACTGGTTGCTTGAATGTAAGCTCCATTATGTTCACTGCTGTATGCTCAATTTGAGGCACAGAGTTGACGCTGAATAAATTCTGATTGAGTGAAAGAAAAAAAGGCAACTCGTTTAAATCAATTGTTTACACATGCATGCATGAGTGCGTGAATATGTAACTCCATGGTTTTATTAGAAAACATTATCTCATAAATATGTTTTATGCTTTGTACAGGGGACTCTGTGGATGGTCTTTATGCTCTGTTAGTTAACTCTTTGATTCCATAGGTTCAGTTTTCACTCCCAACCACCTGAACTCAGATGCTGTTGCCTCATTGCTTAAACATTTGATCAGAGCAGTTTCTTAAAGTGAAAATTTTTCCCCCGTAAGACGGACACAGATCTTTCTCTAATGTGCTGTTATGTTGATGACAAGTTCATCTGTGTGAAGTCTTTAGAGTAATGCTTAGTGTGTAGGACGTGCTGAAACACCTGTCATCAGTGTGATGATGTCGTCATCATCATGATGTGTGTGTTCTTTTAAAGTCACTGTGGACTTTGTTGTCTCTGAAGACACCAGTTTTGCTGTAACTCATCTAGATAGTGAATGTCACTCAGTGTAGAGTGTAACACTTCTGCATAGACAACCCGTTGATTGAATTTTTTGGTATGTTTTTCATGTATTGTCTACACAAGTGACAGATTCATGTTGATTGCAGGATATCATAATCTTAGAAAACAACAGAGGAAATTAAATTAGAGACTCACAGTTTGTTCCAAATAGATTTGCATGTATCTATCAGAATATTACTTCAACTGAATTGAACCTTACTCCTCTCACTTCTTATTTTGAGTGAAACTAAAAACCCTTCTCTGGAGAAGGCAATGGCACCCCACTCCAGTACTCTTGCCTGGAAAACCCATGGACGGAGGAGCCTGGTAGGCTGCAGTCCATGAGGTCGCTAAGAGTTGGACACGACTAAGTGACTTCACTTTCACTTTTCACTTTCATGCATTGGAGAAGGAAATGGCAACCCACTCCAGTGTTCTTGCCTGGAGAATCCCAGGGACGGGGGAGCCTGGTGGGAGGCCGTCTATGGGGTCGCACAGAGTCGGACACGACTGAGGCGACTTAGCAGCAGCAGCAACAGCAGAAACCCTCCTCAGAGCCCGTTGGTGAAATGTGTTTTCATTTCAGGCACAGTTGACCTTCAAAGATGTGTTCATAGAGTTCACTCCTGAGGAGTGGGAATGCCTGGACCCTGCCCAGAGGACCTTGTACAAGGACGTGATGGTGGAGACCCTCAGGAACCTGCTGTCTGTGGGTGAGGATCACTTCCCTCTGAAGTAGTGATATACTTTGGGGTGTCTTTGCATGTTCCCTCTGTGTCTCTTGGGAGCCCCTGTTTTTCTTACTGAGATCAAAGCCTTGTTGACTCTCACATGTAAGGCTTTGTGATTGGCATCAGGAGTTTAAACTTGTCTTTCCGTCCAGTGACCTGCCCACTGTGTGATACACAGGGAGTTTTTCCAGAGCTTGAGTGTTTATGAAGCTGATTTCAAACTTGTGAAGGATCGAACCCATGCCTCCTCTATTTGCAAGCAGATTCTTTACCACAGAGCCACCAGGATGTTAAGGAAATTAAATAGTCTTGTTTAGGCTTCAAGACAAAGCAGTACATTCCTCTGACCTTCCTTCTAACCCGCCTGGACACACCCTGACTGTGAGTGCCCTTACTGCCTGCTGTGAGTGCAAGGCCTGTGACACCATAAATAAGTTAGGGGACAAACCTTGAGTTATTCAGCCATCGGAGGGGCTCTAGCCAACCAAGCCCCAGGCTTAGCAGCATCCAAGTTTTATAAGATGAAACAAACAACATTAAGATGAAACCAGAGCTGCTGTTTGCTCACAGATTGATGATGATATCAGTTTGTGTCCTGGGATTATAAGCAGGAACCCCGAACTGCAATCTTTGAAGTCTCACCCACAGAGTGGACAGCTGCCTGGGACCTTTTCCCAGTTGAGACTCCAGATGTGCTGTGTCCTGGGACTTCCCAGCGCTGTTTGAGTCTGGATGTTGGTCAAAACCCAATTTGGTGATGTATCCTCTGCTGTTTCTATTTCTCTTTTCTTTTAATGTTAGTATATTGAAAGTCAACTAGATAATTCTCTATCTGTATTATGTATTATTTATTTGTATGGGGATTCCCTGGTTTCTCAGATGGTAAAGAGTCTGCATGCAATGCTGGAGACCCATATTCGATTCCTGGGTTGGGAAGATCCCCTGTAGAAGGAAATGGCAACCCACTCCAGTATTCTTGCCTTGAAAACCTCATGGCCGGTTGAGCCTGGTGGGCTACAGTCCATGCGGTCACTAAGAGTCAGACACGAGTGAACACCTTCACTTTCACTTCTTTCATTTGTTTAGAACATGTGGCTTATCTTGTTAACAAATCCTTTGACCCTCAGTCGAAAGTGAAAATTTTTGGCAAAACATTAATTGGCGCTGTGAGCAGGATTTGTGAGACAAAATGCCACTCTGGGTATGTCATAGCTTTTCTTCCAAGGAGTAAGCATCTTTTAATTTCATGGCTGCAGTCACCATCCATGGTGATTTTCGAGCTCAAGAAAATAAAATCTGGCACTGTTCCCCCCTCCCCCACCATGTATTTGCAATCAAGTGATAGGACCAGATGCCATGGTCTTAGTGTTTGAATGTTGAGTTTTAAGCCAGCTTCTTTTTACTGTCCTCTTTCACCCCATCAAGAGGCTGTTTAATTCCTCTTTGCTCTCTGCCATTAATGTGGATTCATGTGCATATCTGAGATTGTTGATACTTCTCCTGGCATTCTTGATTCCAGCTTCTGTTTAATCCATCCCAGCATTTTGCATGATGTACTCTGCATATAAGTTAAATAAGCAGGGTGACAATATACAGCCTTGATATACTGCTTTCCCAGTTTTGAACCAGTTAGTTGTTCCATGTCCGGTTCTAACTTTAGCTTCTTGTCCTGCATACAGGTTTCTCAGGAGACAGGTAAGTTGGGTATTCCCATCTCTTTAAGAAACTGCTCTTTAGTTTTTACATTATTCATTATTTAGTTTCTTTTGGGTTATTTACCATTACAATATGTTGTCTATTCTTTGCATGCATACTCAGTCTTACAGAGGTGTCTGACTCTTTGTGACCCCATGGACTGTGGCCTGCCGGGCTTCTCTGTCCATGGAATTTCTTTCAGGCAAGAATACTGGAGTGGGTTGTCATTTCTGTCTCCAGAGGATCATTCAGACCCAGGGATTGAACTCTAGTCTTTTGCATCTCCTGTAGTGGCAGGCGGATTATTTATCACTCAGCCTCCTGCAAAGCCCTGTCTGTTCTTTAGCATGTAATTATGTATAAGTATGTGTATATTGTATATAATGTATTTTTTCCCTCCTCAATTATGAGACAGTGTGTTTACTACTTATGAGACAGTATGTTTACTACCAGTTAGAGCCAATTCATTTGAATTACAGGTGATCACTTTTTTTTAAATTTTTTAAAATTTCACTTATTTATTTGGCTGTAGTGCATCTTTGTTGTTCCATGAGCTTTTCTCTATTTGTGTAGAGCACGTGGTACTCTATAGTTGTGGTGTGTGAGCCTCTCATTGCCTTGTCTTCTCTTATTTTGGAATACAGGCTCTAGGTTGTGATAGCTTGTGTAGTTGTAGCATATGGGCTCAATAGTTGTGGCTCCCAGGCTCCCAAGCATAGGCTTAATAGTTGTAGCTCATGGGCTTAGTTGCTCCACAGCATGTAGGATCTTCCCAGGTCAGGGACTGAATCCATGTTTCCTGCATTGGCAGGCGGATTCTTTACCACTGAGCTACCAGGGAAGCCCGATTACTCTTTCTTTTTAAACACTATTCCTTTAGTGTTTCTTTTATTTTGAAAATCATCGCTGGGAAGATTCATAATTCTGTTTAGGATGGGTATTACTTTTGGTGTAAGATCGTGTGTTCAACATGAAAGAATTTATTTATGAATTATAATTAATGGGATACCTATGGTTCTTATATCTTGTAGGTATGTCTCATACACATATAAGCCAGAAATTACTGACAAAAGCAAGCAGTGATAAAGGAGAAGTATTTCACACAGTGATGTTGGGAAGACCTGAAAGCCATGAAATCACAGATTTTTTCCTCAGAGAGGTCCAGGAGAATTTGCATGAATTTGAGTGTCAGGGGAGAGATGATGAAAGAAATTACAAAGGAATGTCTATAACTATAACCCAGAATAAAAATCTCACTAATGAAAATGATCGGCACAGTAGAATTGCGGTGGGAAATAAGCCTGTTGAAAATAAGCATGGATCAAGCTTTCAAGATGAACTGCAGATACTTCAACCTGAAGGGAAAACATTTGAATGTATTCAAGCTGTGAGGAGTAGCAACAGTACCACCTCAGATTTACGACTTCAGAGAACTCCTAGTTTCTGCACCAGCATTTCTAATATGTGTGAGAGTGCTGTTATGCACCCTCCAGTACTGGCACAAGACCAGAAAGCACAGAGGGGAAAAGCGTACAAATGTACTGGGTGTGCCATGACCTTTGTTCAGGACTCGGAACTCACTGGACATCAAAGGATCCATAGAGGAGAGAAACCAAATAAATGTGATGTATGTGGAAAGGCCTTGAGTCAAAATGCAAGACTTAGAGTTCATCGGAGAATTCATACTGAAGAGAAACCATATAAATATTATGAATATAGCAAAGCTTTTAGTGCACATTCAGCCTTTACTGACCATCAAGCAGTTCATACAGGAGAGAAACCATATAAATGTAGTTTATGTGGCAAAGCCTTCAGTCACATGTCTTATTTTACAGTTCACTGGGGAATTCATACTGGACACAAACCTTACATGTGTAATGAGTGTGGCAAAGATTTTAGTGCACATTCAGACCTACCTTACATGTGTAATGAGTGTGGCAAAGATTTTAGTGCACATTCAGACTTAACTAGACATCAAGCAGTTCATACAGGAGAGAAACCATATAAATGTCATGTATGTGGAAAAGCCTTTAGTAAAAACACACGACTTACAGTTCATAGGAGAATTCATACTGGAGAGAAACCATATAAATGTGATATATGTGGCCAGTGCTTTACTCGAAATGCACACCTTGGGATTCATCGTAGAATTCATACTGGAGAGAAACCGTATAAATGTGAGGCATGCAGAAAAGCTTTTAGGGCTCATTCAGACTTAAGTAAACATCAAGCAATTCATAAAGGAGAGAAACCATATATATATAATTTATGTGGCAAAGCCTTCAGTTTCAGGTCTTATTTTACACTCCATTGGAGAATTCATACTGGACAGAAACCTTACTAATGTAATGACTGTGGCAAAGCCTTCGGTCAGAGTACAAGCCTTAAAGCTCATCAGAGAATTCATACTTTAGAGAAACCGTATAAATGTGATGAGTGTCATCAGAGAAATGCAAATCAAAACCACAATGAGGTACCATTACATGCCAGTCAGAATGGCTGCTATCCAAAAGTCTACAAGCAATAAATGCTGAACCCTCTTACACTGTTGGTGGGAATGCAAACTAGTACAGCCACGATGGAGAACAGTGTGGAGATTCCTTAAAAAACTTGCCATATGACCCAGCAATCCTGCTGCTGGGCATACACACTGAGGAAACCAGAATTGAAAGAGACACATGTATCCCAATGTTCATCGCAGCACTGTTTATAATAGCCAGGACATGGATGCAACCTAGATGCCCATCAGCAGATGAATGGATAAGAAAGCTGTGGTACATATACACAATGGAATGTTACTCAGCCATTAAAAAGAATACATTTGAATCAGTTCTAATGAGGTGGGTGAAACTGGAGCCTATTATACAGAGTGAAGTAAGCCAGAAAGAAAAATACCAATACAGTATACTAACGCATATATATGGAATTTAGAAAGACGGTAACAATAACCCTGTATTCGAGACAGCAAGAGAGACACAGATGTATTGAACAGTCTTTTGGACTCTGTGGGAGAGGGCAAGGGCAGGATGATACGGGAGAAAGGCATTGAAATGTAAATTATCACATGTGAAACGAATCGCCAGTCCAGGTTTGATGCATGATACAGGATGGGATGGTGGGGGTGTAGTTGGGAGGGGGCCTCAGGATGGGGAACACATGTACACCCATGGCGAATTCAAGTCAATGTATGGCAAAACCAATACAATGTTGTAAAGTAAAATAAGTATAAAAAAATGTGATGAGTGTGGCAGAACTTTTAGTGCACTTTTAGTGCACATCCAGACTTTACTAAACATCAAGCAGTTCACACAGGAGAGAATCCATATAAATGTAATTTATGTGGCAAAGCCTTCAGGTACACGGCTTCCTTTGCAGTTTATCACAGAACTCATAGTGGAGAGAAACCATACAAATGTGATGAGTGTGGCAAAGCTTATACTGCACGTTCAACCTTTATTTACCATGAAGCAATACATATGGGAGAGAAACCATATAAATGTAATTTGTGTGGCACAGCCTTCAGGTACAGGACCTACTTTTCAGTTCATCAAATAATTCATAACAGAGAGTAACTTTACAAATGTCCTCAGTGTGGCAAAGTCTTTAGTCAGAGATTAGTCCTTACAATCAGAGAGTTCATGCAATATGAAAATATAAATATGTAAATATGATATGTGTGGTCAGTGCCTTACTCAAATTGCACACCTTGGAAGCTGCATGGCATGTCAAAAAACAACAAAAAAAAATCACCAAGACCCTTTGTCAATCTCCAACTGGATTAATTGACCCAAATGTGGCCTAGCTATTGCTCCAAGCAGTTACTAATGCAGTATCAGTGTAGTTTTCTACCAGACTGTAAATTGTTTTTTTAACTTAAGGTCTGTTTAAAGTGGGGATGATTCATTTGTTTATTTTTGGCTGTGCTGGGTCAGTCGTGTCCAGACTCTTTGTGTCCCCATGGACTGTAGCCCTTAAGAGGAGCCTGGTGGGGTCACAAAAAGTCGGACACTACTGAGTGATAGTTTCACTTTATCTCCTAGTTTTCAGATCTCCCAGTTATTGGTTGACAACCCTGAATTTTACTTGGCAGTGTATTAACTTAGTTCAAACACACTGAGTGGGACTCAAACTTATCTGGACTTGCTGAGGAGGTGGGTGGGTCCATGAGGCGCTTACTGATGTACCAAGGTAGTATCTCCAAAGCACAGACTGGTGCCTGTTTCTCTCCATCCTGAATTCGTAATGGCGACCCACTCCAGTACTCTTGCCTGGCGAATCCCATGGGGAGGAGCCTGGTAGGCTGAAGTCCATGGAGTCTCCAAGAGTTCGACACAACTGAACGACTTCACTTTCACTTTTAACTTTCATGCATTGGAGAAGGAAATGGCAGCCCACTCCAGTGTTCTTGCCTGGAGAATCCCAGGGACGGAGGAGCCTTGTAGGCTGCCATCTGTGGGGTCGCACAGAGTTGGACACGACTGACGCGACTTAGCAGCAGCAGCAGCAGTCGCTGGGGCACTGTAGTGTCTAATGAGTTTGATCCTTGAAGAATTGGGCTGTCAAGATACTTTTCTCCTTACAGGTGTTGGTAGGAAGCAGCCGGTTGTAAGAGTTGTGTGTTTCACATTCTAGCTTGTCATCCCTACACAAATCCAGTTGTTTACTTAAACTGCTTAAATTAATTCTAATTGCAGGAATATCTGGGTTTCTGGGTCCAGCCACCACCCTGTATTAATGCCCAGCCCCGCCACCACCCTAGGTTTCAGTTCCCAGACCTCGGAATCCCTTCAGCCTCATCAGCAGGAATCCTGTTAAGAATAAACCTTACGAGACTGTGCTTTGCAACAAGAGAAAACCCAGGAGCAGCAACGAAGACCCAGAGCAACCAAAAATAAATAAATAAATAAGATATAAAAAAGAAAAAAAAAATAAACCTTACTTTACAGCATAATGATCTCACAAAATTTTAAGTTTTTACTTTAAAACTGTAATGTGACAGTTACCTAAACTAGGGAGGAATCAATGGTGCAACACAGGACACGGAAGACCCTCAAGTACTTCTAAACCCAGACAAGCTATGCTGGGAACCAAACGGGAGAACGTGCACCCGCTCGGCCCCGCCCCTCTCGGCAGGAAGCTGGCGTGTGCCCTAAGCCCCGCCCTTCTCAGTGGCGTCTGCTCAGGCCCCGCCCCCAGCTCCTCTCCCGTCTTTACCCAGGTCCGCGAGTTTCCATCAAGTCCCGAAACCGTGACTGCGGAGCTGAGGTCACTGTGGGGAGCGTGAGGTACCTTTTTTCCCCTAAACTGCACCTGGGTGTCCCCTCTCCTCCATTTACGAGGTCTTCGGACCGTCAAATTACCCTCACCTGCTCCTCCACACCGAGTAATTTTAGTTTTGGCCCTCAGAGGCCGGACTCATGTACGGATGTGAGTATGGATGTGAGAGTTGTGCTACGAAGAAAGCTGAGCGCTGAAGAATTGATGCTTTTGAACCGTGGTGTTGGAGAAGACTCTTGAGAGTCCCTTGGACTACAAGGAGATCCAACCAGTCCATCCTAAAGGAGATCAGTCCCGGGTGTTCATTGGAAGGACTGATGCTGAAGCTGAAACTCCCAATACTTTGGCCACCTGATGCGAAGAACTGACTCACTGGAAAAGACCCTGATGCTGGGAAAGATTGAAGGCGGGAGGAGAAGGGGACGACAGAGGATGAGATGGTTGGATGGCATCACTGACTCAGTGGACATGAGTTTGAGTAAACTCTGGGAGTTGGTGATGGACAGGGAGGCCTGGCGTGCTGCAGTCCATGGGGTCCCAAAGAGTTGGACATGACTGAGTGACTGAACTGAACTGAGCGCCTAAACATTGTGTAACTGTTTGGGTAATTTTCTTCTTTTATACGAAAGGGTAAAAGCGGATAAAGATGACTGCTACAGCCCTTGTGCTAGAGTGGAGTAGGGCTGAGGTGGCAGCAGGACCCTCTGTCGCTGAGGAAAGTCATGGGTGGAGGCCAGTCTGGGTGGATTTTCCAGTTATGTCCAATACAAGTCCTGTCAGGGTTAGATTTAGTGATTTAGGTTAAGCATAAACATTTGTTGTGGGTCGCATGGGTTTAAGCTGAATAGAGATTATGCTGTTACTGTAATGAATCCACAGCCTCCACTGTGATTGTATAAAATTGTTGAAGAGCACCTGTATTTGTATCTGCTTGGCCATGTCATCACCCAATATATAGAAAAGACATAATTCTGACCCCTTTCCCAGGCTGTGAAAAGTTGGAAAAGAGTGTGGTAACAAGAATTAGTATTATTGTGGAAATTCCTTGATGATCCTGTCGTAGGGCTTCATGCTTTCACAGCCAAGGGCCTGGGTTTGATCCCTGGTTGGGGAAAAAAAATTAGTACTGTGATAAAAAGCATGTGCTCAGTCAAGTCCAACTCTTTGATAACCCCATGGCCTGCAGCTCACCAGGTTCCTCTGTCCTTGGGATTTCCAGCAAAGAATACTGGAGCAGGTTGCCATTTCCTCCGCCAGGGTGTCTTCCTGGCCCAAGGAATGAACCCATGTCTCCTGCACTGGCAGACACGTTCTTTACCAACTCTGCCACCTGGGAAGCCCAGGTAAGAGGCAGGAGTAAATATCTTAAGAAATGATTAATATTAGAATCAGAGTGTATCATGCTGTAAATTCTACAGTAGATTATGTGACAAATAGTACTACTGGTGCAAACATTGCGGAATAATCTCTTTTGTAACGAAGCGATCATTTTAACGTTAAGATTATGATTCAATGTTCATCTGAGCTGATTATTTCTTGTCTGTATGAATATTGTTGAAATCAGGCTGATGATAGACACATTTGAGACAATGATTTTACATAGGAATAGATATATAATACTTCTATAACTGTTAGAGTTTGTTGTTATACTTGGTATTGTTAATATGAATATTGTGAGTAGTGTAAAGGAGGAAAATAAGTTTATTACTTTTATTTGAGGTTGCACCAGTTTTTTAGTCCCTCAGACCAATGGAAAACTACAATCCTTTAAAAGCTTGAAAAAACCATCTTGTTAGGTATGGAACCATGAATTAGCAGTTATTGCATATTATTTGTTCAATAAGATTTAGTCTTATATTACTAGATTCAAAATGTAGTATTTATGTTTTTTAAAAAACATTTACAGTATAAGAATGCTAAAATGATTTGGAAATTTAATGGTAGGAGTAAGAGAGGAAATGGAGAGATATGAGGGTGTTTTCTCATGTAACTGATGGCTTAATGTTATTGATATCATGTGTGTATTTGCATTTTTTGGCTTTTTTGCCTTCAGTCCAGGTAGACACTGCCTTTGAAGACACTTTCCTTCATAAAACCCTTTAGTACCTCTGGGCTCCCATGAAGTCTTCTTCCTGGAGATGGATTCACAGTCCCAGCCTTGCCCTTGGCTGAGGCCCCGTGCTGTTTACAGTCCTGGGATTTCTCAAGAGCCCACCCTTCTCCTAAGACCCCCTTCCATCTCAGCCCCTCTGTCCTCACGTCTCCTCAGCGGGTCCTTCTGCTCCGCCGTCCTCCCCTTCTGATCACCCATTCCCCTCGCCCCATGTAGGGTAAGGTGACCTGAGCCAGCCCTGTGACATCCAGTGTTTCTTTCCCGAATTCCACCCCGCTAGAAAATGTGTAGTCAGTGGCAAATTTGTAGTCAATCTAGGAATAAAGGAAAATTTTTTTTAAATAATAATAAAAAAGTTTAAAAAAGAAAATTTACTTTAGCTGACCTGAAGATTATAACTCAGCAGACAGAAGCTCACAGGTCTTGAGAACTGTTCTGAAGAGATAAGTCGGGGGAGGACAGTGTTTAGTTGATGCTGGTGAAGGGAACCCTGTAATCAGGCACACGTTTTGGTGGAAGTTTACCGCTCTTCTTGATGAACAGATACCTTCCTTAATGGTTTTTGTGCTTTTCTAAATATGGGAAGATACAGGAATACAGGCTTATACAAATTTCTCCTCTGAAAGTACTTGATCTAAAGGCTTGTTCTGTCTGGGACCACCCCGAGCAGAGGGTGATACTCCTGGGAATTCCTGTCATGGCAGTGGTAGGTCAGTGACTGACTGAGGTGTCTAATGACTTGATTCTTGTAGAACTGGGTGGAGGGCAGCATTGTCTGTTTTTCAATCGCTTCCATTTCTACCTTCATTTCAGCCAGTGTTTGGGAGGCATTTTGTGACCAGTTTGTCCCATGGTGCTCAGTTCAGTTCAGTTCAGTCACTCAGGCGTGTCCGACTCTGTGACCCCATGAACCACAGCACGCCAGGCCTCCCTGTCCATCACCAACTCCTGGAGTCCATCCAAACTCATGTCCATTGACCTGGTGATGCCATCCAACCATCTCATCCTCTGTTGTCTCCCCTTCTCCTCCTGCCCTCAATCTTTCCCAGCATCAGAGTCTTTTCCAATGAGTCAGCTGTTCGCATGAGGTGGCCAAAGGATTGGAGTTTCAGCTTCAACATCAGTCCTTCCAATGAATACCCAGGACTGATCTCCTTTAGGATGGACTGGTTAGATCTCCTTGCAGTCCAAGGGACTCTCAAGAGTCTTCTCCAACACCACAGTTCAAAAGCATCAATTCTTCTGCACTCAGCTTTCTTTATAGTCCAACTCTCAAATCCATACATGACCACTGGAAAAGCCATAGTCTTGACTAGATGGACCTTTTTTGGCAAAGTAATGTCTCTGCTTTTTAATATGCTATCTAGGTTGGTCATAACTTTCTTCCCAAGGAGGAAGTGTCTTTTAATTTCATGGCTGCAGTCACCATCTGCAGTGATTTTGGAGCCCCCCAAAATAAAGTAAGCCACTGTTTCCACTGTTTCCCCATCTATTTCCCATGAAGTCATGGGACCAGATACCATGATCTTAGTATTCTGAATGTTGACCTTTAAGCCAACTTTTTCACTCTCCTCTTTCACTTTCGTCAAGAGGCTTTTTGGCTCCTCTTCACTTTCTGCCATAAGGGTGGTGTCATCTGCATATCTCAGGTTATTGATATTTCTCCCAGCAATCTTGATTCCAGCTTGTGCTTCCTCCAGCCCAGTGTTTCTCATGATGTACTCTGCATATAAGTTAAATAAGCAGGGTGACAATATACAGCCTTGACATACTCCTTTTCCTATTTGGAACCAGTCTGTTGTTCCATGTCCAGTTCTAACTGTTGCTTCCTGACCTGCATACAGGTTTCTCAAGAGGCAGGTCAAGTGGTCTGGTATGCCCATCTCTTTAAGAATTCACCACAGTTTCTTGTGACCCACACAGTCAAAGGCTTTAGCATAGTCAATAAAGCAGAAACAGATGTTTTTCTGGAACTCTCTTGCTTTTTCGATGATCCAGGGAATGTTGGCAATTTGATCTCTGGTTCCTTTGCCTTTTCTAAAACCGTTGAACATTTGGAAGTTCACAGTTCACATATTGCTGAAGCCTGGCTTGGAGAATTTTAAGCTTTACTTTACTAGCGTGTGAGATGAGTGCACTGGTGTGGTAGTTTTAGCATTCTTTGACATTGCCTTTCTTTGGGATTGGAATGAAAACTGCTGGGAACGCACATTCCCGGATCCAGTGAGGATTTTCTTCTGTAGATGAGTCAGTGTGTTGTTGCCAGACCAGGCCCTGTTAACAGTGACACCAAGTTCAAGTTCGTTCTGCTTGGGACGAGGAATAAGCACTTTATTCAGAAAGCCAGTAGACAGTGAAGATGGCAGACTAGTGGCTCAAAGACCCATCTTCTTCCAGCTCCAATTTTTGCAGGGGAGTGGAGGAGGATGTGGTTGGTTATTGCAGACTTGGTGACTGCACCTTTGGCGAAGGGAGCAAGTACACACCAGGCAGGGTCACACAGATTGCAGCCACAAGGACCGCTGACCATTGGTGGAGGCGGACAGCTAACGGCCAGGCCCCACCCCTTTTAGAACTCCCCATTGCAAGTGTCCACTCCACAGCCTCCTGAGGAAAGAGGTGACCATCTTTCTGGTTACCTCCTGAACTGGGGTGATTAGAGGGTGATCATGGAATGGAGTTGATCAGCTTTGGACCAGAATATTCTTTAAAATTTTTAGTAAGTAATGCTGTTCTTTTTCTTTATGCACAAGTATTTAAATTTGATGAGATCTCTTATACAATGAAATTTTAGCCTCAGTACTTATCTTTTTGAAGAGCAACCTTAAGTCTCCTCAGGGTTCACACACCCATTGCTCTGCAGGCCTCTTAGGCCTTGGGTCATTTTTCTGGTGATAACGGGATCACCTTAACCCAAGTGCAATGTATCCGTGGCTTTCCTCCAGTCAGCTTGACGGCTGAGTGTGAGCTGAGTAAGACCATGTATGGGCTTGTGCGCCTGCACTCAGCTGGTGCTCAGGCCCCTGTTGTCTCCAGGTTTTGAGGAGAACTCAGTGTCCAGGCTGGAGAGGATGTCAGGCTACGTCAGCTGGGTGGGCAGACCTGGAGGCAAGCTCATGAACAGAGCTTAGTGCCATGCCCAGTCTCTTAACACCATTGCCAGCTGCTGGGTCTTTGAGAGCCTTTATCTGTCTCCCACCCAGCAGACACCTGGAATGGGCCACCATACACTATATCCAAGAGGTTAATTTAAGCCTCCTTCTCAGAGCCAATCTGATCCATAGCAGAGCCACTGACAACGCCTTATCCTGAGTTAAATTAGTCTCTTGACATATTCCAGCACTGCTCCTTTTTTACTGTATGATTGCTGTGTTGGTGTTTCCTGTTGATTGTGATCTCATGCAAGAGTGTAAGCTTATTGATTTGTAGCTCTTTAGAGGCTTGTTGGAAGCACACCCATGATCACTGAAGGGCATTAGGTAAGCAGCATCAGGGAATGAGCTCCTTAAGGAGGGATTTGATCAATTCAGAGGCTTTTCTTTCCAAGTCAGATGTGCCTCCAGCCATCCTGAAAAGTGTCCAGAAACACTAGCAGATACCTGACATTTCCTGTGGATGGAGGCATTTAGAAATTGCAGAAATGCGATTTGCGGGTCTCCAAAGAGCTCTGGTTCCTTACATCTCAGAAAGAATTCAGGAGGTGACTTACTACAATAGGATGCTTGTGAGGCTTACAGGCAGGTGGGTGGGACAGTGCAGCCCAAATGTAGTGGGCTACAGTTGATAATCAGGGAAAAGTGGGGAGAGGGCAGCAGACCACCTGCTTCCTCATTCTGAGTCGATGTGGCCTCCATCATAAGCTCCTCCTCTTTAGCCACAGAAGTTCATTCTTGAGTCATTGGGAGGGGTATTAGTCTTCTTTTCTGGTTTGCAAGACTAGGGTAATAAATATACTGTGAAGACTCTTCATTTTAGGAGATTATGTTCAGTGATTCTAGTTATTGGTTTTAGGACTAGAATTGAAAACAAATATAAAAATGGAAACTAGTTGTCTGGTAATACTGAAGGGGTGCTCTAGGGCTTGTCCTGCAACTCATGTTAGTGTTGATAGGTCTGCTACTCGTGTTCAAATGGGTATCAGCTGAGGGGTGGGAATGTTGTGCTTTGTTGTCATTTGGATGAATGGTGGGCCTAAGGCTGAGCAAAACTAGGACTAGTACTTCTCCAAGTTTATTAGGAGTTGTTTGTAGAACTGTGTATGGAGAACTGTAGAAGTAGATGTTTTTCATTCTGGCTTTAAATGTGGTGGTATGTTAAGGGGACTTGCTGGGATGTAGTTGTCCAGGTCTCCTGGCAGATCAGGTGTGAGTAATACTAAGATTACAATGACTAATAAGGCACCTAGGATGTTTTTGCTTGTATAGAAGGTGTCAGTTCAGTTCACTTCAATTAGTCGCTCAGTCGTGTCAGACTATTTGCGACCCCATGGACTGCAGCACGGCAGGCTTCCATGTCCATCACCAACTCCAAGAGCTTGCTCAAACTCATGTCTACTGAGTCAGTGATGCCATCCAACCATCTCATCCTGTCATCCCCTTCTCCTGCCTTCAATCTTTCCCAGCATCAGGGTCTTTTCCAGTGAGTCAGTTCTTCAAATCAGTGGCCAAAGTATTGGGAGTTTCAGCATCAGCATCAGTCTTTCCAATGAACACCCAGGACTGATCTCCTTTAGGATGGACTGGTTGGATCTCCTTGCTGTCCAAGGGACTCTCAAGAATCTTCTCCAACTCCACAGTTCAAAAGCATCAATTCTTCAGTACTCAGCTTTCTTTATAGTCCAACTCTCACATCCGTACATAACTACTGGAAAAACCATAGCTTTGACTAGATGGACCTTTGTTGGCAGAGTAATGTCTCTGCTTTTTAATATGCCTTTGGACAGATGTCCGCCACCCTCCCCCTCCCCTCCCTCTCCCCCCATCTGATATAAAGCAAATTTTCCTTTCCACCAGCCTGCCCTGCTTATTGGCTTTCGAAAAGCGAGCGGCTGGACCACTCCACCCCCCCACCCCCCAACACATACCTTTCCCTAACAGATTTTGGCGCCCAGCATGGGGCTGGCTACTACTATCTTTGGCTGGCTACTGCCTGCTCCTGAGCTTTTATGGCACCTGGCTCTGCTGGGTTTTCCAGGGAAGAGCTGTGGCTGTGACGATGTATTAGCCTGGTGCTCGTGGCTAGCTCACTCTGAGTAGGGTATTTGAGGAATGTTCCAAGCAGCTGAGAAGACCATTTGTTTTGAGGATCCTCCCTGTTTCTCTCCTGCTTGGCACTGGCTGCCAACTCACACTTTTCTTGGTGGAATAGAAACTGACATTTGGGGCGAGCTGAAGAGCTCCAAAACCGGGTGAATCCACCGGTGTGCACACAGGCGACTTTCCCATCTGTGAGTGCCAGTGCTACTTGGGCATTTTGCCAGTTGGTTCTGACATATGTCTGATTTGAGGATCATTTGTGAGCACTGATTGCTATTTCGGCATTTTTGCCAGTTGGTTTTGATGTCTGCCGTTGAGGACCGTTTGTGAGCACAAAGTACTCTTTGGGTATTCTTGCCAATTGGTTCTGACATCTGAGCACCATTGAGGACCGTTTATTTTGGGAAAGTGTTTGTTTGGTACTCTGTACTGGTCACCCTCAGAGAGGGTTTATGACGGATCTGTCATCTGGTGTGTGAGTGTATATTTCATTTGTGTGATTGGTATTCTTGTTGCCTTATGTAAAATGGGAAATTCAGCTTCAATTCATTAAGAAAAATTTTAGCTGTGAATTTATGACTAAAACAGGAAGATGATTTTTTTTTTTTTTGGATAGTGTACAGCTACAGTATTCTTCAGACTCCAGAAAAGGTTAAGCTGAAAGTCTTGAAATTAAAAACAAAAAAAAAAAGCTTCTTTTTGCATATGCAGTTAGAGAAAGCTTACTTGATAAAACACTTTTTTCAAACCCTGAGAAAACAAAAACATGCCTCAGAAAAAGTTTGAGGTTGACATTTATCATGCCCTTGAGACACAAACACAGTCCACTTTGCCTCGATCTTCAGCCTTGGGTTAACTATGTAAAGGAAAAAAGGCTTTAACATTGAATGTATAATTTGGCTATAATCCATAAACTCATTACCTACTTTTGTATTCTTGTAAAACCAAGAGGAATTCTAAAGATGTTTGGGTTTATTAAGGATACCTGTTGTACCACTGAAGAAAAATTCTGCTAGGAAAAAAAATGCGTGTTTTTTGAAGTTATAATGTATGTTCTTCAGTTTGCGTATCAGAAAATGCTGGTGTAACATTTCAATCACTTGTTTCTTGGTTTTGTTAAGACTTTCAAGGGTTAAAAATTGAGATATGTAAAATGATAAGCAAATCATTTCAGTATGTAAAGCAAGTAGGATATATGTTGTCAACAAAGAGAAGTTATAAAGAATGAAGATATTTTTGTTGAGGAAAAATGATGATAATATTTTGTCTTACAGTTGTTTGTTTCTGGACAAAGAAATAAAGGACAAATTTGTTTGGATCTAGAATGTGACAAAAGGTTTGTGAAAAGGAATTTTGGGAAAAAAATGTGTGTGTTGTCAGGATTAAGATTAGACTGACTTTAATTAGGTAAATGAATTTTGTTACTAACAGTAAACTGATGCAAGACTAAAATTGGTTTTTCTCTCTGTTAAGAAAGCAAAGTTCTCCTGTAATTTTTATCTGATTTTGGTAACAGAGACTTCTAATGGAAAGTAATTTTTTGTTTCTGATGAAACTCCAATACTTTGGCCACCTGATGCGAAGAGCTGACTCATTGGAAAAGACCCTGATGCTGGGAAGATTGAGGGCAGGAGGAGAAGGGGACGACAGAGGATGAGATGATTGGATGGCATCACTGACTCAATGGACATGGGTTTGAGTGGACTCCAGGAGTTGGTGATGGACAGGGAGGCCTGGCATGCTGCAGTTCATGGGTCGCAACGAGTTGGACATGACTGAGCGACTCAACTGAACTGAACTGACCTGAATCATACTTTTGACTGCCGTGTTCAGGATGGAAAAATTGTCCAGGAAAGTTGTCACAGAGTATAACTGCTCATGATGTGTAGCACTGCTGGCTTTAAGTGTACTGCTTACAGCACATGTACAGTGTTTGTGTGACAGTCAGGTATGAATGATAAAATGTAGAGCCTATAAAGAATTTCCCTATTAACCTCCGAGTCTGTTCATGATGTCTGATTACCTTTCCCCCAAGGTGTATAACTAGGCAAATATAAACATAAAAAGGAGGTCTAGCACCAAGGGATGTGGATGGACCCAGAGCAGGCAAATAAACCACTCTGGCAGTGTTAGAAAAATACACTGATTATCATTGCTGTCTATGGAAAGAGTTAACAACTTAAAAGGTGAAAATGAGGGAAGAAATATTCACATTTTGAGGTATGGGGAAGTCATTCTGGCCTATCCATGATTTAATTTAAACTTTAAGCTAAACAAAACAACCTCTTTGTGGCCTCTTAAACATACATTGTAAAAAAAAAAAATACATTGTGCATCTGCTTTAATCATTAAGAAAAAAATAGTACAAAGGTGGGTTTTTATTATTATACTTATTGTAATATGTCTAGTAATTTTCAAATGTTTGTCCAGACACTATGAAAGTTTATTGCCTTTCCTGTTCTGTACCGGTCCCTCCTCAAGATTGAGGAGTATCGAAAAGGGGGGATTGAGATGGAGCAGGACTCTAAGATCCTTGCCCCTGCCACCATGTCTTCTGCCTGCCTTTTGCCTGTGCAACACTTTAATCAAAGAATAAGTTTAATCAGAGAACTGAGAAATGTTGAAACGAAAACAGTCTAAGGAGACAAAATAATAATAATGTAGTCATTAAGCCTAGTCAAGGACCTTTAGTTCTTTCTCAAGGGCGGTAGGTAATGTTCTGAGCCATATCCTGGGAGCTGTCCTACAGATACCAAAACCCCAGGTGGAGAAGGTAACTACATGAGGAGCAGACTGTACCCAGGACTTGAGCTGCCACAATTCCAAGAACTGATCGCAAAGAAATGGGAACAAATGCACCCCAGAACTAAAGATTAACTGTACCTAAAACAACCAAGAATGATGCTAGTCAGACCACTGATGACCAATTTGAAGATGACTGTTAGAGATGACTGTGCTGTTTCTGTGTGTTGCCCCTCACCCCCGACTCTGCCTATAAATGCCCTCACCCCTTGCTTGTCGGGGGGGAAGTTGGCCTTTGGACAAATGTCCACCACCCTCCTCCCATCCCCAGTTGCCGGCATCTGAAATAAAGCAAACTTTCCTTTCCATCAACCTGGCCTGCTTATTGACTCTTGAGCTACAAGCAACCGAACCCCCAACACATACCTTTCAGTAACAGCATTGCAGGTGGATTCTTTACCAGCTGGGCTACGTAGCTCAAATCAGGTTCCAAATCTGGAAGAGCATCACGTAAGGCCTCAGTCTGTTTGTTTGTAGCTAGACCCAGAACCTCAGTGTTGCATACTTTAGCATCTATTAAGTCTTTTATCTCAGTTATAGTGTTAATCTGTTTTTTAGTTTTGTTAACATCATTTGGTCATAAGGGTGGCTTCCTTGTCCCTCAGGAAACAGAGTGGAGCCTAACTTAACTAGTAAGTCCCTTGAGTTAAAAGAGAGGTGACAGGCACAGATATTGATGTGGAAGCAACTGGCCATTGTTGGAGCATGAAGGGGGTACCTGGAAAGTGGGCCCTGTGTCGGTGCTGATGTTCCCATTATGTATTTTTACGGTTGTTAAGGTTTCCAGCCCTTCGGGTTAAGATGGAAAGGACTGCGCTGGTGTCTGAGGGATTCCATCTCGGACCCTGCTTCAGTGACCCCCCGAGCTTCAGCACTAGTTACATGCACGGTGCTGTAGGCAGAGGCCCTTGTGACCTCGGGGCCCCTCAATGTTGGGAAACCATCCAAGGCCGAGGCCCCAGGGATCTCAGGTGTCTGGGGCATTCCCTCCTCCACCTCCCTGGCTGTCTGTAAACGGGCGAGTCCACCACCATCTCTCCTCCAGTGCCCTTCTGCCCACACGGGGCACCCTGGGTTGGTCTGGGTACCTGTGGGCCTTGTGGTCCACCATGGCCAGCTTGGCCTGCAAAGGCTGACCTCCCCTCCGGTGGTCTCTGAGTGGACAAAGCTACAACCATCATTTCAGCCCTTTGTGTATTTCTCTGGGAGCGTTCAGCCTTTTCAACCATGTCCCTATTATGAAAACTGAATAAGCCACTTGGAGCAGATCGCTCATAGGGGTCTGAGGACCAGCAGTTGCTGTTTGAATCTCACTCCTGATGTCTGTGGCAGGGTAGGCTATGAAATGCATAGCCAAAAGGGCCTGTCCCTCGAGGGAGAAGGCATCCACACTCATATATATTGTCTATGCTCTGTCTTTGTTGCTGTGTGGGCTTTTCTCAGCATGGGCTTCTCACTGCAGTGGCTTCTCTTGTTTCAGAGCACAGGCTCTAGGGCCTGGGCTTCGGTAGTTTCAGCTCCCAGGCTTAACTGCTCCATGACACATGGGATCTCCCTGGATCAGGGATTGAGCCCATGTGCCCTGCATTAGTACGTGGATTCTTTCCCAGTGAGCCACCAGAAAAGCCCCTGCTATATTTTTTAAAAGCTTCTATCAACCTCTCTTGAAATGCTTTCCGATTTTCATCTCACCCCTGTTGTACTACTTGCACTTTTTCATAACTGACAGATTTTAAGTGTCTTCATAACCTCTGTTAAACGATCATGTAGTCACGGATCTGCCTCAGGGACAGCGGCAGTGCCCCCTGCCCCCCGTGTGGCCCTCTTGGCCTCGGGCTGCCACTGGGTCAGCACGGACCCTAGCTGCCTGTGGGAGAGTAAAGTCTGCAAATCTCCCTTTGGATGAGATCAAAAGATCTCATTAACTGGGTAAACTCGGTCCTGGAAAGTTCAGGATTCTCAGAAAAATGTATCAATCTATCTTCTGCTGACTTAGATGGACAAGGAGAAAGGCACATGGGCTTTTATTTTTCCTTGATTTCCATCAGGAGCTTTCTCACAGAGGCAGAGCCATGGGGCAGTCGGTCGGTAACTTACTCGCTGCAGGTGTTGTCTGGGCTGAGATTTGGCCCCTTGAGTAACTCGGGGTACAGAGAAGAAGCTCCTGAATATAGTGGGCAGTCTCTCACCCTTGGGTGCCCTTGACTCTGGGCTAGTGACCTTGGCTGGAGCAGTGGCTGAGACAGCTCTTGCCATTCCCATCTACACAGCGGCTTCCACTGGAGCAGTAGTTAGCTATCCAGAAGTTACATTCCTGTGTCACACTTCACTGTGCAGTTTAATCAGGATTTGTGCTTACAGCTTTAGATGTTATCCCTTCCGAGTAGTCTCCCAGCCAGTGTGAATGGCTGAGAAACTGTCCCAAAGGCAGAGTGTAGAGTATGTGTCCAGTGGTGTTAACAGTGAGCTTTCAGGAACTGGTCTGGCTGCAAATTGGAAGTAAAGGCTCAGGGGAGGAGGGTATACACTGGAAGTTGATTCCCTTCAGTATCCTTGTGCAGGATGCTTAGAATACCTGATAAGAGGCATTTATCCAGCATGGACACAGTCCTTTAAATGATGTGGTGTTTTTTTTTTTTTCTAGAACATATAATCCCCTGGTTATAGATGATGGGCATCTGATCTGCATCCAAAGATAGATCGCAGTGCTGAACTTCAGACACAAGCCTAGAATATCTTCCTAACAACTCAGTTAAGCTTTACAATAATATGACAACAAAGTGCTATTTAAAAAATGAGTTTTAGACAGTAGATACTGATCTCAGCCAAACTAAAATTTATTATCTATTAAAACATAATTCCTTTCTTCCTAAATTACCCTCATTGGTCCCAAATGTAGCCAAGTTAAGTTGTTTATAAATAAGTCTGGTTAATTGATAACATAGACTTGTAAAATTTGTCCAGTAAAGTGAGTGTCTTGATCACTAAAAATTGTACAAAGTATACCCCAAGTAAAAAACACTTAAAAAAATATTTATTTATTCAATTTTGGCTCTTTGGCTCTGCGTTGCTGCTCGGACTTTATTTGCAGCAAGGAGTGGCTACTGTTTGCTGAGCTGCCCTGGTTTCTCACTGCAGTGGCTTCTGTTTTGCAGAGCATGGGCTCTAGGGCACGCGGGCTTCAGTAGTCGTGGCTTCCAGGCTTTAGAGCACAGGCTCAGTAGTTGTGGCACAGGGGCTTAGTTGCTCCACAGCATGTGGGATCTTCCCAGATCAGGGATCAAACCCACATCTCCTGCATTGGTAGGAGGATTCTTTACTGCTGAGCCTCCAGGAAAGCCCATGAGTTAATTTTCTTGCTGACAAACTTTACGACAAATATACTTACTGACTTTGAGTAAACCTGGGTACCATAAAAATGTTGTGCTTAATAGTGATGTGTCTAAATGACATGTCTCTATTAAATAACAAGCAAACAACAAACTTTAATGCCAGATGTTAGTTTAATACTAAATGTTTCTTGGGTCATATGAATCTGAAATCCATTTAGCTTTTATTTAGAAATGTTTAATTTGTAAGGACTTTTGAAAAAGGCTGTTAAATAGAGCTCACCTACAAATTAACCTGAACAATACATATGTCCCAATAGAGATCTCATAGTTTCATTTTAAAACTTAGTCATAAAACAGGCATTGCAATGCAAAACTTACCAGCTTAGAGACATCTGAGGACTTCCCTGGTGGTCCAGTAGCTAAGACTCCATGCTCCCAATGCAGGGGGCCCAGCTTCCATTCCTGGATGGGAGCCTAAATCCCACTTTCCACAACTAAGAGTCATTGCAGCCAAATAAATAATAAATAAGTGTTTCTTTTTTAAAAAATACATAAATAGCAGGTAGAACTGCTAGATTTACAGACTTTTAACAGGGTTAGACTTAGAATATAGGAGAAAAATCCCCAAATTTAGAAGAATGTAGACTGTCAAATCCTGTTAGCAGCACTCAGTAAAATTTCTTTACTTCTCACATACCATCTACCCTGTCTCCTGCGCTAGCAACAAGATCCTTTCTGTGTCTCTAAACATCTATACCATATCTCTATGGCAGCCTGTGCTGGGAAAAAAAAAAAAAAAAAAATAGGACACTTGTGAGGCTTACAAGCAGAGGGGGAGAGGGTGCCGCCCAGAGTAATTAGTGGGCTACAGTTTTATAATAAAAGGAGAAGTGGGAGGGGGAAGAGTGTCCTTATCTCTCTCTTCTGCTTCCTCGAGTTGTTGTTCAGTTGCTCAAGTCGTGTCCGACTCTTTGTGACCCCATGGACTGCAGCACACCAGGTTTCCCTGTCCTTCACCATCTCCCGGAGTTTGCTCAAACTCATGTCCATGAGTCAGTGATGCCATCCAACCATCTCATCCTCTGTCGCCCCCTTCTCCTCCTGCCTTCAATCTTTCCCAGCATCAGGGGCTTTTCTAATGAGTCACTTCTTTGCATCATGTGGCCAAAATATTGGAGCTTCAGCTTCAGTCCTTCCAATGAATATTTCAGGTTGATCTGCTTTACGTTTGGCTGATTTGATCTTACTGCAGTCCTAGGGACTCTCAACAGTCTTCTCCAACACCATCACTCAAAAGCATCCATTCTTCAATGTTCAGCCTTCTTTATGGCCCAATTCTCACATCCATAAGTGACTACTGGAAAAACCATAGCTTTGACTAGATGGACCTTTGTAGGCAAAGTAATGTCTCTGCTTTTTAATATGCTGTCTAGATTGGTCATAGTTTTTCTTCCAAGGAGCAAGTGTCTTTTAATTTCATGGCTGCAGTCACCATCTGCAGTGATTTTGGAGCCTAAGAAAATAAAGTCTCTCACTGTTTCCATTGTTTCCCCATCTATTTGCCATGAAGTGATGGGACTGGATGCCATGATCTTAGTTTTTTGAATGGTTGAATTTTAAGCCAGCTTTTTTGCTCTCCTCTTCCATTTCAGTTCCTCTTCACTTTCTGCCATAAGGGTGGTGTCATCTGCATATCTGAGCTTATTGATATTTCTCCCAGCAATCTTGATTCCAGCTTGTGCTTCATCCAACCCAGCATTTTGCATGATGTACTCTGAAGATTCATGGGGTTGCAAAGAGTCGGACACAACTGAGCAACTGAACTGAATTGAACTAACTCTGAAGCTAAGTTAAATAAGCAGAGTGAAAATATATAGTCTTGACGTACTCTTTTGTACTCCTTTCCCAATTTGGAACCAGTCCATTGTTCCATGTTTGGTTCTAACTGTTGCTTCTTGACCTGCATACAGGTTTCTCAGGAAGCAGGTAAGGTGGTCTGGTATTCCCATCTCTTTAAGAATTTTCCACAATTTGTTGTGATCTACACAGTCAAAGGCTTTAGTGTAGTCAGTGAAGCAGAAGTAGATGTTTTTCTGACATTCTCTTGCTTTTTTTTTGGATGTTAGCAATTTGATCTCCGGTTCCTCTGTCTTTTCTAAATCCAGCTTGAATGTCTGGAAGTTCTTGGTTCGTGTACTGTTGAAGCCTAGCGTGGAGAATTTTGAGCATTACTTTGCCAGCATTAACACTGTGAAAAGGCAAAAAAATATGACCGTGAAAGATGAACTCCCCAGGTTGGTAGGTGCCCAGTATGCTACTGGAGGAGAGCAGAGAAATAGCTCCAGAAGGAATGAAGAGGCTGAGCCAAAGCAAAAACAACGCCCAGTTGTGGATGTGTCTGGTGGTGGAAGTAAAGTCCAATGCTGTAAAGAACAGTATTGCATAGGAACCTGGAATGTTAGGTCCATGAACCAAGGTAAATTGGAAGTGGTCAAACAGGAGATGGCAAGAGTGAACATCAACATTTTAGGAATCAGTGAACTAAAATGGACCAGAATAGGTGAATTTAATTCAGATGACCATTATATTTACTACTGTGGGCAAGAATCCCTTAGAAGAAATGGAGTAGCTATCATAGTCACCAAAAGAGTCTGAATACCATTGGTATCTATGTTTACCAATCTAAAAAATGTTAATATAAAAGTCAGTTCTTGGCAGTCAATGTGTCCTCCCGGGGGAGGCAGCATGGCTCAAGCATTCGTGAACAGCAGTATCCAGTCTGGGAAGGTGGTTGTGTTCATCAAACCTACCTGCCCCTACAGCAGAAGGACTCAGGAGCTCCCCAGCCAACTGCCCTTCAAACAAGGGCGTTTGGAATTTGTCAATATCACAGCCAACGGCAACACCAATGAGATTCAAGATTACTTGCAACAGCTCACAGGAGCCAGAACGGTACCTCGGGTCTTCATCGGTGAAGAGTGCATAGGTGGATCCACTGATCTAGTAAATATGCATGAGAGAGGGGAACTGTTGACACGGCTAAAGCAAATTGGAGCTCTGCAATAATTACAGAGCATATTCAGGCTGATATCCCCCCTTGAGGACTGGATGGCATTGCAGATAATGACAGTAGTTTCTGGAGGATGGACCTGGGGCAACTTTAACCCAGCTACAGCAACTATTTACTTAAAATTCTGAAATATGTTAACCTCAATAAAAAGGGAGGGGCATTTTGGGAGGCCAAAAACAGCTTCTTTTGACTCAGTATTAAAAATGGACCAACTTGCCAAAAACAAACAAGCAAACAAAAAAACAGTCAATTCTTGGTTGCTTAAGGAAAGTAGGAAGTGTGTTTTCAGTAAAGAAGGTATGAGGAATGGAATTGCATTTTGTGAAGGGAAAAGGAAGTAAGCCTGACTTACAGGTGGCTTTTTAGGATGGAAGAACAAAGTAATGGGTACAGAAAGTGATAAGGTTTGTGAAAAGTGAAACATGAGGAGAGAGTTTTGTACATGGTTTAAAATAAGTGTAAAATAAATTTAAATTTATGTTTGCCTTTTTAAAAAAGTAAAACTTATTTAGCTTTGAATTTCACTTTTCTGTCTGTTGCAAAACTTGAATTTAGCTTCTTTGTCTCTTAAGATGACACCTTTTCTTCAGATGGTGAACTGCATTGGATAACAGATTTGAGTTTCTTTATCTCTTAAATTTAGGCCTTGGAGTACGGAATGAAGCAGGGCAAAGGCTAATAGAGTTTTGCCAAGAGAACGCACTGGTCATAGCAAACACCCTCTTCCAACAACACAAGAGAAGACTCTACACATGGACATCACCAGATGGTCAACACCAAAATCAGATTGATTATATTCTTTGCAGCCAAAGATGGAGAAGCTCTATACAGTCAGCAAAAACAAGACCAGGAACTGACTGTGGCTCAGATCATGAACTCCTTATTGCCAAATTCAGACTTAAATTGAAGAAAGTAGGGAAAATCACTAGACCATTCAGGTATGACCTAAATCAAATCCCTTATGATTATACAGTGGAAGTGAGAAATAGATTTAAGGGACTAGATCTGATAGAGTGCCTGATGAACTATGGACGGAGGTTCGTGACATTGTACAGGAGACAGGGATTAACACAAGCCTCATGGGAAAAAAAATGCAAGAAAGCAAAATGGCTGTCTGAGGAGACCTTACAAATAGAAGAGAAGTGAAAAATAAAGGAGAAGAGGAAAGACATTCCCACTTGAATGCAGAGTTCCAAAGAATAGCAAGAAGAGATTAAAAAAAAAAAAAGCCTTCCTCAGTGATCAATGCAAAGAAATAGAGGAAAATAACAGAATGGGAAAGACTAGAGATCTCTTCAAGAAAATGAGAGATACCAAGGGAACATTTCATGCAAAGATGGGTACAATAAAGGACAGAAATGGCATGGACCTAACAGAAGCAGAAGATATTAAGAAGAGGTGGCAAGAATACACAGAAGAACTGTACAAAAAAAGATCTTCACCACCCAGATAATCACGATGGTGTGATCACTCACCTAGAGCCAGACATCCTGGAATGTAAAGTCAAGTGGGTCTTAGGAAGCATCACTACAAACAAAGCTAGTGGGAGGTGATAGAATTCCAGCTGAGCTATTTCAAATCCTGAAAGATGATGCTGTGAAAGTGCTGCACTCAATATGCCAGCAAATTTGGAAAACTCAGCAGTGGCCACAGGACTGGAAAAGATCAGTTTTCATTCCAATCCCAAAGAAAGGCAATGCCAAAGAATGCTCAAACTACCACACAATTGTACTCATCTCACACGCTAGTAAAGTAATGCTCAAAATTCTCCAAGCCAGGCTTCAGCAATATGTGAACCGTGAACTTCCAGATGTTCAAGCTGGTTTTAGAAAAGGCAGAGGAACCAGAGATCAAATTACCAACATCCGCTGGATCATCGAAAAAGGAAGAGAGTTCCAGAAAAACATCTGTTTCTGCTTTATTGACTATGCCAAAGCCTTTGACTGTGTGGATCACAATAAATTGTGGAAAATTCTGAAAGAGATGGGCATACCAGACCACTTGACCTGCCTCTTGAGAAACCTATTTGCAGGTCAGGAAGCAACAGTTAGAACTAGACATGGAACAACAGACTGGTTCCAAATAGGAAAAGGAGTATGTCAAGGCTGTATACTGTCACCCTGCTTATTTAAATTATATGCAGAGTACATCATGAGAAACACTGGGCTGGAGGAAGCACAAGCTGGAATAAGATTGCCGGGAGAAATATCAATAACCTGAGATGTGCAGATGACACCACCCTTATGGCAGAAAGTGAAGAGGAACTAAAAAGCCTCTTGATGAAAGTGAAAGAGGAGAATGAAAAAGATGGCTTAAAGGTCAACATTCAGAAAACTAAGATCATGATATCTGGTCTCATGACTTCATGGGAAATAGATGGGGAAACAGTGGAAACAGAGGCTGACTTTATTTTGGGGGGCTCCAAAATCACTGCAGATGTGCCAGAACTGGCACACGAGATCCCACCCATGACAAGGTCATGAGGGAGAAAACCTGACAGGCAAGGCGGATCAGGTTTTCAGGGATTCCGAAAAGCTGCCCCCGGAACGCTCACCTTAAAGATGATATCTGTCTTTCTGATGCTTGCTTCAATAGACTACTCCCTAATTTCTGTGACACAGGCAGAAGGCCTTCCCCGATCTCTTCCCAAATAAGAATCAATTTAGAACTTTAATCAGTAAGTTTCCTGGGTGGTGGTATTTTATGAGATTATCCAGGGTGAAAGGAGTGTTTTTTTTTTTTTTTTGAAAGGAGTGTTTTAATTTAAACTCCTTTGCTGGTATTTTAGTTTGTTTGGCAAATGCATTTATGCCCTTGGTACTAATATGCATGACTGCTCATAATACCCTAATCATAAAACAGCATAAAGAACCTGATCATATAAAGGCCCTAATAGACATAGAGCCCTTCGGGGAGTGAGGAAGCCCTATTAGAAAACATAAGAAAAATTATTCTAAAGGTGGTTATTGGGTTAACATTTGCTTGCTGTGTTTTTGCTCTTAATGTGCTAAGGTTGTGTTATAGAAACCATTGTTAATATAGTTATAGATCTAGAAAAATAAGAGCTTAGCCCTAGTGTGGTAACAATGAGATGGTTGTTAATTGTCAGCCAGGAGTGCTAGGCAGAGGCTGCCTCACCAAAGTCGCAGAGTCAGTGTGGGGTAAACTTCTTAGATAAATGCAACTGACAACTTCTGCAGAAGGATTAATTTTTGTGTTAACAAGGTTATACTTCTACTCTGTATTGTTGCCCTGTGAGACTGCTACCTTTCAGTTAAGGTCACCATAGAAACAGAAAATAGGTTTACATTCACCTGACTTGCATAAAATGTTAATAGGCCCCAAGGCCAGAAGATAATGTACAAGACCCTCATAAACAAAGAAGTATGCAGAAAACACCCTGGTTTCGTGAAGAACAAGCTGATGTAATGTTAAACTATCTTCCCCTTAGAAATGTACTAATTTAGGGTATAAAAGCCACGGTAAAAAATAAAGCATTGCCAGACTCTGCCAGACTCTGCTGCACCCCCCGTCTGGTCACACTCTCTCTCTCTCTCTTTCTCTCTCTCTCCCTCGCAGACTTGGCCCTATCAAGGCTGGTCTCATGTGTCTTCTCTCCTTCTCCCACCATCGCTGTTCATCCTGAGGGTACCTCCTGGATTCTGCCGAGGCTGGACCCCGGCATGGATGGTGACTGCAGCCATGAAATTAAAAGACTCTTACTCCTTGGAAGAAAAGTTATGACCAATCTAGATAGCATATTAAAAAGCAGAGACATCACTTTGCCAGCAAAGGTCCATCTTGTCAAGGCTATGGTTTTCCCAGTGGTCATGTATGGATGTGAGAGTTGGACTGTGAAGAAAGCTGAGCACCAAAGAATTGATGCTTTTGAACTGTGGTGTTGGAGAAGACTCTTGAGAGTCCCTTGGACTGCAAGAAGATCCAACCAGTCCATCCTAAAGGAGATCAGTCCTGGGTGTTCATTGGAGGGACTGATGCTGAAGCTGAAACTCCAATACTTTGGCCACCTCATGCGAAGAGTTGACTCATTGGTAAAGACCCTGATGCTGGGAAGGATTGGGGGCAGGAGAAGGGAAAGACAGAGGATGAGATGGCTGGATGGCATCACCGACTCGATAGACATGAGTTTGAGTAATCTCCGGGAATTGGTGATGGACAGGGAGGCCTGGCGTGCTGCGATTCATGGGGTCACAAAGAGTCTTATACGACTGAGTGACTGAACTGAACTGAATGTTTTATTCAGAATGTATCATAAGTCCTATGCTTTAATAAAATTTTTATCATTTTTCAATAACTCTGAATAGATCATGCTTCTTCCAACAGTTTTTTGTGTCTCCTCAGTACTTCATAACAGAAACTAGCAATGCACCAAAAGCTCTCCAGTTTGAAAGAAACTGTGAGAATTTCTTTACATAATGAAATCAAGAAATAGACAATTTTGGGATTATATACCAATATCTTCAGTTATTCTCTTCAAGTCTGCCCATTAGTTCAGTTCAGTCACTCAGTCATGCCCTTCCATTTGCGACCGTATGGACTGCAGCACACCAGGCTTCCCTGTTCATCACCGTCTTGAAGCTTGCTCAAACTCATATTCATCTAGTCAGTGATGGCATCCAACCATCTATCTCATTGCCTGTTGTCCCATTCTCCTGCCTTCAGTCTTTCCCTGCATCAGGGTCTTTTCCAATGAGTCAACTCTTCTCATCAGGTGGCCAAAGTATTGGAGTTTCAGCTTCAGCATCAATCTTTCCAATGAATATTCAGGACTGACTTCCTTTAGGATGGACTGGTTTGATCTCCTTGCAGTCCAAGGGGCTCTCAAGAGTCTTCTCCAACATCACAGTTCAAAGCATCATTTCTTCAGTGCTCAGCTTTCTTCATGGTCCAACTCTCACATCCATACATGACTACTGGAAAAACCATAGCTTTAACTAGATGGACCTTTGTTGACAAAGTAATGTCTGCTTTTTAATATGCTGTCTAGATTGGTCATAGCTTTTCTTCCAAGGAGCAAGCATCTTCGAATTTCACGGCTGCAGTCACCATCTGCAGTGATTTTGGAGCCCAGGAAAATAAAGTCTCTCACTGTTTCCATTGTTTCCCCATCTATCTCCCATGAAGTGATGAGACCAGAACAAGCAGAATGACAATATATAGCCTTGACAGACTCCTTTCCCACTTTTTTTTTTCCTTTCCCACTTTTGAACCAGTCTGTGGTTCCATGTCTGGTTGCTTCTTGACACATATACAGTGTTGCTTATTGACACATATGCAGGTTTTTCAGGAGGCAGATACGGTGATCTGGTATTCCCATCTCTAAGAATTTTCCACAATTTGTTGTGATCCACAAAGCAAAGACTTTAGTCAATGAATCAGAAGTAGATGTTTTTTCTGGAATTATCTTGCTTTTTCAATCATCCAAGGGATGTTGGCAACTTGATCTCTGGCTCCTCTGCCTTTTTTAAAACCAGCTTGAACATCTGAAAGTTCTTGGTTCACATACTGTTGAAGCTGAGCTTGGAGAATTTTGAACATTATTTTGCTAATCTGTGTGATGAGTGCAGTTGTGTGGTAGTTTAAACATTCTTTGGCATCGCAGTGGAGCTTGGAGAATTTTGAACATTACTTTGCTAACCTCTGTGATGAGTGCAGTTGTGTGGTAGTTTAAACATTCTTTGGCATCGCATTGTGCGGTAGTTTAAACATTCTTTGGCATCGTTACAGCCTCTGACCCACTAAAACCTTCCCCCTGTTTTGGATGTGTAGCATATTATAGGGGCACCATATGATATTTCCTGATGTTCTCTTTTGTGCCCAAAGAAAACTAATAATATGTTCCTGATTTATATGAAGTGAAAATAGGAATAATAAACATACAATAATTAGGAAGAAAAAATTCAGAAATAAGGTTAAAAGTGATACCTCTTTTTGAGCTTGGAGCATTCTGAAATTATTATTTTTTTTATTATTGGCTGAATAGTTGTGGCTCTTGGGTTTAGTAGCTCCACAGCCTGTGGGAATATCCTGGACCTGGGATCGGTCCCTCTTGTTCTGCATTGGGAGGCAGATTCCCTACCAGTCAACCACAAGAGAAGCCCCAGAAATAATTTAGAATGCACATTTTGTGATGGCAAATTTTTTGTTTCATAAACTAGAAATTTCACATATTCAGTCCCCAACTTATTTGTTCTTGTTACTTTCCAGTCACCCACTGGAAGAAGATGGAACCAAGTTTGGTTTGGATGTTGAGACAGATGAAACCATGTGCTAAAGTGTTTTGAGAACATTTGTTAACTATGAAGCTTTCTAGTCAGAGCAGGGTAGACTTCCACTGTTGGAAAGAAAAGCTTGACGAACATGGAATGGTGACTCAATGTTAAGATGATTACTGGATAGCAAGGAGGGGAGGGTTCCTGTTCTGGTGAACTACTAGCTGGTATCAAAGGAAGAGGGCCTTAGTCTTTTTCTCAGCCTGCCCAGAGAGGCAGCACAGGAAGTGGTTGTTTTTAAAGTCTAAAGGAATCAATCCACGAACCTATGGACACCTTATCTTTGACAAAGGAGGCAAGGATATACAATGGAAAAAAGACAACCTCTTTAACAAGTGGTGCTGGGAAAACTGGTCAACCACTTGTAAAAGAATGAAACTAGAACACTTTCTAACACCATACACAAAAATAAACTCAAAATGGATTAAAGATCTCAATGTAAGACCAGAAACTATAAAACTCCTAGAGGAGAACATAGGCAAAACACTCTCCGACATATATCACAGCAGGATCCTCTATGACCCACCTCCCAGAATATTGGAAATAAAAGCAAAAATAAACAAATGGGACCTAATGAAACTTAAAAGCTTTTGCACAACAAAGGAAACTATAAGCAAGGTGAAGAGACAGCCCTCAGATTGGGAGAAAATAATAGCAAATGAAGCAACAGACAAAGGATTAATCTCAAAAATATACAAGCAACTCCTCCAGCTCAATTCCTGAAAAATAAATGACCCAATCAAAAAATGGGCCAAAGAACTAAACAGACATTTCTCCAAGGAAGACATACAGATGGCAAAAAAACACATGAAAAGATGCTCAACATCACTCATTATCAGAGAAATGCAAATCAAAACCACAATGAGGTACCATTACACGCCAGTCAGGATGGCTGCTATCCAAAAGTCTACAAGCAATAAATGCTGGAGAGGGTGTGGAGAAAAGGGAACCCTCTTACACTGTTGGTGGGAATGCAAGTTAGTACAGCCACTATGGAGAACAGTGTGGAGATTTCTTAAAAAACTGGAAATAGAACTGCCATATGACCCAGCAATCCCACTCCTGGGCATACACACTGAGGAAACCAGATCTGAAAGAGACACGTGCACCCCAATGTTCATCTCAGCACTGTTTATAATAGCCAGGACATGGAAGCAACCTAGATGCCATCAGCAGACGAATGGATGAGGAAGCTGTGGTACATATACACCATGGAATATTACTCAGCCATTAAAAAGAATTCATTTGAATCAGTTCTAATGAGATGGATGAAAGTGGAGCCCATTATACAGAGTGAAGTAAGCCAGAAAGATAAAGACCATTACAGTATACTAACACATATATATGGAATTTAGAAAGATGGTAATGATAACCCTATATGCAAAACAGAAAAAGAGACACAGATGTACAGAACAGACTTTTAGACTCTGTGGGAGAAGGCGAGGGTGGGATGTTTCGAGAGAACAGCATTGAAACATGTATATTATCTAGGGTGAAACAGATCACCAGCCCAGGTTGGGTGCATGAGACAAGTGCTCGGGCCTGGTGCACTGGGAAGACCCAGAGGGATTGGATAGAGAGGGAGGTGGGAGGGGGGATCGGGATGGGGAATACATGTAAATCCATGGCTGATTCATGTCAATGTATGACAAAAACCACTACAATACTGTAAAGTAATTAGCTTCCAACTATTAAAAATAAATGAAAAAAAAAAAAAAAAAAGAAAAACCACAGTGAAACTGTTTAAGAATAAACACTGAATGTTTATACATACCATGAATTTATAATATTCCTTTATGGTACACATATGTTCAATTGTTCATATGGTTTTTGAAGATGGTAGTAGCTTACTATCTATCTGTTTTACTAAACAAAAAAATTACTAATTATGACCTATTGCCTGAGATATTTTTACACTGGCCTAATGAATATTAATGTTTAGACTTATTTAGTAGGTAATAAATACTAAGAAGTCCATTTTCTAGAGGATATTAAAGTATTGATGTCACTTTATAGAATTAATTAATATGGCTCCATGGTTCATTGTCAGCTGTAGTAGAATTTCTTTAGTTTTTTTTGTTTACAATATTGTGATGGTTTTTACCATACATCAGCATGAATCAGCCATAGGCATACATGTGTCCCCTCCCTCCTGAGTCCACCTCCCTCCCCACCCCATCCCTCCAGGTCTTCACAGAGCAGTGGCTCTGAGTGCCCTGTGTCATTCATCAAACTCTCACTGGCTATCTATGTTACATAGGGTAATATATATGTTTCAATGCTATTCTCGCCAATCATTCCACCCTATTTCTTTTTTTTTTTCAATAGTTTTTCCTTGAAAGTGAAAGTCGCTCAGTCGTGTCAGACTCTTTGCAACCCCATGGACCATACAGTCCATGAAATGCTCCAGGCCAGAATACTGGAGTGGGTAGCCTTTCACTTCTCCAGGGGATCTTCCCAACCCAGGGATCAAACCCAGGTCTCCCACATTGCAGGCGGATTCTTTAACAGCTGAGCCACCAGGGAAGCCCAAGAGTACTGGAGTGGGTAGCCTATCCCTTCTCTGGGGACCTTCCCAACCCAGGAATCGAACTGGGGTCTCCTACATTACTGGTGGATTCTTTACCAACTGAGCTATCAGGGAAGCCCAGTTTTTGCTTTGTGTTATTTTTTCTATCCACATGTTGTGATGCAGATTTAATGTTTAATTTACATTTCTTCCATGTCTTACACTAACAAATACATAGTTATGGGTTATTTTGAGACTTTTGTAACATGAAAATGCACATAAGACAATGACAAGGTGTAAGGCAAAAGTAGAGAAAAAGTGAGCCACGCAGAGAAAGATTCGTTATAGGAAGAAAGAAAGTGGCTGGCTTTAGAGAGAAGCCAGTTCTCTCCCTTTACAGCCAACCCTTCTTATACCCTATTGATGGGAAGTTGTGCCCTGCAGAGAGAGGACATTAGTTTTATCTTTAGCCTGCAGCTGGGGTCTTGTGATCACATAGTCTGAGGAGTCTCACGGTCAGGTGGTCACATAGTCTTGAGAAACTGGCCCAGCAGGGCAAAACAGGATGCCACCAGGGCAATGTGGCCACTGTGACTTCATCCCTTGTTTGTCAGGTCACCACAATGGGCCATTTTTAAACAATAAGTCTATGAGACCCTTGTGGACCCTAACACAGGGGACATAGTAGATGCCCTATAAATATGAAGAAAGACAGCTCCTTTAGTAGGACTTGAGTTCAGTCAGTTTATACACATAGAAACATGTATAAATAGTGTAAACTTGATAATTTTGGTGAAAGTAAATCCTAATGTCTTCTCAAGACGTCATATTTTACAATCTGCTTTGTTTTCCACAACTGACAGCTTTCAGAAACAGACAACAAAGAAATGAGAGAAAATATATTACTATTGTTAAACAAAAAGTAAACGGTCTAATTACCATCAAATGATCATAGAGTAATCTGACATCCATTACATTGAAGTATTGGCTTAAGTATTATATATTATGATGTAAACAAGTTTTTCTCAAAAATATTTGAAGCTACGTCATCTGAAGCATGGAACAGAAACACTTTTATGAAGAAGACTGCAGTTCTCATTAAAGGAACTTTTTTTCTCTGTAAATGATTTTTTACATTTATTTTTGGCTGTGCTGGGTCTTCATTGCTGCGCAGGCTTTTCTCTCCCTGTGGCAAGCAAGGGTATGAATTCTGTACACGTAATAGATAAACCTGGCTGGGGTTTGGTTGGAGCCTGGCGTTCTGCATCCCCTTGTTTTGGTCAGCGCACAGTACTCAAAGTCTTTTTGTTCCCCACTGTGCTGAGCCGCTTTTGCTGCACGTGGACTTTGTCTAGTTGCAGCCAGCAGGAGCTACTCTCTAGTTGCTGTGTGCAGGCTTCTCACTGCTATAGCTACTCTTGTTGCAGAACGCAGGCTTTAGAGCACAGGCTCAGTACTTGTGTTGCACAGGCTTAGTTGCTCCAAGGCAAGTGGTATCCTCCCACACCGGGGACCAAACCTGTGTCCCGTGCACTGGCAGGTGGATTCTTTATTATTGGACCACCAAGGCAGTGGCAGGGGTCCTCTGGGCCCAGCTCGGCCCCGCCCCTCACACGCCCCGACGCAGACAGGTCACACGCCCCGCCCCTCGCTGTGGCATTCCTTGGATACCTGTGGTGGAGGAGTCTTCCGTCGCCCTACTACGCAAGCGAGTTCAACAGCAAATCCCGAAGCCAAGACTTGGTAGGTGCGGTCGACCTGGGAAACGTGAGGTAGTGTTCTGGGTTCTTTTTTTCTTGTTAAGCTGAGCCTGGGGGGCTCCCCTCCTCCCCATCCGTGGTCTCGGATCATTTAGGACCTTCCTGTTCCCCTACCCGTTCCTTGTTGGGAACTGTTACTTTGACTTGCTTTTATTATTATAATCATACTCAATGGCTTGCCTGGAGGATCCTGCCCCTCTGCTTGACTGTAAACCAAAGGGCCGTTGTTCAATTCCTGGAGAGATCGTTTGTCCCTGCCCATCTGTGAGCAGAACAGATTAACACACCCCTAGTGAAGGCTGGACATTCCCTTGGAGATGCTTTAGGAGACTGAAGACACTTTCCCTTTACTTCCCTACTTCATTTACGTCTCTCTTGTGCCTTTTGACTTTAATCCCTCATTGCTTGTTTCTCTCTGATCTATCAAAGAACCTGGATCCAGATTCTAATAAGATGCTTATTTTGAGGCGCTAGCCTGCCCTCTTCTCCACCTGCTGACTCCCCCATTAAAGTACCTTCCTTGCCTCAACACTTCGTCGCTCGGATTCATGGGCCTATCCTTTGTCAAGCAGAGCGAGCTTGGTCTTGGTAACAGTAACCCATATAGTGCACGAAATGCACAGTGATTTATAGGGGAAAAGTCATTTTAATTAAGACATGGCACTCAATTTATAAATATACCAAAGCACGTGTTCAGGAACTAGTTTAGAATATCAGCTTTGGGACTGCTGGTGAAGCTGGAGTTTTTTCTCCAGTGTTAGGGAGGTATATTACTTTCCTTTTCTGCTTTACGTGACCAGGGTAGTAAATTGACTACAAAGAGTCTTTGTTTTAGGAGATTATTTTCAGTGATGCTAGGGATAAGGCCCACATGGGGTCTCATTGATAAGATGGCTCATTATGTTGACCTTGCAAATGAAGAATAAAATCACAGTGATCTGTGAGACTGACCAAATTGCCCAAATGGCATCCTGTTATCTCACTGGTGCCTATCTTCTCAAAGCTGCGAGACCACCAGATTCCAGACCTCTGGCTACGTGACCATCCCTTCAGAGAATTTTTCATTGGTGGGGTATAAGAAGGACTCTGTCAGAAAGGGAGAATGCTGGTTCTCCTTAAGAGCCAGTCACCCTCTCTTTTCCCTCTAATAAATTTCCTTTTCTTGCCTGACTGCCTGGCTCGCTCTCTTTTTCTCTGCACTTGCCTTACAGCTAGTTACTGGTATGAGCACTAGAATGAAAGAGAACTATAAAATGGTCACTGTGCTCAGTCGTGTCTGACTCTTTGAGACCCGTGGAGTGTAGTTGGCCAGACTCCTCTGTCCATGGCATTTCCCAGGCAAGAACAGTGGAGTGGGTTGCCATTTCCTAATCCTGGGAATCTTCTGACTCAGGGATCAAACCCCCATCTCTTGCAATCTCCTGCATTGGCAGGCAGATTTTTTTTACCACTGAGCCACCTGGGAAGCCCCTTTGGTCTGATACTAGTGTATAAAATTTTATTTGAATTTAAAGAGTGGGTTTTGGTTAGATGCTTTCCAGTCAATGAAACCCAACAGGGATAATGCTGACTTTTGGATTGCTGACAAGTGCAGTGGAAAGTGATGTATAATAGTGGGAAAATACCCTAAGAGACTGGAGAATTCGAAGACATTTGAGGGCTAATTTTAGATTTTGTGCATTGAGGCATTGAGGTTGACTGCCTGTGCTAGACTCAAGCCTGAGATGATTTTGTAGGGCGGGGGTGGGTGGGGAGCAGTTAGCTTCAACTAATGAGGCCCAGTTATTTGTGGGACTGTTTTAGGTGGAATATGGCCAGAGATAAGAAATCAGTTGAAAATGCTTTCAGCTAATAGACCTTTAATAGAATTGAGTAGGAATGTGTTGTCTTCATTGATGAAAATTAATCAAAGAAAGGAGGTTGTCCTGGAATTGGGAAGACAGTAATGGGTGCTGTACACAGCTGTGTGGGATGTAGAGACAGGCTTATTAATAGGCTCAGGCCTTGGTGTGCAACACGTCTTAAAGAGCTGGGGTATCTTCCATTTAGCTCTGAGTGGGGGAGGACACTGGGCAGTGACATTGGAGCCTCTCTCTCTTTGTGACTTCTTCACTGAGTTCAGTCAGACCAAATCTCTGGGGCCTTTAATACTTTGTGGTGTCCTCAGTTCCTGGCAGGTTTTCCTGGGAGGGCCAGCTTCTTGCTTTCCATACTGAGTGCCCAGTGCCTTTGCATTTGCAGCTTGTGTGTTTCCTGTTGCGATGCCCAGGCCCAGCAGTCTCGGCTGTTTTAGCACTGTTGCTCAATCGTGCATGGAAAAGTGGTAAAAAAAAAAAAAAAAAATGGGGAAAAGTAAAGCTGAACCTGTTGGGGTCTGCAGGAGACTTGTGGGAGGGAGCAAGTTTGGGCGTCTGGATGAGCCCCATGAATGGTGTATGCATGTGTTCCAAGCATAGTGGTGTGAGTGAGCTTAAGGTCACTCTGGTGTCTGTAAGACAGGCCAGTGCTTCTGAGAGAGGACTTATTGAGGCAAACAATTCAACTTTATTTTGAAAGTCAACTAACCAAGAAGATGGCTGACTAATTTCTGAAAGTAACCAGGTTCCTTTGTAAAAGGAGAGAAAATAGCAGTGAGGAAAGAGTCGAAGGGAGAATAGAAAGGGAATAGCAATGAGGAAGTAAAGTAAAAAGGGCCATCAGTAAAGGGCCATCTGTCTTGCAATAATACTTCTCAGGGACAGCCAGCCTTCAGTGTTCATCTCTTCTTCCCTGCAGCTGTTTACAAGTGAGCAGGTCATATTATCTCCCTGTGAGCTCAACAAAGGCCTCCTCTGAGACCAGCCATTATGGATTAGTATAATAACAAGCAGTGAAAAGCAAGGCAAAGAAACAGTTCCAACTTGGAATCAGAATTGGCTTTTCCCTGTAGCAGTTGTGAGATCATGAGTTGTGTGAAGCTGTTGACAAGGGCGGTCTCAGTTCTTGTAGGTAATATGCTATGCACAGGCCTGTACTATAATTAACAGTGCTTCAGAAAGGACGAGGTTATGATCTTTTCATTTCAGATGATGGACACCACCATTGGATACCAGGAAGGCATGTCAAAGAAAGAAGAGGACATGGTTCGACATTGATCCTCCTGGAGAGCCACCAGTGATGTGGATAACAAGACTGACGATCAGCAACCGCCCCGAACCAGCTCCAAGGACCAACAAAGCCAAACCGCCCACTTGGGGTCAATTGAAGAAATTGACCACTGAAGGGGAAAAATTGGTCAAAGAACAGGGACAGCCTTTGACCTCGGCTACCTTGTTCTTGGCTATGTTATCTGTGGTAACTACCACAGTAGGTGCCAATCATACTTATTGGGCATATGTGCCCAATCCTCCCCTATTAAGACCAATTATGTGGGAGGATTCTTCTGTTCCAGTTTTCATAAATGACTCTTCTTGGTTACCCGGACCTTTTGATCTGAGCCTTCCTTTAAAACCAGAAGAAGAGAGCCAACAACTTTCAAATGTTAGTGTTAATTATACTGTGGGAACAGATCTTACCCCTATATGTATGGGAGTGGAAACTCATTGTCTTAAAAGAGGATTACAAAGTTGGCTATCTATAGTTAAAGAACCTCAAGGGAACAAAACTCATTTTTTCTTATTAGAAGCATTTTCCTTTAATATCACAGGAGAAAATACTACTATATTTCTGCCCCATCTACCTAACTGTATTATTTCTATAAAATCTGGAATAGAACATTGGGTACAATGGAAATTATGTAAAGCTAATACTGGACATATTATGGCCAATACTTCTGATGGAGAAATTATTGATTGGAGTCCCAAAGGAGATCCTTTGGATAAAAATAATAATTTGGATTTGCCTATATTGTTAAACAATACTTTAGACTCCATGAATAACATTGTTAATAGCTCTATATATTGGCATGGAGGGAGTTTCTCCCCTCCCTTACCTCAATTACCTTATATGCCTTTACATTCAGAATTGTGGAAAATATCAGCTGCCTTCCAACCCATAACAGCATGGAAGGGGCAATTTAATTCAACAGTATCTGGTCATTCCTTACATTTTGATAAAAATTCAACCCATTGGATTAAAGCATGTGTTTGTTTACCTTTTGTATTTTTGATAGGACCTACTTTTTATAATGCCTCTTCTGGGTTACTTACTTGTCAAAATTGTTCCTTTTACACTTGTATCAATTCTTCTCTCCAATTTCAGAATGACTATTCTCTATATATTCTAAAAACCAGATCTGGAGTATGGCTTCCTGTAAAAATGAATAGACCATGGCAGGATAGCCCCACAGTCTATATTGTAGAAGAAATCCTTAAGAAAGTGTTAAAACACACTAAACGGTTTATTGGACTGTTAATTGCTGCCATTTTAGGAATTATTGCTATAGCTACTACAGCAGCTGTAGCAGGAGTGGCATTACATCAGAGTGTACAGACTGTGCACTTTGTGCAAGAATGGCATAAAGATTCTGATGTTCTTTGGTCTACCCAAAGACAAATAGATGGAAAATTAGCTGCACAAATGGCTGATTTACAACAGGTTGTTATACTACTAGGTGATCAAGTAAATAGTCTGCAAAAACAGATTCGTCTTAAGTGTGATTGGAATATTACTTCTTTTTGTGTCACTCCTCACAAATATAATGAATCATCATTTCATGGGGACAAATACCAGGGTCCAGCCCTGGCAGAGTCCAGGGGTTCCCTTCGGGTGAGCGGCATCGACGAAGAAAAGGAAGCAGTCGAGTGTTGGTTGAGTGCAGAATCAAGGCTACTTTATTCTTTTAGTCAGTGCTTATATACCCTAAAACCAGTCATTCTTTATAGAGGTTTTAAGGAGGTGGGGAATGATAAGATTGTATCAGGTGCAGCAGCTAGTCAACTGTGAAAAGCCATCTACAAACCTTATCTTGGGAAGCTCAGCCCCGGGCGGACTTAGCTCTGGTATGTAATCCTAAGGGTCAGAGGTCTCATGAATTCCCTCCTGATCACACCCTAAGGAATCTTCTCAATCTCGTAATGGACTCTATCTACTTTTGCTTATGGGATAGATAGGCCTGTTGCTAGCAGATTTGGTTTTGTGCTAGAAGGGTTTTTGTGCAATCATGAGCATTCCAGATTCTAAATTGGCAATCATAATTCCAACAGAGCCAGAAGAGGCAGGATATTCTGTGTAATATTTTCCTTACCTCTGGCCTGTTTATTGGGACCCATGTGCCCCCAGGGACTGTGTTGCTGCCATGCAAAGGTTTCAAGGAGGGATTTTAGGTAAGAGTCAGACTAGTTTTTAGGGAACATAGAAGAACGCCAAGCATCAGAAGATGAAAGGACGAAGGCCTGGGAGTGGATGGTGGGGCGGTCCCGAGAAACCCCCGGAGGTCCGGACGCCTTTGCGTGTGGAGCGGTCCCGGAGGCGCCTTTGCGTGCCAGCTCCTTGAACCCAGACCTTGTCACGGGTGGGGTTTCTCTCGCCGGCTCCCAACAGACAAAGTTAAACAACACCTCTTAAATCAAGGTAATCTATCTCTGGATATAAATAACTTACAACAAGAGATTATGGAAACTTTCTCTCAGAAACTACACCTTTTGCAAGGATCTAATCTGCTGGATGCAGCAGCAGATGGGATTTCTCAATTAAATCCCATCCCTCACTTGAAAACTATTGGAGGATCAATGGCTGGTTTTATGTTAATTTTTATATGTCTTTTTTCCTGTTTCTACCTAGTCTGGCAGCAAATCACCAAGAAAGTCAACGGACAACAACAGCAATTAGCGACTATCGCTTTGGCTTCTATGATCAACAATAATCATCAAAAATAAGCTTCTAAAAATAAAAAAGGGGGATATGTAGGGAATATGCTATGCACAGGCCTGTATTATAATTAACAGGGCTTCTTTGAAAAATAAGAATGACTTTCTCATCACCCCCAGGGAAGGGCTGGGAGCAGTAAAAAGTACATCGTGGAAAAACATCTTGAAAACAAGATGTTGAAGTACTGATGTGACTGATGGAAAACCATTAGTGACTGTTCTCATGACCAGAGCCTTGAGGGAGTTGCTGAGAAAGGTCGTCACTAGCTGAAGGGCTAAACAGAGTCATGAAAGGCCTGAAGGTTTGAACATTAACCAGAATATTGAGACTGTGCATTGTATATCATTGTCCCTGATCTGAGATTGTAAAAAACAGATGTCTTTAGAGCACATACAAGGAGGTAGACGTTGGCAGGAAAAAGCATGCAAGGATCAGGATCTTGGCTTTTGCCTGCCAATGGCATCAGCCCCCTGATCCCCACCTTATTTCTGAGCCTTATTTTTCTTTATTCTTCTGTGGCCCCACTCATTCCGGTTGGTTTGTTGTTAGGCTGGTCCCAACAAGTTCAGACTGGAGGACCTGGATGTGGGCTCATGGCTAATGTGGGTTGCCTGGAAGGGTGGGCATGCCATAGTGTCTTAGCTCAGTTTCCCTGGGACACAGATGCTGTGACTGAGGTTTGCGTGCCTGGATTGATTGGTTAAGTCATGATCACACTTGTGGAGGAAGGAAGGAAGTGGAATTGGGAAGAGGACTGTTACCCTGCAGTGTGTTAGAATCAAGGCCTGAGCTGAGCCCACAGGGAGGGATGGGTGCATTGGTCCTGGAGGTGGGATCCAGAAGGTTCCCCACAGCATCGACTCCATGGAGTGGATTTTGTGATGTCTTTTGGAAGGGCAAGAATCATTATGCAATCTGTAAAATAACCTGGTAAAATCCCGGAGATGATTTTGTCAGTTACCTTTAGTATTTTCTGTTATTTTGAGTCGCTAATGAAGGTTTCCAATGCATTTGGAAGGAAAAAAAAACAGACCTTGCAGTGTTTCTTTGGAAGATGTTGAACGCTCATTGGGGGATGTGCATCAGCATACGCATCTGTCTTTTATCATTAGACTTTGGAGATAACACTTTTTTCACTAGGGTCACCATGACTAAAAAGAGATGTTGAGTCTGGCTGGTGCTTGGGCATATTCCTGAATTATTCCATCATAAACCTTGGAATCTTTCCAGGGATTGCGTAGCACGATGGATGGATTATTACTGAATGTGTGGAGAGTGTGTTGAACCAGATGAAATTTCATAAGGATCTTTCAACCTAGAAGGAAAATGGTGCTAAACTTTGATGGCAGAGGGATTTCATTAGGGAGGGGCCGTGAAATCTCAGGATGTAAGGAAGGATCGGGCTCCCCAGGTGGTGCTAGTGATAAAGAATCACCTGCCAATGCTGGAGACATAAGAGACGCGGGTTTGATCCTGAGTTGGGAGGAGGGCATGGCAACCTAGTCCATGGGCAGAGGAGTCTGGTGGACTACAGTCCATAGGGTCACAGAGTCAGACATGACTGAAGCAACTTAGCTCACAGACAAGGGAAGGATTATTCGTAGACTCCGAGGACCATCAGCTCCATAGCAATCTGTAGTACAAAGGCTTATTCTGGAGATGATGCGCCTGCTATTTCTTGCTGCCAGTGCAGGGGTTTCTCTCCATGTCTTTCCAAATCACATGCATGTGCCACATATTTGCATAGTACAGATAAACAGGAACTCTTGTGAACGGTTGGTGGGAATGTAAATAGTACATGGACAACAGTACGGAGGATCCTCAAATATTAAAAAGAGAACATGCACAGGATCTCAGAGCCTCACTTCTGATTATATACCCAAAGGAAGCAGAATGAGTATATTTTTTAAAATACTTATTTATTTGACTCCAATAGGCCTTAGTTGTGGATCATGAGATCTGTTTTGCATCAAGCAGGACCTCTCCTTGTGACATGGGGGCTCTGGAGCATGCCAGCTCTGCCTTTGCGGTACCTGGGCTTGGTTGCTCTGCTGCATGTGGGATCTTATATCCCCAACCAAGGATTGAACAAGGATTGAGTCCCCTTTGTGGCAAGGCAGATTCTTAACCTGGAATTCCTGTGACCACCAGGAATGTCCTGTGAAAAATCAGTATTTTGAAGGAGTTACCTGCATCCATATAACCAATATTTCTTTATTCACAACAATCATTTTTCTTTTTTTTTTTTTTTTTTTTAAATTTTTATTAGTTGGAGGCTAATTACTTTACATCATTACAATAGTTTTTGTTATACATTGATATGAATTAGCCCTGGATTTACATGTATTCCCCATCCCAGTCCCCCCTCCCACCTCCCTCTCCACCCGATCCCTCTGGGTCTTCCTAGTGCACCAGGCCCGAGCACTTGTCTCATGTACCCAACCTGAGCTGGTTATCCGTTTCACCCTAGATAATATACATGTTTCAATGCTGTTCTCCTGAAACATCCCACCCTACAACAATCATTTTTCTTCAAACAACATAGTTTTATCCCTTTTCAGTTCATCATAACGGAACCTAGCAAGGCCCCGAAGGCTCTCAAGGTTGAAAGAATTTATTAGAGTTTCTTTGCATGGTGAAATCAAAGAATAGTTAATTTGGGGATTATAGACTAATAATTTGCACTTGAGTTATTCTCTCCATACTCTGTCAGTAGTGGAGCTTTTATAGACTCTGGCCCCCTAAAACCTCCTCCCCTGTTTATGGCTGTTCCCATATGATATTTCCCAATGTCTTCTTTTGTTCCCAAATAAAACCAATAGTATGCACCTGATTTACATGAAGTGAAAACAGGAAAATAAATATATAAAATATTAGGAAATAAACTTCAGAACTAAGGTTAAACGTGGTATCTCTTTTTGACCTTGGAGAATTCTGAAGTAATTTCTTTTTGATTGTTTATTTATTACTGGCTGAACAGTTGTGGCTCAGGGGCTTAAATACTAAAATAAATACTAAATAGAAGTCCAGTTTCCCAAAGGATATTAAAACGTTGATGTAACATTATAGAATTAATAAATATGCTCCATAGTTCATTGTCAGCTGTAGTAGAATTTCCTTTCTCGAGTTTTTTTTTTAATATTGTGATGGTGTTTGCCATACCTCAGCATGAATCGGCCATAGGCATTCGTGTGTCCCCTCCCTCCTTCCCCACGTTGTCCCTCCAAGTTGTCACAGAGCAGTGGCTCTGGATGAGCAGTCATATATCAGACTCCCACTGGCTATCTATTTTACATATGGTAATAGATATGTTTCAATGTGATTCTCTCAAATCATGCTACCCTATTTCTTTTGTTTTTTCAAGTTTTTCCTTAGCGTTCTTTTTTCTGTCCACATGTTGTGACTGAGATTTAAAGTTTAATTTACATTTCTTCCCTGCCTTACACTAACAAATACATAAGTCAGTGGGTTATTTTGAGACTTTTGTAACATGTGAAAATGCACATAAGACAATGACAGGGAACACAGTAGCTGCCCTATAAACATGAAGAAAGTTCCTTTAGGACTTGAGTTCAGTCAGTTAATACACATAGAAATATTTATAAATAGTGCAAAGTTGGTGATAATTTTGGTGAAAATAAGTTGGAATGTCTTCTCAAGATGTTATTTTGTAGTCTGCTTTGTTGTCCACATCTGACAGAGCTTTTGGAAACAGCAAAGAAAAAGAATATATAATTTTTAAACAAAAATTAAAACTGCCTAATTACCATTAAATGATCATCTAGTAATTTTTGACATTCCATTACATTGAGGAAGTATTCACTTGTATATTATGATGTAAACACGTTTTTCTCAAAAGCATTTGAAGCTATGTCATCATAAGCATGGAACAGAAACAGTTTCTATAAAGAAGAATGCAGTTCTCATTACAGGAAATTTTTTCTCTCTTCTTTAATACCTTTTAAAATTTATTTTTGGCTGTGCTGGGTCTTCACTGTGTCCCTCTCTTTTCTCTCCTTGTGGCGAGCAGGGGCTATAAATTCTGTACCTAAAATACAGAAACGTGGCTGGTGTTTGGTTGGAGACTGGCATTCTGAATCTCCTTGTTTTGGTCGGTCCAGATCACTCAATGTCTTTTTTTTCTTTCGGCTGTGCTGAGCCTTTTTTGCTGCACGTGGGCTTTCTCTGGTTGCAGCAAGCAGGAATTACTCTAATTGTTGTGCAGGCTTCTCACTGTTGTAGCTATTCTTGTTGCAGAACACAATCTTTAGAGCACAGGCACAGTACTCAGTACTGTGTGTTGCACGGGCTTAGTTGCTGCAAGGCACGTGGTATCCTCCCAGACCAGGGATCAAACCCAGGTCCCTGCATTGGCAGGTGGATTCTTTATCACTGGACCACCAGGGAAGTGTCAGTGAGTGGCTTTCAACTGAGCAAATCCCAGTATCTTTCAGCCAGGATCCTCCTGTGTCTTTTAACCATTAATACCCTGCCAAATAAAATTTGGGGTCATCACCCCATAACTGGGAGATCTGAAAACCAGGAGAGACTCGCCTAAACTTACCTGGACTTCCTGAGGAGGAGGATGGGCCCAAGAGGCTGTTGCTGATTTACCAAGGCTACTATGTCTGAAGCTCCGAATGGTACCTGTTTTTCTCCAGCCTGCATTCCCCTCAGGGTGCATTGTCGTTGGGCCGCTGCAGTGACTAATAAGCTTGATCTTTGAAGAAGTGGAATGTCAAGATATTTTTCTCCTTACAGGTGTTACTATGAGGTGTTACTAAGAGCTGTGTGATTCACATTCCAGCTTGTCATCCCTACACAAAGCCAGTTCTTGTTTACTTAAACTGCTTAAATTAATTCTAATTGCAGGAATATTTCTGGGTCCAGCCACCACCGCACATCAACCCCCACCCACCCCTACCCACCGCTAGCCCAGTCACCACACCCGGTTTCAGTTCCCAGGCTGAACTGCTTCAGCCTCATCAGCAGGAATCCTGTTAAGAGGAAACCTTACTTTCCAACGCAATTATCCCACAGAATATTAAGTTTTTACTTTAAAACTGTTACAGTTATGAGGAATCAATGATGCAACACAAGTCGGGAAAGACCCTCAAGTACTTCTAAACCCTGACAAGATACCTGGGAACCAAAAGGAAGAACACAGCAGGTGTCCGCTCGGCCCCGCTCGGCCCGGCTCGGCTCGGCTCCGCCGTTTCCCGCTCGACCCCGCTCGGCCCCGCCCCTCACACGCCCAGGAGCAGGCGTGTGGCCTACGCCACGCCCCTCACATGCCCAGGCGCAGGCGTGCGCCCTACGCCCCCCGCCCCTCCCTGTTCTAATACCGAAGGCTGAGGAGTTTAGCGTCTCCGCTTCGACGCGAGCGATTCTACAGCCAATTCCCGAAGCTGAGACTTGGTAGGTGCGGCCGACCATTGGAAACGTGAGGTAGTTTTTTTTTGTTTTTGTTAAGCTGCGCGTGTGGGGTCCCCTCTCCTCCCTATGCGTGGTCTCCAGTCACTTCGCACCTCCCTATTCCCCGACCCCTTCCTCCAGCCGAAATAAATTCAGTCGTTGCTGTGAGAGGCCCAGGGTCTGATTTCCTCTCGATGTAAGATCCTGAGGTAACACATACAGTGCACGAAATACGTAGTAATTTATAAGGAAAAGGTCATTTTAATTTTGACATGGCACTTGATAATTTTATAAGTATCAAATCACGTGTTCAGGAACTAGTTTAGAATTTCAGCTTTGGGACTGGTGCTGGAGCTGAAGTTCTTTCTCGAGTGTTAGGGAGGCGTATTACTGTCCTTTTCTGTTTTATATGACCATGGTAGTAAATTGACTACAAGACTCTTCATTTTAGGAGATTATTTTCAGTAGAATCGAAGAGAAAAAGCGGTCTCCGCTTAGGCCGCTTCCCCAGGCCGCCCCCGCCGTTTCACTGTCGACCCGCGCAGCTTCCCACATCCGGAAGCGGAGAGCCGGCGGTGCAGCTGTCTCAGCGCGGCGTAAGTTTCTCTTAGTCACGCGTGCCGCTCTCACTCTGCTTCCCTCGGTACCCCTGGTTTGAGGGTCTCTACTGACTCTAAACCCCGCGCCCGCCCAGGCAACCCCAGCAAATTCAGAGGTGTCCGGGAGCGGTGAGGGGGCGCCTCCCTTTTGGTTTAAAGTCCGCACTGAAGCCGGTTCCTGCTTTTGGAACTCTGAAACGCTGCGTTTCGCACCTCCTTCCGTCTTAAAACCATTTACTGTTCACTCTGCACTTCCTGCACCGCATAAAATTCTCTTCCGCGAGGTGGGTATTTACGCTCCGCGGTCCTCAGCCTCGCCATCTCGGCCCCTGGAGGCCACGTCCTCTTCCAGGTCCTGGGATTCTGGGGAGCGCGCCCCGCTCCTGAGACCCACTCCCTCCCAGCCCCCATATCTCCTAGGGCGTTGCCTTCGTAGTGACCTTTCCCCTGACCCTGTGTCGGGGTGGGTGTCCTGGGCCAGCCACTTGACCCCCCTGGTTCTTCCATCCCAAATTCCACCAGCTGGATTTTTGGCTTTTGCAGGAGGAGGGCTTCTTATTCAGCCGCCATTCCCGTAAATAGTGGGTGGGGTGGGGGTGGTGTCACGAGAAGCAAAGACATCGACTTCGAGAGAAATAGAAAACTGAAAAAAGCTTGAGGTAGAACCGTTGACAAGTTAGAGAATTGCTGAGGAACTTGCGAAGAGACGGCAACATGAAAGAGAGTAGGTCTTGAAGGTTTCCGGTAGGCAGGGACAGAAGTTTAGGGGAAAGCAGGATCTCCGGAGAGTTAAAGGTGAGTAAAATAGGAAAGTGGTGTTCAGTCCGAGTCTTTGCGACTCTCACAGTTTGCTCAAATTCATGTTCATTGAGTCCAGGGATGCTATCTAACCAACCATCTGATCCTCTGCCGACCCCTCTATACCTTCAAGTAGAGGGGCTGTAAATCAGGGGTCCCAAAGAGGGCGACAGTGGAGAGGAGGTTCACACAGAGAGCCCGCAAAGGAGATGCAAGAGTTGGGACCTTGGCTTACAGAGCAATATCCTGCTGGGAGAGAAAGGGGACTCCTAGAGATTGGGCTTCCCTCGGAGCTCGGCTAGTAAAGAATCCGCTGGCAATGCGGGAGACCTGGGTTCGATCCCTGGGTTGGGAAGATCCCCTGGAGAAGGCAACAGCTACCCACTCCAGTATTCTGACCTGGAGAATTCCATGGACTACAGCCATGGGGTCGCAAAGAGTCAGACAGGACTGAGCGACTTTCACTCACATGCAGTAATTGGAGGAGCTGAGAAAGCAAGGAAGGTGAAAGGAAGCATAGCCACTTGGGGGTGCCAGAAAGTTGGGAGGAAGGGAGAGCAGAGATGGAGGAAGAAAGGCAGAAATTCATGGAGATTTAGGATCATCAAGGAGGTTGGATTAGAAGCATTTAACTGGGAACAGATGGCAGAGAGAGGCCGGATGGGAGTCAGGGAAGAAGTAGAGAGGAGGCCAGGCACAGCCGAAGAGCAGAGGGGAAGAGGAAGGGAGACGGAGAAAGAAGTAGGGAAACAGATAAACTAAATGAAGTAGAAGCAACTAGTGTGCAGTTGGGGCAGGGGACTAGATCCAGGAGCGTGCTGAATTGGTTGGATAAGGATTATGAAGTCGTGATACATCGATTTTTGACTTCCGTCATAGTTCAGCCGGTAAAGAATCTGCCTGCAATGCAGGAGACCCGAGTTCAATTTCCGGGTGGGGAAGATCTTCTGGAGAAAGAAATGGCAACCCACTCCAGTATTCTTGCCTGGAGAATCCCATGGACAGAAGAGCCTGGCGGGCTACAGTCCATGGGATCTCAAGAGTCTGACATGACTTAGTGACAAAACCATCACATTGATTTTTGGCTTTAGGATCTAACAAATGTAAAACTTGTTTCTTTAAATTATACAGATGAGAATTGCAAAACTTCTGTCTGTAAGGCTTGTGCATTTTGTAATTATTTATATTAAAAGATAGCATCCAAGTGTAGAACTGACTGACTCTCTTACTACGTGGTGCCTTCTCCAGGAACATTAAATATGTTCTTTGTGATCATTTTCCATTTTGCTTTCTCCTTTCTTTACATTTAATTCTTTTTGTAGCTTGGGATAGATTTGATCATTCAATACCTGTTTTCTTGCAAAGAATTATTCCCTTCTGAAATAAGATTTGTTGCCCTCCTGTAATTAATTCATGTCATTGTTTTCAAAGTATGCTATATTTTCAAATGTTTTTTTTTTTTCACTTGACACCAGAATTTTTCAGGGAAAAATTTTTAACAAGCTGATTCACTTTAGGTTTGTTTCATGTTTATTTGAGGTCCGTTTGCTGTTTCTTCTTGATATATTTTTGAAGCATTTTTTTTTTGGTAACTAGTAAATAGATACAGACTGTTTTGATGAGTACTTAGTAAGAATGTCAGGGATCTTTTATTTTAAGAGTCTCAACCTAATTTAAGCAGTTAGTCTGATATTCTATTTTCCTCTCTTTTATGTGAGCTGGTAAGTAGTGAGCAATGAGGTGATCTGATGATGTTTCCTCTGGTCCAGGATCTGAGCAACAGTGACCTCTGAAATGATTGGCCAAATTGAGTGTGTGCCTGTGTGCAGCAGTTCTTCTTGGAGGGAGAGTGCAGTTGTTATTAGAATTTGAAATGAGTCCCAGTTTTGCAAAATGAAAAAGGACAACAGTAGGATGAAGGTAGGAACATACGCTTAGAGTGAGATAGATTATCAGCAGATGGCTTCTATGAACAAGGGTCAATCTGCAGGGAGGCCTACCACCTCCGCTGGCTTCCCTGTGTCCTCAGGGCCGCATCCTTCCTCCTCAGGTCACTGCCAGTGTCTGCAGCCTCATCCTGGGAGCAGACCCCGTTCTCATGGTCAGTCTATCCTGCTCACATTCACTTAGTCCTTGTTCGTAGACACCAAAACCTTCTCTGTCTCAGATCTTAGTTTCTAAGTCTTTGGTCTTAGTCTGTGGTCACTAATCACCGTGGCCCTTGCTCTTTCTGTTCTTTCAGGTCTAGGCCAGCGAGGTCTGCCCACCTCCTTCTGATATTCTCTGTCACATTAACCAGGTTTACTGCCTCTGTATTAATCACCTTCATCAGAGATGCCCTTGTCCTTTGACTGTTTGGAGTCTTTCCTCTTTTCCCTTCATTGAAGGATGCACCGTGTTCCTCTTCCTCCCTGGATGCTTACAGCATCTCACTCTGGGGGTGAGGACTGGGAATATGCTGAAGAATTCTCAGGGGAGACAGAGGGGACAGGGTAGGTGATGATGGTTCCCATATCTGTTCTGGACATTTCAACTCTAATTGATCCTTACCCCATGTGGACACTTAATTACTGAAAAGCAAAAAGATGTGGGGAGTCCTAGTGTGCCCGATAGAACTAGTGTCTTGAGGTGTCCCCATGTTTTAGTCTGTAGTACCACTGCTCAACTGCAGCCCCCAGGTCTTCTAATCTCTGTCCACCCAGGGACCAGTTGCCATCTTGGACAGCAGCTTTGCCTTCCAGCAGTTTATCTGCTCAGAGCAGGGGATGCTGAGTTTACTGTGGTTAGAGTGGCCAGTAGGTTTGGAATCCAAGGGGATATGAAGGAGTCCCCCCGCTCCTTAAAGATCTAGGATATCTTCCAGTTAGCTCTCATTGGGGAGAACAGGGGTCAGTGAGACTGGGGTCTCTCTATCTTTGTTAATTCTTCACTGAGCTCAATCCAACTAAATCTCAAGGGCCTATAAAACATTCTGATGTCCCAATTTGCTGGCAGGTTTTCCCAGGAGGGCCAGCTCCTTGGTCTCTGTACTGAGTGCCGAGTGTCCTTGGATTTTCAGCTTGTGTGCAACTATGTTGTGATGCTCATGCTCTTGGTCTCTGCTGTTTAGTCCTCTTGTTCAACTATGCATGAAGAGGTAGAAAAATGGGGGAAAGTGAGGGGGAGCTTGTCTGCGTCTCCAGGAGGATTGTGGGAGCAAGAATAGGCCTCTGGATGAACCCAATGAATGGGGCTGTGTGTGTATATGTGTGTGTGTGAGAGAGAGAGATGTTCATACTTGTGGGATCACGGGGTGTGTGGAACTGTTGACAAAGATGGTCTCAATTCTACCTGGAGGACCTGGATGTGGGTTCATGGCCAATTGTGGGCTGCATGGAATGGTGGGCATGCCATAGTGTCTTAGCTCAGTTTCCCTGGGACACAGATGCTGTGACTGAGGTTTGCATGACTGGGTTTTGTTGGGAAACACGTGTTCACACCTCTGAAGGAAGGAAAGAAGTGGAATTGGGAAGAGGACTATTACCCTGCAGTATGTTGGAAGCAAGGCCTGAGCTGAGCCCACGGGGAGGTCTGGGTGCAGGAGGATGGGCACAATGGTCGCAGAGAAGGGGGGCGGGATCCAGGAGGTGTCTCACAGCATCCCCTCCACACAGTGGATTCTCTGGGGTCTTTAGGGAGGGCGAGAATCAGACTCATAGGTTAACTGTTGTTAAAATTCCGGAGATCCCTTTGTGGATTACCTATAGTTTTTCTGTTAGTTTGAGTTGCTAATGAGGAAGATTTCAGATGGAAGGTAGAAAAAGAGAAGTTGACATGTTCCTTGGAAGATGTTGAAGTTGCGGGATGTGTGCATCAGCATACACATCTGTCTTGTATTATTAGATTTTGGTGATGACAGTTTGGGGCTTCTGGGGTCACTGTGACTGATAAGATGTCTTGAGTCTGGTTGGTGTTTGGGCGTCTTCATGTGTATTATTCCATCATTAACACAGGAGTTGTTAAGGCTTGGAACCTTCTGGGGATTGCATAGCAGGATGGGTGGATTATTACTGCGTCTCTGGGGAGTGTGTTGGCCCAGATGCAGGTTTGGAAGTTTCTTTCAAGCTCAAAGGGTAATGGTTGGGTCTCAGCTCTGATGGCATGATGCAGTGAAGGATTGTTCTTAGAATCTGAGGGTTATCAGCTCCACAGCAACCTGTATTACAGAGGCTTATTCTGGAGATGATGCAGCTGCTATTTGTTGCTGCCAGCGCATTGGATTCCTCTGCTGTTCTCGCATCATCTTTACAGATCTTGGGCGTCTTCCATGTATGTGCACAATACAGTTAATGGTTAAAAATGGTTGATGGGAATGTAAATGGTACATGGAAAACAGTATGGAGTTACCCAAAGATTAAAAATAGAACATGCATAAGATCACGCAATCTCACTTCTAATTATATATCTAAGAAAAGCAAAATTTTAAAAAATGTTTATGTATTTGGCTTTGCCTCCGTCCTGCAGGATCTTTGGTTTCGGTGCACCAACTTTATAGTGTGGTGCTTGGGCTTAGTTGCTCCGCTGCCTGTGGGATCTTGGTTCCCCGACCAGCGATTGAACCCACACCCCCCACAGAGCTAGGCAGGTTCTTAACCACTGGACCACCAGGGAAGTCCTGTGCAAAAATCAGTATTTTGAAGGAGTAACCTGCACTCCTGTAACCCATACTGTATGATTCACAACAGCCATGTGTTGTAGAAACAACCTGAGTGTCTGTTCTTGGCCGAGTGGATAATGAAACCATGATGTGTGTTTGAGACAGCCTGGGTCCTGGGACCTTTTACTGCAGTTCTTGCACCTGGACGAACATCTTCTCGGGCAACAGACTACAAAGAAAGTGTAATTGAACAAAGAAACCATAGCCACATTCATGAGCGGACAGCAATTCTGAACAAAAGTAAAAGGGCCACAAACCAAGTGTTATTTCTGAGGCTCCAGAAGCAAAAGCAGGTCACTTCCTGTGATCCCTGCTCACAGCACCACCAGGGGGCCCAAGGCGGGGCAGATCACCTCAGCTTCCTTCCAGCCTTAACCAAAGGGATCATCTCACCCCCCTTTTTGGGAGGAGCAGGGGCACACACTTCTTTTTCTGTCTCTCCTTACTGCAGCAAGAGTCCCAATAAAACCTTTCTTGAAATTCCTCTCTGGTTTCATAACTATTTAAGAGCTCCAGGATCCAGGTTGAAAACATGTAAGTGTGTTAGTCACTCAGTCATGTCAGACTCTTTGTGACCCCAGGGACTGTAGCTCTGACAGGCTCCTCTGTCCGTGGAATTCTCTAGGCAAGAATACTGGAGTGGGTTGCCATTCCCTTCTCCAGGGGATCTTTCCAACCCAGGGATCAAATCTGGCTCTTCTGCATTGCTGGCAGATTCATTACCTTCTGAGCTCCCAGGAAAGTCCTCATTGGTAACCCAGGGAAATATACACACATATTTGTGTGTATGACATATTCAATTCAATTGCTTAGCCATGTCTGACTGTTTGCCAGCTCATGGACTGCAGCACGCCAGGCTTCCCTGTCCATCACCAACTCCCGGAACTTACTCAAACTCATGTCCATCACATTGGTGATGCCATCCAAGCATCCAACTTGAACATCTGGAAGTTCACAGATCACATACTGTTGAAGCCTGGCTTGGAGAACTTTTAGTATTGCTTTGTGAGCTTGTGAGCTGAGTGCAATTGTGTGGTAGTTTGAACATTCTTTGGCATTGCCTTTCTTTGAGATTGGAATGAAAACTGACTTTTTCCCGTCTGGCCACTGCTGAGTTTTCCAGATTTGCATATTGAGTGCAGCACTTCACAGCATCATCTTTTAGGATTTGAAATAGCTCAACTGGAATTCCATCACCTCCACTAGCTTTGTTTGTAGTGATGCTTCCTAAGGCCCACTTGACTTCACATTCCAGGATGTCTGGCTCTAGGTGAGTGATCACATCATCGTGATTATCTGGGTCATGAAGATCTTTTTTGTACAGTTCTTCTGTGTATTCTTGCCACCTCTTCTTAATATCTTCTGCTTCTGTTAGGTCCCTGCCATTTCTGTCCTTTTATTGTGCCCATCTTTGCATGAAATATTCCCTTGGTATCTCTATAATTTTCTTGAAGAGATCTCTAGTCTTTCCCATTCTGTTGTTTTCCTCTATTTCTTTGCATTGATCGCTGAGAAAGGGTTTCTTATCCCTTCCCATAAAGATGGAGATTTTTGCCAATTGGGACAGCTTGGATGAATATAGTGAATATTTTGCTAAGTGAATTAGGACAGACAGTCAAAGACTGATAATGTATGTGCTCGCTTAATATGTAGAATGTAAAAAAGTGAAAGTCACTAGTAGCAGACAGTGGGATGGTGGTTATCTGGGGCTGGGAGGTGGGTAGGTTGGGGAGATGTTGGTCGAGAGGTACAGACTTTGATTTGTAAAATGAATGCATCCTGCGGAAGTGTGTGCAGCTCGCTGAACGTAGTTAATCCTATTCTGTTACTGCATGCTGGGAATTTGTCAGGAGAGTACATCGTCAGTGTTGTCACCACACACAGAACATGGGAATTTGGAGGTGATGGATGTGTTGGTTCGTGGATTGTGATAAATATTTCACAGTGTACTGCACGCTGGGAATTTGTCAGGAGAGTACATCATCAGTGTTGTCACCACACACAGAACATGGGAATTTGGAGGTGATGGATATGTTGGTTCGTGGATTGTGATAAATATGTCACAGTGTACACGTGTCACGTGATCACATGGTGTATGGAATATGTACACATAACCCTTCTCGTTAGTCTCAGTAAAGCTGGAAAAGAAGAAAGTGGGAGGTGGCCTGACCTTAATCCTTCACTAGTGCTCAACGCAGGCTTCACATGAGATCATGAGGCATTTTGCCCGGGCATGTTTTGTACCCCTCCCCCATCAGACACGCTCCTCAGGTTCTCGTGTGTGGCCTCGCCCCAGGAGTGTGCACAGGCCGCAGATGATTCCTATCTGGATCCTGCATTGAGCACCAGGGCTCTTAGCCTCCACTTCTGAGACTGAGATCAGGCCCTGGGGAAGGGAAGGGCTCTCTGCTCTGAGTGGGACTGGACCAGGGTCTGCTGTGTGACCTGAAGGGGATCATGGGGTCAGCGGAGGTGCCCCCTGCTGCTCTTTGCATGAGGCCTCAGCAGGAGGGGAGTATGATCCGACAGAAAGTGTGGAAAAGTCCCGTGTTGGTCTCTGTGCAGGAGTTGACCATCCTGAGTCCCTCCGGAGACAGTGGGCACTGAGGACTGTCTGTTCTACACGGTGAGAGCTTCCCTGTGTGTTTGATTGGGGCTCAGGAACCCTAAGCATTAAACAGCATGTTTTCAACTTTCATGATAGAACTGTGAAGACTCATGGACGAAGAAGCCCAGAAGAGGAAAGAACAGGAGTCAGGCATGGCTCTTTCTCAGGTAAGGTCATATTCAGTCTGTCCTTCCTGAAATGCCCTTCTCTGGACTTGCTAATCGTGTCTGACTCTGGAGTGTCCTGTCTGACTCCTGTACATGCACACTCACCCAGGGCCTTCCCTCAGGGCCTGTCGTCTCCACTTAGATCCCATCTCCCCATGAGCCGGTGACCTGGCCCTTGTGAGGAGGCTCCCCTGGGCACCATCCTGGGCAGGGCTTCTCACCCACGGGTTGGAGACGGGGTCTCAGTGCTGTTGGGCAGCAGGGACTGTTTAGGGCCCACCTGGATGTGCTGTCTGCTCTCTGTCAACCAGGGTAAAGAAGCTGTACGTGGACCTCAGGTATTAACATGTACAGTACACAGTAAAATCTACCAGAGAGGCCAATGAGTGGAAATCAGTTCTGACTTTTTATAGTACATTTAAAACTAAATGAGCACCTCCTTGAAAACTTAAGTGTTTGGGAATGGAATGGAGCGTTCAGAAAGAGATGTCAGGGCTAGGGAGTGTTTCGTTACACCATCTAATTTAAACTGTAAAATCAGGCTTACTAATTTTTTTTCTTTCTTTTTTGACCACATGATGCAGCTTCCAGGGTCTTAGTTCTCTGCATAGGGATCAAACCTGAAACCCTGCAGTGGAAGTGAGGGATCTTAACCAGTGGACCATGAGGGAATTTTCCAACTTTACTAATCTTGATTCAGTATTTTCTTAATGGAATAAAATAATAAATTTTGGATTTTGTTAATAAGTACATACCTAAAATTAAGGATAAAAATCACATTATGATTTTTAAAATATATTTATTTCCTGTACTGTATCTTCATTGCTTCAGTGTCTTTTCCCTGGTTCTGGTGAGTGGTGGCCACTCTCTAGTTGCGGTGCACACGCTTCTCATTGCAGTGGCTTCTCTTGTCTTGCAGCACGAGGGCACTGTCTTCAGTAGTTTCACCTCCTGGGCTCTAGAGCTTTGGCTCAGGAATTGAGACTCACGGACTTAGTTGCCCCTCAGTATGTGGGATCTCAGGACAAGCAACAACCCACATCTCTTGCATTGCCCAGTGGATTCTTTACCACTTGTAGGGAGGCCCACATATTTTTAAATACAGGTATTTTATAAAGATTGGAAGAAATCTTCTGTATGTTATTTTCTGCTTGTATTACTTTTTGGTTTTTTTTTGAACTAGAATAAGATAATGTTGAGGACTTCCCTGGTGGTACAGTGGCTAAGAATGTGCCTGCCAATGTAGGGTGCACGGGTTCCATCCCAGGTCCGGGAAGATGCCTCAGAGCAATTAAGCCCATGGGCCACAACTACTGAGCCTGTGCTCTAGAGCCCGAGAGCCATAACTACGGAAGCCCACACTCTCTAGAGCCTGTGCTCCAAAACAAGAGAAGCCACTGCAGTGAGAAGCCTGGGCACTGCAGCTGCAACTAGAGAAAGCCCACTCACAACAATGAAGACCCAACATAAGCAAAATAACTTTGAAAAAGAAATAAGGTTGACAAAGGTACTGAATGAAGAAGTAAAATGAAAGAAGAGAATGGGAACCCACTCCAGTATTCTTGTCTGGAGAATTCCATGGATAGAGGAGCTGGTGGGCTGCTGTCAGCGGGGTTGCAAAGAGTCTGGCATGAGTAAGCAGGAAACACAACTTCCACACACAGCAGATTGAGCTCTGAAAAACAAATCTTAAGTGTCTAACTTTCTTCTTGCAGATTCTTCATTGACTTCCAGTAGCTTTTGGAATAAAGTCCTCAATCCATAGGTCTTGCATAAATTAGCCTCTACCTGGCATCACCCCATCTACATTCCCTGTGTCCCAGTCACACTGGCTGACTTTCTGTTCACTAAATATCTTCCTGCCTCAGAGCCGGCACTCAGGCTCTTCCCTCTGCTTGCAGCACTCTTCCATTTCCTACCTGGCCAATCCTAAGTGTTTCTTCCTCACAGAGACTTTGTCTGATTTCTCAGTGTAGGTTAAGACCCTCTGTTTAATCTTGTCTTAGCACCGGGCCTCTGTCAGAGTACTTATTTCAATAGTACATTAAAATTGTGGATGAAATTGGCTGTCTGGCTGATAAGAGTGTAAGCTACATCATGTTCATTGCTGTATTTCAAGTTAGAGGCGCACAGCTGACGCTGAATGAATTTTGATAGAATGAAAGAAAAAAAATAAAGACAACTCTTGTTTCAAGCAATTGTGTGTTTACACATGCATGCATGAATGCATGGATATGCAACTCCATGGTTTTATTATAAAAACATCATCTCATAAATAATGGTGTATGCTTTGTAGCAGTTTCAGTTGTATCTTAAGTGTATTTCATGGCGTTAAGTTTTTTCTGCATCATCACATGAATGATGTAAATTGTAGTAAGATTATTGACATTGTGTGGGTTCTGATGGGAGAGGGTATGACCCTGTATCGTGACCATTTATGCTCTTCTATTGTATTTCAGCTTCCTTGAACTTGTTTCAGGTATTCTCAGGGAACTCTCTGTGGATGCTCTTTCCTTCTCTGGTAGTTAACTGGTTGATTCTTTAGGTTCAGTTGTCTCTCCCAACCACCTGAGCTCAGGTGCTGTTGCCCCATTTCTTTACTATTTGATATGAACGATTTCTTAAGAGTGACAAAATTTACTCCCCAGTAAGGTGGACTCAGAGCTTTCTCTAATGTGCTGTTATGTTGGGGACGAGTTCATTTGTGTGACGTCTTGAGAGTAATGCTTAGTGAGTAGGACGTGCCGAAACACCTGTCATCAGTGTGACAAATGTGTGTTCTTTTAAAGTCACTGTGGACTTTATCGACTCTGAAGACAGCAGTCTTGCTGTAGCTCATCTAGATAGTGACACTATGTCGCTCCGTGTGTTGAATGTAACACTTCTGCATATACAACCCAGTGTTGGTAATTTTTGTATTTTTCATGTTTTGTCCACAGATATGACAAATTCATGTTGATTGCAGGAGATCATAATCTTAGGAAAAAAGAGGAAATTAGAAATTAGATTAGAGACCAACAGTTTGCTTCAAGCAGCTTTTAATGGATCTATCAGAATATTACTTCAACTGAATTGAGCTTTACCCCTCTCACCTCTTCTCATTTTGTGTGAAATGAAGAATCCTCCTCAGGGCCCGTTGGTGAAATGTGTTTTCATTTCAGGCACAGTTGACCTTCAAGGATGTGTTCATAGATTTCACTCCCGAGGAGTGGGAATGCCTGGACCCTGCCCAGAGGACCTTGTACAAGGACGTGATGGTGGAGACTCTCAGGAACCTGCTGTCTGTGGGTGAGGATCACTTCCCCCTGAAGTGGGGATCTGCCCTGGGGTACCTCTGCATGTTCCCTCTGTACCTTTTGAGATCCCCTGTTTTTCTTGACTAAGCTCAAAACCTTGTTGACTCACACATGTAAAGCTTCGTGATTGGCATCAGGAGTTTAAACTTGTCTTTCCTTCTGGTGACCTGCCAATGTGTGATACACAAGGAGTTTTTTCAGAACTTGAGCATTTATAAAGCTGATTTCAAACTTTGAAATATCCAGTTGCCTGTTTTCTAGCCCTGTGTTCTTGGTTCAGTAGTTCTTAGAGAGGAACTAGATACCTGCTGCATATTGTACTGTATGTTATACTGTTCCCTGTGCATTCAAAAGGAGGCAGATAGTAAATTCATTTGAGAAGTATTTTCCTGTTTCCTCTATTTTCCTATAGAGGTTTATAATGTCCTCACCCCTTGGCTGAAAAAAGAGCTGGATTCTACACCTGCCAATGCAGGAGACCCAGGTTCGATCGTTGGTCTGGGAAGATCCCACATGTCACAGAGCAGCTACACCTGTGTGCCTCAACTATGAGCCAGCACTCTAGAGCCTGGAAGCTGCAACTACTGAGCCCACATGGGACAACCACTGAAGCCCGTGCACCCAGGAGAAGCCGCAGCAAGTGAGGAGCACGAGCACTGCAACTGGAGCATAACCACTACTTGCTGAACTTGGAGAGAAACCAAGCAGCAACGAACACTCCCCCGATCCGAAAGAAATGAATTCACCAATGCATTAACAGTAACAGATACATTTATTTAAAAAAGGAGAGGTTGTACCCTGGAAGAAGCCACAGTATGTGGCATTACTTGTGAGTAGGAATTTCTGTTTCTGATCTGAACATTGTCTCCATTCTTGTGGCACAAGGAAGAAGACCCCTGGATTGTGGAGAATGAGGTGTTAATAGCAAAAATCCAGATAAGTAGGAAAGTATCAACGGTGTGATCACAGGTCAACTATCACAAGAACAGAGAAGAAGCTACACCATTCATGGGGTTTGGGAAACTCTCCAAGGGGGAGAGTTCTGTGAGAAAACAGATGTTTAATGTTTGTGAATCTCACAGATTTTTCTTCTCCCTAACTGACTTCTCTGTTCTTCGATATGTGAAATGTACAGCACCCTCCAGTGGTACTGTAGCAGCCACAGAAATGAAGGCAAGGTCCTTTTTTTTGGCCTGTACTGGGTTTTTTTGCTGTGCGGACTTTTGTCTGTTTGAGATGACTGAGGGCTACTCTCTAGTTGCGGGGAGCACGGTTTCTCATTGTGGTGGTTTCTTTAGTTGTGAAGCACAGGCCCTGGGCACATGGGCATGAGTAGTTTTCCCATACAAGCTCATTATCTGTAGTTCATCAACTTATTCTCTGTGACATGTGAGATCTTCTCAGAACAAGAATTGAAGCCATGTCTCCCGCATTACTAAGCAGATTCTTAACATGGAGCCACCAGGGTGTTAGGGAAATTAAATAAATAGTCTTGTTTAGGCTTCAAGACAAAGCAGTGCACTCCTCTGACCTTGCTTTTAACCTATATGAAAACTGCCCTGAGTGTGAATGTCCTGACTGTCTCCTGTGAGTGCAAGGCTTGCAGCATCGTAGATAAGATAGGGCACAAATCTTGAGATTGTTCAGCCTTTGCAGGGACCCTTGCCAACCAAGCCCCAGGCTTAGCACCATCCAAGTTGGCTCCTGGATCCTGCTCTCTGCCTACCATGAGATAAAGGTAACTTAAAACTGTCTAAAGAGAAGTTCCATCTGGAAGAAGAATTATGTGATTTGTGAGGATGATTATCCACATTACAATGTCACGTTATATTTTGGCTGATCAAATCTTCACTTTTTAAGTCGACTCTCTTTAGCCGGCCCACAGCTCCAATAGTGTCCCCCATTGCCCTTTCTTTCTCCATTCTCTGTCCTGTTGTGGCCTTTCACCCCTCCCAACCCCTCCTTCTCCCTCTCCATAAGCTAGTCCCCTTCTAATGGCCCCTGTTTCTCAGAGGGGCAGGGAGCCCAGGTTTCCCCACTCTAGCAAGTTTGTTTACCTCTTTAGATTCTTCTGACCAAAGACCCCCATCTCCCTGGAGGGATGTCCAAGATTGTTATCAGTCCTTCTGGCCCTGTTATCACAGTCAATTTGAGCACTGTTTTATTTGTATTTTAGCCATAAAGATATGACTATAGAAAGGAAAGATAACTTGTTTGATACAGGATGGCCATGATATTGTTTAGACTCCAGAGAAAACTGGTTAAGATGAATTTGTTTTTTTCTTTGAAAGTGCAATATTGGTTCTTTTTACATGTGGAATTAAAAACGGCAAGCTTGTTAAAAAGACCTGCCAAATAAAAAGCTTCAAGTTAACCTTTGCCAGGGCTTCCCAGATGACTCTAGTGGTAAAGAACCTGCCAGCCCTAGGGAGAGACACAGGAGATGTGGATTTGTTCCCTGAGTAGGGAAGATACCCTGGAGGAGTGAATGGCAACCTACTCCAGTATTCTTCCCTGGAGAGTCCCATCATGGATAGAGGAGTCTGGTGGGCTAGAGTCCATGGTGTTGCAGGGAGTTGGACAGGACTGAAGTGACCTTGCATAGCATGCAACCTTTGCTATTCCTTGAAATACGTAACCCATTTTTCCAGAGATTTCAGTCTTGGGCAAATTAGAATTTTAAACCACGGTGCGGGTGCTGGGAAGAAAAGGGTGAAAGAGACATTTTAAATCTCAAGCAGGAAAGTATCGAGAGCTCTCATGTCTGTTGATCTGCATTTATGTTTGTCTCAGTGTGTGTCTTTGTTTTTGGATAATATTGCTGAGGTTAATTTGTAAATGAGCTCTAATTCAATTGTTTGTTAAAAAAGAAAAAAAGTAAGCACTTACAAATCAAACAATAAATCTAAATACAAGAGAAATTAACCTAAATGAATTTCAGGTTCACGTGAACTGGACAATATTCAATATTAAATATCTAGTGTTAATGTTTGTTTGCTAATCTAATTAAGACATGTCTTGAGTCTTCAACATTGTCTAATACTTTTATTGTACCTAGGTTTAATGTTAAGTAAGTTTGTGAACAGTTAAAGTAACTTGAGTGAAGAAACTTTTAAAAAGGAAAGAATGCAAATGCAGTTGGAGCTTTCAGATAAACTCTGTTAGGAATGATTATACTTCAGAAATGTCTTTGTAAAATAGTCTGTCCAGATCTGAATAACCTGAATTTATAGGGTTGTGATAAACTAAATGATGAAAGTTTGTTGAATATCTAGGTCATTTCCAAAGAAAATAAGATTCTGAATCACACATTACTGAAAACTCATTTCCTCCTACAGACACACTAAAGAGATTTTGGACTCTTAACGAATATGTTTGGTGCCACCCTGGGATGTTCTCTATAAGAAAGCAAATATTCTTAGAGATTGTCACTGGTATTTATGTTCACCAGTCTACAAAATGCTAATATGATGGACAGCTCATGGTTGCTTAAGGAAAGTAAGATGTGTGTTTTTAGTAAGAAAGGTATGAGAAATGTGGGCCGATCACCTTGCTTTGTCCCCCCTGGTTAGTTTGTCTCAGGACCCTCTCCTTCGCTACACAGGCACACCCTGGATCTTGAAGTAAAGGCTTCTCAGAGGAGCAAAACTCATTATGGCCTGGAATGATCCTCTGACTTTTAACTCCAAGGAGCCTTTCTGCACTTGTGTACTGTCTCCTTATCAGACAGGGTTTTTCCTTTCTTTGTCCTTGCCATGATTATTCCCTTGAATTAAGAGACAAACTGGCTGTTTACCCTGTTTTTGTTGGCTGTAAATTCCTCAACCTGAGCCCACCTATCTCTTATCTCAGGGCATGCAAAGAGGAGGGTAGCTGACTGTAGATGTCCAACCTGCAGCCCATCCAACTCCTACCTCAAAATTACATTTTATTATGGAAAATGGAAAGTACTTCTGACTTACAGATGGCTGTTTCTAAATGAACAAAGTGATGTTTTTAAAAAGAGAGAGGTTCATGGAAAGTGGACTCCAAGAAAAGAGGTCCCAAAAGTCAAGGTCTTTTTATGTTCTGCAACAATCTGCCATTTGACTCCTGTCAATTTTGTTGCTTGACTTTGGGTAGCATGTGATAAGGTGTTTCAGAGGGATTTATTTCCCCTTGTTCGCCTACTGTGGTAATTCCTGCTGTTAGGTGGCATAGACCGTTGCATGTTTTATAGAAAAAAATCAGAAGTTACTTTTCTTTTTTTGTTGTTGTTGTGCCACATGGCAGTCTGGTTCTTAGTTCCCCATTCATGGAAGGATTCTGTGCCCTCTACAGTGGAAGCACATGGTCCTAACTACTGGACCACAAGGAGTTTGCCTCAAGGGTTTACTTTTGCTTCAAAGATATATTTACTTCCTGTCATGCTTATTGTGACAAATCTCTTTTGTCTACATTACATCGTGTGTGTTGTTACTTTACATTTCCTTCCCAAGAGAGTTGTCTCTGACTCTAGTTCACAAAGTTTTCCAATCACATTCCTTTATCTTCATAACAATACATTAAAAATTTGTTTACAGTTTATTTGTTTTTATCTGCACCTGGTCTTTGTTGCTTCAGGGGCTTTTCTCTACTTGCAGCAAGCAAGAGCTATGCTCTACTTACAGTGCATGAACTTCTCATTCTAGTGGATTCTCTTGTTGCAATGCATGATCTCTGTGTGTTTTTGCTCAGTAGTTGTGCCTCCCCAGTTCTAGAGCACAGAATCATCACCTGTGGCCTGCAGGCTTAATTGTTCTCAGGCATGTGGGAATTTCCCGGATCAGGGATCAAACCTGTGTGCCCTGCACTTGCAGATGGATTCTTTACCTCTGAGCCAGAAGGGAAGCCCCAAAGTTTGTTCCTTTGCATATATCTTGGAACCAATGAACTGGGTGAGTTTAGGTTACTGTGTAGATAGGGAGTTGATGTATTGAATGATTATTGTCTGAGTAGAGAATGTTTCACTTATTTTTTGCTTTTTAAAAATGACGGTCTTACTACATAATGATCAAAGGATCAATCCAAGAAGAAGATATAACAATTATAAATATATATGCACCCAACATAGGAGCACCGCAATATGTAAGGCAAATGCTAACGAGTGTGAAAGAGGAAATTAATAGTAACACAATAATAGTAGGAGACTTTAATACCCCACTCACAACTATGGATAGATCAACTAAACAGAAAATGAACAGGGAAACACAAACTTTAAAGGACACAATGGACCAGCTAGACCTAATTGACATCTATAGGACGTTTCACCCCAAAACAATCAACTTCACCTTTTTCTCAAGTGCACACGGAACCTTCTCCAGAATAGATCACATCCTGGGCCATAAATCTAGTCTTGGTAATTTCAAAAAAACTGAAATCATTCCAGTCATCTTTTCTGACCACAGTGCAGTAAGATTAGATCTCAATTACAGGAAAAAAATTATTAAAAATTCAAACATATGGAGGCTAAACAACATGCTTCTGAATAACCAACAAATCATAGAAGAAATCAAAATATGCATAGAAATGAATGAAAATGAAAACACAACAACCCAAAACCTATGGGACACTGTAAAAGCAGTGCTAAGGGGAAAATTCATAGCATTACAGGCCTACCTCAAGAAACAAGAAAAAAGTCAAATAAATAACCTAACTCTACACCTAAAGCAACTAGAGAAGGAAGAAATGAAGAACCCCAGGGTTAGTAGAAGGAAAGAAATCTTAAAAATTAGGGCAGAAATAAATGCAAAAGAAACTAAAGAGACCATAGCAAAAATCAACAAAGCTAAAAGCTGGTTTTTTGAAAAAATAAACAAAATTGACAAACCATTAGCAAGACTCATTAAGAAACAAAGGGAGAAGAACCAAATTAACAAAATTAGAAGTGAAAATGGAGAGATCACAGCAGACAACACTGAAATACAAAGGATCATAAGAGACTACTACCAGCAGCTCTATGCCAATAAAATGGACAACTTGGAAGAAATGGACAAGTTCTTAGAGAAGTATAACTTTCCAAAACTGAACCAGGAGGAAATAGAAGATCTTAACAAACTCATCACAAGCAAGGAAATCAAAACTGTAATCAGAAATCTTCCAGCAAACAAAAGCCCAGGACCAGATGGCTTCACAGCTGAATTCTACCAAAAATTTAGAGAAGAGCTAACACCTATCTTACTCAAACTCTTCCAGAAAATTGCAGAAGAAGCTAAACTTCCAAACTCATTCTATGAGGCCACCATCACCCTAATTCCAAAACCAGACAAAGATGCCACAAAAAAGGAAAACTACAGGCCAGTATCACTGATGAACATAGATGCAAATATCCTTAACAAAATTCTAGCAAGTAGAAGCCAACAACATATTAAAAAAAATCATACACCATGGCCAAGTGGGCTTTATCCCAGGAATGCAAGGATTCTTTAATATCTGCAAATCAATCAATGTAATACACCACATTAACAAATTGAAAGATAAAAGCCATATGATTATCTCAATAGATGCAGAAAAAGCCTTTGACAAGATTCAACATCCATTTATGATTAAAACTCTCCAGAAAGCAGGCATAGAAGGAACATACCTCAACATAATAAAAGCTATATATGACAAACCCACAGCAAGCATCACCCTCAATGGTGAAAAATTGAAAGCGTTTCCCCTGAAATCAGGAACAAGACAAGGGTGCCCACTCTCACCACTCCTATTCAACATAGTTTTGGAAGTGTTGGCCACAGCAATCAGGGCAGAAAAAGAAGTTAAAAGGAATCCAGATAGGAAAAGAAGAAGTGAAACTCTCTCTGTTTGCAGATGACATGATCCTCTACATAGAAAACCCTAAAGACTCTACCAGAAAATTACTAGAGCTAATCAACGAATACAGTAAAGTTGCAGGATATAAAATTAACACACAGAAATCTCTTGCATTCCTATACACTAACAATGAGAAAACAGAGAAATTAAGGAAACAATACCATTCACCATTGCAACAAAAAGAATAAAATACTTAGGAGTATATCTACCTAAAGAAACAAAAGACCTATACATAGAAAACTATAAAACACTGATGAAAGAAATCAAAGAGGACACAAACAGATGGAGAAATATACCGCGTTCATGGATTGGAAGAATCAATATTGTCAAAATGGCTATACTACCCAAAGCAATCTATAGATTCAATGCAATCCCTATCAAACTACCAATGGTATTTTTCACAGAACTAGAACAAATAATTTCACAATTTGTATGGAAATACAAAAAACCTCGAATAGCCAAAGTAACCTTGAGAAAGAAGAATGGAACTGGAGGAATCAACCTGCCTGACTTCAGACTATACTACAAAGCCACAGTCATCAAGACAGTATGGTACTGGCACAAAGACAAATATAGATCAATGGAACAGAATAGAAAGCCCAGAGATGAATCCACGAACCTATGGTCACCTTATCTTTGACAAAGGAGGCAAGGATATACAATGGAAAAAAGACAACCTCTTTAACAAGTGGTGCTGGGAAAACTGGTCAACCACCTGTAAAAGAATGAAACTAGAACACTTTCTAACACCATACACAAAAATAAACTCAAAATGGATTAAAGATCTAAATATAAGACCAGAAACTATAAAACTCCTAGAGGAGAACATAGGTAAAACACTCTCCGACATAAATCACAGCAGGATCCTCTATGACCCACATCCCAGAATTTTAGAAACAAAAGCAAAAATAAACAAATGGGACCTAATGAAACTTAAAAGCGTTTGCACAACAAAGGAAACTATAAACAAGGTGAAAAGACAGCCCTCAGATTGGGAGAAAATAAAAAATAATAGCAAACGAAGCAACAGACAAAGGATTAATCTCAAAAATATACAAGCAACTCCTGAAGCTTCATTCCAGAAAAATAAATGACCCAATCAAAAAATGGGCCAAAGAACTAAACAGACATTTCTCCAAGGAAGACATACAGATGGCAAAAAAAACACATGAAAAGATGCTCAACATCACTCATTATCAGAGAAATGCAAATCAAAACCACAATGAGGTACCATTACACGCCAGTCAGGATGGCTGCTATCCAAAAGTCTACAAGCAATAAATGCTGGAGAGGGTGTGGAGAAAAGGGAACCCTCTTACACTGTTGGTGGGAATGCAAGTTAGTACAGCCACTATGGAAAACAGTGTGGAGATTTCTTAAAAAGCTAGAAATAGAACTGCCATATGACCCAGCAATACCACTTCTAGGCATACACACTGAGGAAACCAGATCTGAAAGAGACACTTGCACCCCAGTGTTCATCGCAGCACTGTTTATAATAGCCAGGACATGGAAGCAACCCAGATGCCCATCAGCAGACGAATGGATGAGGAAGCTGTGGGACATATACACCATGGAATATTACTACAGCCATTAAAAAGAATTCATTTGAATCAGTTCTAATGAGATGGATGAAACTGGAGCCCATTATACAGAGCGAAGTAAGCCAGAAAGATAAAGACCATTACAATATACTAACACATATATATGGAATTTAGAAAGATGGTAACGATAACCCTATATGCAAAACAGAAAAAGAGACTCAGAACAGACAGAAATAGACAGACAGAAATAGAACAGACTTGTGGACTCTGGGAGAAGGCAAGGCTGGGATGTTTCAAGAGAACAGCATCGAAACGTGTATATTATCTAGGGTGAAACAGATCACCAGCCCAGGTTGGGTGCATGAGACAAGTGCTTGGGCCTGGTGCACTGGGAAGACCCAGAGGGATGGGGTGGAGAGGGAGGTGGGAGGGGGGACTGGGATGGGGAGTACATGTAAATCCATGGCTAATTCATTTCAATGTATGACAAAAACCACTGCAACGTTGTAAACAACTAATAAAAATAAATGGAAAAAATAAATAAATAAAGTTAAATTCTAAAAAAAAAAATAAAAATGACGGTCTTTTTGTATTACACAATATGACTGACATGAACCACTTGTTAATATCATAAAATGCTTATATGTCTATCTACTGATAGAAGTCTAAGAGATATTTTAAAAAGTGTTTATTGTTTTATTTTGTAAATTATTTTAGGGAATTCCTTGATAGTCCAGTGGATAGTATTGAGTTAGTTTCACTGCAGCAAGCCTGGATTTAATCCATGGTCAGAGAACCAACATCTCATAAGCCACGTGGTCCAGCAATAAAAATACATATATATATAGTTTACAGAATTCTTTATTTTCTCAATGCAGTATTTGTTGAACAGTTTCTAACTGCCATTTTTTTTTTTACATTATTCATTAGAATGCTTCTTTTGCATTGTTTACCATTCCAGTGTATTGCCTCTTTGATGCTTGTTTGCTCAGTTGCTCAGTCCTGTCTGACTCTTTGTGATCGCATGGACTGTAGCCCACCAAGCTTTCCTATCCATGGAAGTTTTTTCAGGCAAGAATAGTGCACTGGGTTGTGATTTCCTGCTCCAGGGGATCTTTCCGACCCAGGGATTGTATCCCCCTGTGCCGCGTCTTCTGCATTGCCAGGCAGTTTCTTTACCACTGAGTCACCTCTCTAGTCCTGTATGTTCTTCACCATTTAAACATGTATAAGGATGCATAAAGTGTGTACAGTATACCATTAGTTTCTCCTCAATTATGAGAGAGCAGTGTGTTTAGGACACAGTAGGATGAGCTTTGAGGTCATGGTGGGAAAATACGTTTTCTTTGCAAACTGACATGAGTTTGCATAAAATGAATGTTTTCTGATTGTGTTTGAAACTACACTACCCTAAAATTAATTTGAATTGCATATGATCACTCCTTTTAAAGAGTTCTATTCCTTTAGTGTTCTATAGTTTTAAGATCATCATTGTGAAGATTCATAATTTTCTTCAGGATGGATATGACTCATGGTATAATGTCATGTGTTTGACAAGAAATAATTTATTTATGAATTGTTACTAATAGAATACCTGTGGTTCTTTATGTCTTGTAGATATGTCTCATATACATATGATCAAGAAATTACAGGCAAAAGGAAACAGTGGTAAAGGGGAAATTTTTCAAAGAGTGATGTTTGGAAGAACTGAAAGCCTTGAAATCAAAGATTTTCACCTCAGGGAGATCCAGGAAAATATACATGACTTTGATTGTCTGTGGACAGATGATGAAAGAAATGACAAAGGAATGTCTATATCCCATAACAAAAACCTCACTGATGGAAGACATCATCCTAGTAGAAGTGATGTAGGAAATAGACCTTTTGAAAGGCACAGAGCAAGCTTTCAGGATGAATTGCAGATGGTACAATCTGAAGGGATAATTTTTGAATGTAGTCAAGTTGTGACAAATGTCAGGGCCACAGGTTTATCACCTCAGAGAACTGGTAATGTCTGCAAAGGCTTTTCTCATAAACATGAGAATGCTGTTATGCATCCTTCAGAACTGTTACCAGACCATGAAACACAAAAGAAAAGACCTTACAAATGTACTGAGTGTGACATAACCTTTCTTCAGGACTCAGAACTCACTAGACATCAAAGAATCCATACAGGAGGAAAACCATATAAATGTGACGTGTGTGGCAAGGCTTTTAATCAAACTAGAAAACTTGCAATTCATTGGAGAATTCATACTGGAGAGAAACCACATAAATGTGATGTATGTGGCAAGGCCTTTAATGAAGGTGCAAAATTTGTAATACATTGGAGATATCATATGAGAAAGAAACCATATAAATGTGATGTATGTGGCAAGGCCTTTAGTCAAACTGCAAACCTTGCCGTTCATCAGAGAATTCATACTGGAGAGAAGCCATACAAATGCAATGTATGTGACAAGGCATTTAGTCATACTGGAAATCTTACTGTTCATCAGAGAATTCATACTGGAGAGAAACCATATAAATGTGATGTATGTGGCAAAGGCCTTTAGTCAAACTTCAAGCCTTGCAGTTCATCAGAGAATTCATACTGGAGAGAAGCCATACAAATGCAATGTATGTGACAAGGCATTTAGTCATACTGGAAACCTTACTGTTCATCAGAGAGTTCATACTGGAGTGAAACCATATAAATGTGATGTATGTGGCAAGGCCTTTAATGAAGCTGCAAAGCTTGCAGTTCATCGGAGATTCCATACGGGAGAGAAACCATATAAATGTGATATATGTGGCAGAGCCTTTAGTCAAACTGCAAACCTTGCAGTTCATCGGAGAATTCATACTGGAGAGAAACCATATAAATGTGATGTATGTGGCCTATGCTTTATTCACAATTCACAACTTGAAATTCATCAGAGAACTCATACAGGAGAGAAACCATATAAATGTGATGTATGTGGCAAAGGCTTTAGTAAAACTTCAAGCCTTGCAGTTCATCGGAGAATTCATACTGGAGAGAAACCATATAAATGTCATGTATGTGGCAAGGCCTTTAGTTCAAATTCAAGCCTTGCAGTTCATCGGAGAATTCATACTGGAGAGAAACCATATAAATGTGATGTGTGTGGCAAGGCGTTTAGTCGTACTGGACACCTTGCTGTTCATCAGAGAGTTCATACTGGAGAGAAACCATATAATTGTGGTATATGTGGCAAGGCTTTCAGTGTAAGTTCAAGCCTTGCTGTTCATCAGAGAATTCATACTGGAGAGAAACCATATAAATGTGATGTATGTGGCAAGGCCTTTAATCAAATTGCAGGCCTTGCAGTTCATCAGAGAATTCATACTGGAGAGAAACCATATAAATGTGATGTATGTGGCAAGGCCTTTAATCAAACTACAAGACTTGCACTTCATCAGAGAGTTCATACTGGAGAGAAGCCATACAAATGCAATGTATGTAACAAAGCGTTTAAGCATACTGCAAACCTGACTGTTCATTGGAGAATTCATACTGGAGAGAAACCAAATAAATGTGATGTATGTGGGAAGACCTTTAGTCAAACTGCAAACCTTGCAGTTCATCAGAGAATTCATACTGGAGAGAAGCCATATAAATGTGATATATGTGGCAAGGCCTTCAGAATAAGTTCAAATGTTGCTGTTCATCGAGAGTTCATACTGGAGAGAAACCATATAAATGTGATGTGTGTGGCAAGGCGTTTACTCGTACTGGAAACCTTGCTGTTCATCAGAGAGTTCATACTGGAGAGAAACCATAAAATGTGATGTGTGTGGCAAGGCGTTTAGTCGTACTGGAAACCTTGCTGTTCATCAGAGAGTTCATACTGGAGAGAAACCATGTATTGTGGTATATGTGGCAAGGCTTTCAGTGTAAGTTCAAGCCTTGGTGTTCATCAGAGTTCATACTGGAGAGAAACCATATAAATGTGATGTATGTGGCAAGGCGTTTGTTTGTACTGGAAACCTTGGTATTCATCAGAGAGTTCATACTGGAGAGAAACCATATAAATGAGGTATATGTGGCAGGGCTTTCAGTGTGAATGCAAACTTTGCAGTCCATCAGAGAATTCATACTGGAGAGAACCTTAGAAATATAAAAATTGTGACAAACCATTTAGGATCAGTCATCCATAACTCATCATCAGGCAGTTCAAATAGGAGAGAAACCATATAAATATGATGTATATGGCTGGTGCTTTACTTGAAATGACGAACTTAGAAACCATCAGAGAATTCATACTAGAGAGAAACATTAGAAATGTGACAGTTGTGAGAAACATTTTAGTGCAAATGTGTGAGTGTGACAAAGCCTTTAGTCAGTGTTCAGGCCTTATAATTCAGAGAATTCATACTGTATAGAAAACATACAAGTGAAATGAATGTGGCAGAGTTTCTAGTGCATGTTCAGCATGAACTGCCCATTAGGCAGTTCATACAGGAGAGAAACCACATAAATGTTATTTATGTGGCAAACCCTTCAGTCACAAGGAATGATGTTGCAGATCATCTGAGAATCCATACTGCAGTGAAAACTTACACATGTAGAGAATGCAGTAAAATATATCAACTTTTTGACCCTCAGAAAATTCAACCTGGAGGAAAACTACACAAATGTGTTAGGTGTGGGAAAGCTTTGATTCTGTGTTCAGGCCTAACTCACCATCAGTTAATTTTTTTTTTTTTTAAACAATATTGTGATGGTTTTTGCTGTACATCAACTTGAATAGGCCATAGGTGTACATATGTCCCCTCCCTCCTGAACCCACCTCTCTTGCCACCGTATCCCTCCAGATTGTCCCAGAGCACATGCTTGTACATCAGACTCCCTCTGCCCCTTTTACATAAGGTAATACATGTTTCAGTGCTAATCTGTTAAATCCTGCCATCCTGTTTCTTTTGTTTTTTTCAGTAGGTTTTCCTTAGCGTTGCTTTTTCTACCCACTTGTTATGACCAAGATTTAATGTTTAATTTACATTTATTTCCCGCCTTACACTAACAAATACATAAGTCAGTGGGTTATTTTGAGACTTTTGTAACATTAAAATGCACGTAGACAATGACAGGGAACATAGTAGGTGCTCTGTAAATATAAAGAAAGACAGTTTCTTTAGGACTTGAGTTTTGTCAGGTAATACACAAAGAAATATTTATAAATAGTGCCAAGTTGATAATTTTGATGAAAATAAATTCTAGTGTCTTCTTAAAGACTTTATATTTTACAGTGTGCTTTGTTGTCCACAACTGACAGATCTTTCCAAAGCAGATAACAAAGAAATGAGAGAAAATATATTACAATTTTTCAACAAGAAGTAAATTGCCTAATTACCATCTAGTGATCATATAGTAATTTGTCATTCCATTACATTGAAGTGTTGACTTAAGTATTATATATTATGATGTAAACAAGTTCTTTCTCATATAAGTATTTGAAGTTTTGTCATCATAAGCATGGAACAGAAACTTTTATAAAGAAGAATGCATTTCTCATTAAAAGTTTTTTTCTCTCTTTAATAATGTTTAAAATTTATTTTTGGCTCTGCTAAGTCTTCATTGTGCTGGCTTCTTTGTCTTTTTGCAGCAATCGGGCTGTGAATTCTCCACAGAAACTTGGCTGGGGTATGGTTGGAGACTGGCATTTTGATGCTTCTTTTGGTCAGTCCAGAGGATTCAGTGTCTTTTTGTTTGTTTGGCTGTGCTGAGCCTCTTTTTTCTTTTCCTGCCTGTGTGCTTTCTCTAGCTGCAGCAAGAAGTGACTTTCTAGTTATTTGTGTGTAGGCTTCTCATTGCTGGGGCTGCTGTTGTTGCAGAGCTCAGGCTTCAGAGCACAGGTTCAGTACTTAGGTTGCACAGGCTTAGTTGCTGTGAGGCATGTGGTATCCTCACAGACCAAGGATCAAACCCGGGTCCTATGCATTGGCAGGTAGATTATTTACCACTGGACCACCAGGGAAATTCTACTCAGTGTCTTTTAATAGGAGGACTCCAAGTACAGTTTGGTTCAGTCGCTCAGTTATGTCTGACTCTTTGTGACCCCATGGACTGTCTTTTAACTCAGTGTATGTTAATACACTGCCAAACAAAATTGGGGTCATCAACCAATAACTGGGAGATCTGAAAACCAGGAGTATACCCCCAATTTTATGGTCTTGCTGAAGAGGTGGATGGACCCAAGAGACCCTTCCTGAAATCCCAAGGCTAGAATGTCCAAAGCACAGTATGGTGCCTGCTTTTCTCAATCCTGCATTCCCCTCAGGGTGCACTTTCGCTGGGCCACTGCAGTGACTAATAAGCTTGATCCTTGAAGAAGTGGAATGTCAAGACATTTTTCTCCTTAGAAGTGTTAGTATGAAGTAGCCCTTTCTAAGAGTTGTGTGTTTCACATTCTAGCTTGTCATCACTACACAAAGCCAGTTCTTGTTTACTTAAACTGCTTAAATTCTAATTACAGGAATATTCCTGGGTTCAACTAGCACCCCACATCCAGCCCCACCCCAGCAGCACCCCACATCAACCCCCACCCAACCCCAACCTGGCCACCAGACCAGGTTTCAGTTCCCGGGGCTCTGAATCACTTCAGCCTCATCAGCAGGACTCCAAGTACAGTTTGGTTCAGTCGCTCAGTCATGACCGACTCTTTGTGACCCCATGGACTGCAGCACACCAGGCCTCCCTGCCCATCACCAACTCCCAGAGTTTACTCAAACTCATTGTGTCGGTGATGCTATCCAACGATTTCATCCTCTGTCGTCGGACATGGCAGTACTCCAAATGTTAAGCCAAACCCTTTTTTTCCGTTGTGATTATCCCACAGAATTTTAAGGTTTTATTAAAAGTGTTACAATTAGTTTAAGTAATGAGCAATCAATGGTGCCGCACAAGACGTGAGAGACCCTCAAGTACTCCTTAACCCTGACAAGATACCTCTGGAACCAAAGGGAGGAACAGGCTGGTAGGTGTACGCTCGCTCAGCCCCGCTCCGCCCCAGACGTCCAGACGCAGGCGGGTGTCCTAGGCTCTTCCGACCGTCGTTGTCCCTTTCTCCTGGAACCTACCGCTTGGGAATCTCTGGTGTCTCCCCTCGAAGGACGTGGGTTTACATTAATTCCTGAGGCCAAGACTTGGTAGGTGCGGTCGCCCCAGGAACAGTGAGGTACTGTGTTTTGCTTTTTAGTCTTGTTAAGCTCCGTCCATAGGATCCCCTCTATATCTGTGTTCAAGGGTCACTTTGGACCTTCCTAATCCCCCAGCCGTTCCTCCCCAAGTGAATTCAATTGTTACCCTGAGAGTCCCGTGGTCTAATTTCCTTACAGAGTAAAATCCTGAGGTAACATATATCTTGCACAAAATGTATAGTAATTTATAGGGGGAAAGTCATTATAATTGAGACATGGCACTTAATAATTTTGTAAATATACCAAAACACTTGTTCAGGAACTAGCTTAGAATTTCATCTTTGCAACTGGTGGTGGAGCTGGAGTTCTTTCTCGAGTGTTGATCCTGCTGCTAAGTCACTTCAGTTGTGTCCAACCCTCTGCGACTCCATAGACGGCAGCCCACCATGCTCCCCCATCCCTGGGATTCTCCAGGCAAGAACACTGGAGTGGGTTGCCATTTCCTTCTCCTCTCGAGTGTTAGGGAGGCGTTTTACTGTCCTTTCCTGGTTTATATGACCAGGGTAATAAATTGACTACAGAGACTCTCCATTTTAGGAGATAAACTTCAGTGATGCTGGTTACATGTATGAGCTCTAGAATCAGAGAAAAACATAAAATGGTCTCTATGCTCAGACATTTCCAACTCTTTGAGACCCCATGGAGTGTAGCCCGCCAGGCTCCTGTGTCCATGGGATTTCCCAGGCAAGAATACTGGAGTGGGTTGCCATTTCCTAATCCTGGGGATCTTCTGACTCAGGGATAAAACCCCCATCTCTTGCATCTCCATTGGCAGGAGGATTCTTTACCACTGAGCCACGTGGGAAGCCTCTTTGGCCTGATACTAGTGTTTTATTTGAATTAAAGAAGTGAGTTTTGGTTGGTAGTTTTCCAGTCAGTGAGACCCAGTGTGGATAATGCTGAATTATGGATTGCTGACAAGTACAGTGGAAAGTGGTGTATAATAGTGGGAAAGTATCTTAAGAGATCAGAGAATCTGAAGACATTTGAGAGATAGTTTTAGATTTTGTGTATCAAGGTTGACTGTCAGTGCTACACTAAACCTAAGATGATTATGTGGGGCAGGTGGACAAGGAGCAGTTAGCTTCAAGTAATGAGGCCTGGTTATTTGTGGGAATGTTAGTGTTAGAATATTCTCAGAGATTAAAAAAAATTGGTTGAAAATGCTTCTAGCTAAAAGACCTTTGATAGAGTTGAGTAGGAGTGGGTTGTCTTCATTAATTAAAATTAATTAGAGAAGGGAGGTTGTCCTATAATTGTGAAGCCAGTGACACGAGTGCTGTACACAGCTGTGTGGGATGGAGAGACAGGGTTATTAATAGGCTCAGGTCTAGATGTGCAACATGTGGGCTGATTGGATAATAAGATAATAAGAATGGAAGCCTGTGAGGATTGATAATCTTGTTAATGGGAGACTTCATAATGAAGGCTGTAGTCGCAAAAGTCTTTGCTTTCAGTGGTTTATCTAGTCAAAGTGGGGGATACTGATTTTACTCAGGTTAGAGTGGCCAGAAGCTTTGAAATCCAAGGGTCTATGAAGGAGGCCCACTTCCTTAAAGGGCTGGTGTATCTTCCAGTTAGCTCAGTCAGGGACAACAGGTGGCAGTGAGATTGGGGCCTTTCTCTGTGACTTCTCAATGAGCCCAATTGAGCCAAATCTCAAGGACCTTTAAAACTTTGGGATATCCCCAGTTCCTGGCATGTTTTCCCAGAAGGGCCAGTTTCTTGGTCTCCATACTGAGTGTCCAGTGCCCTTGCATTTGTGGCTTGTGTGTTTCTGTGTGATGCCCAGGCCCAGTGGTCTCTGCTGTTTAGCCCTGTTGCTTAACAGAGCACAGAAAAGCGGTGACAAAATGTGGAAAGTGGAGAGGAAGCTATTGGGGGTCTAGGAGAGTTGTGAGAGGAGGCAAGTTTCGGCCTCTGGATGAGCCCTCTGAATGGTGTATGTGTGTGTTGCAGGCATAGTGGTGTGACCCAGTTCAAGCTCGCTCTCCTGCCTGCGAGAGGCCAGTGCTTTAGTGATTCTGGCAAATGTTTTAGAAGGCGTTCAAACCTTAAAAATCGTGAAAAAAAATCATACTGGGAAGAAGCCATACATTTAGAGTGCAGTAAATCTTAAGGGGATCATAAGGTAACCTGTATATGAGAGAAAGGATGTAAATGTAATATATGTGACCAGTGCTTCAATACAAGTCTCATTAGTCATATCATCAGGAAGTCCATAATGGAGAGAAAGAAAATGGAATGAGTGGGGCACATGCATCAGGTAGCATTCAGGCCTAAAAAGACATCAGGTGATCCATATGCAAGTGACCTTACAAATGTAATCGTTGTGGTGAGGCTTTTGTCAGGTGTTTCCATTTAGGCTTCATGAAAAAATTGATACTATAATACCTAGAAGCTATGTTGATGTAATAAGTGTGTCAAGGCTTTTAGACAACAGGCTGAATTTAAGATTCAGTGAAGAAGTCATTCTGAAGGAACAGCTGACAAGTGATAAGGAGTGTGTAAAACCTTTACTCAGGGCTCATATCTCACCAGTCATCAGATGATCCATACGAGGGAGATCCTTACAAGTGTATGCAATGTGGCAAGTCTTTTAGGTGCTGCCTTAAACTTAGGATTCATCAAATATTTTATACTTAGAAATGCAATGACTATGGCAGTTTTTACAATTACTACTCACTCTCTAGGTATGTAGGAATATATATCCTGGAGACAAGCCACAAAAATATGTTTGTAGGAAGGAGTTTTGTGAAATAGCACAGTTTGGGGATGATACTAGAGCAATGCCTTATAGACGCAATTGGTGTGGAAAGAGTTTCACCTTGAGTTGAAGTATCTGTAATAAGAGTCCATATTGAAGAGAAGTCATGGAACTGTGTCAGCAAGGGCTTTCTGAAGACTTCAGAGTGTATTAGACTTAAAAATACATGTCTTGCAAAGAAACCACACAAAAGTTGTGCATGCTATTTCCTCTAAAGTCAGGAACAAGACAAGGGTGCCCACTCTCACCACCACTGTTCAACATAGTTTTAGAAGTCCTAGCCACAGAAATCAGAGAAGAAAAAGAAATAAAAGGAATCCAGACTGGAAAAGAAGTAAAATTTTTACTGTTTACAGATGACATGATCCTCTACATAGAAAACCCTAAAGATAGCACCCAAAAATTACTAGACCTAATCAATGAATATAGTAAAGTTGCAGGATATAAAATTAATACTCAGAAATCTCTTGCATTCCTATATACTAACAATGAAAAATCAGAAATGAAGGAAACAATCCCATTCACCATTGAAATGAAAAGAATAAAGTACTCATGAATAAATTCACCTAAAGAAACAGAAAGACTTATATATAGAAAACTATAAAACACTAATGAAGGAAAGATGACACACATAGATGGAGAAATATACCATGTTCATGGATTTGAAGAATCAATATAGTGAAAGCAAATCTACCCAAAGCAATCTATAGATTCAATGCAATCCTGATCAAGCTACCAAGTGTTTGTTAGAAATCTGTATGTCTTTCTTGGAGAAATATCTGTTTAGTTCTTTGGAAAAGAAGTATTTTTTTCTTTTGATGACTGCTTTTCTTTGGAAAACAAGTATTTTTCACAAACTAGAACAAATAATTTCACAATTTGTATGGAAACACAAAAAACCTCGAGTAGCCAAAGCAATCTTGAGAAAGAAGAATGGAACTGGAGGAAATCAACCTTCCTGATTTCAGACTGTACTGCAAAGCTACAGTCATCAAGACAGTATGGTACTGGCACAAAGACAGAAATATAGATCATTGGAACAATATAGAAAGCCCAGAGATAAATCCACACATCTATGAACACCTTATCTTTGACAAAGAAGGCAAGGATATACAATGGAGAAAAGACAATCTCTTTAACAAGTGGTGCTGGGAAAACTGGTCAACCACCTGTAAAAGAATGAAACACTTTCTAAAACCATACACACAAATAAACTCAAAATGAATTAAAGAGCTAAGTGTAAGACCAGAAACTATAAAACTCTCAGAGGAAAACATAGGAAGAACACTCTTTGACCTAAATCACAGCAAGATCCACTATGACCCACCTCCCAGAGTAATGGAAATGAAAACAGAATCAGATGGGACTGAATTAAACTTAAAAGTTTTTGCATAATAAAGGAAACTATAAGCAACGTGAAAAGGAAGCCTTCAGAATGGGAGAAAATAATAGCAAACGAAACAACTGACAGTTAATCTCCAAAATATACAAGCAGTTCATGCAGCTCAATTCCAGAAAAATAAACACCCCAATAATAAGTGGGCCAAAGAACTAAAGAGACATTTCTCCAAGGAAGACATACGGATTGCTAACAAACACTTGAAAAGATGCTTAGCATTACTCATTATCAAAGAAATGCAAATCAAAACCACAATGAGGTACCATCTCACACTGGTCAGAATGGCTGGCATCAAAAAGTCTACAAACAGGTGGGAGCGGGGTTTGGGATGGGGGACACAGGTACACCCGTGTCTGATTCATGTCAATATATGGCAGAAACCACCACAATATTGTAAAGTAATTAGCCTCCAATTAAAATTAATTAATTTTTTAAAAGTCTACAAACAATAAATGCTGGAGAGGGTGTGGAGAAAAGGGAACCCTCTTACACTGTTGGTGGGAATGCAAACTAGTACAGCCACTATGGAGAACAGTGTGGAGATTCCTTAAAAAACTGGAAATAGAACTGCCATATGACCCAGCAATCCCACTCCTGGGCATACACACCGAGGAAACCAGAATTGAAAGAGACATGTGTACCCCAATGTTCATCGCAGCACTGTTTACAATAGCCAGGACATGGAAGCAACCTAGATGCCCATCAGCAGACAAATGGATAAGAAAGCTATGGTACATATAGACAGTGGAATATTACTCAGCCATTAAAAAGAATGTATTTGAGTCAGTTCTAATGAGGTGGATGAAACTGGAGCCTATTATACAGAGTGAAGTAAGTCAAAAAGAGAAACACTAATACAGTATATTAACACATATATATGGAATTTAGAAAGACAGTAACAATGACCCTATATGCAAGACAGCAAAAGAGACACAGATGTAAAGAACAGACTTTTGGACTATGTGGGAGAAGGCGAGGGTGGGATGAGAGAATAGCACTGAAACATGTGTATTACCATATGTAAAATAGATGACCAGTGCAAGTTTGATACAATGAGCAGGGCACTCAAAGCCAGTGCTCTGAGACAACCCAAAGGGTTGGGGTGAGGCAGGATGTGGGAGGGGAGTTCAGGATTGGGGGGACACATGTATACCTGTGGCTGATTCATGTTATTGTATGGCAAAAGCCACCACAATATTAGCCTCCAATTAAAATAATTAATTTTCTAAAGAAGTTGTGTATGCTAAAGTTTTAGCCAAAGATCAAAACTATGGAACATGAAAGGATTTATATTGGAGAGCAGGCTTGCACAGGTAATAAATGTTGTATTGCTTTTCATCAAATATTCAGACCTTGTGCATAGTGAAGTAATTCATGCAAGTCAGAAACTACAGATAGACTGAATGTCAAACTACTTTAAGAAACCATATGTTTTTAAGATTCACCAAGAAATTCGTATTTTGGAGAATCTTTTCAAGTGTAATGAATTTGTCAAACTTTTGGACCAGTTCTTACAGCAGACTACACTAAGACAATTCATATTAGGAACAAATAAATCTTTAGTTCTCTGGCCTCAGTCTGTGATATTACATAGTGTAGAAAAATTATATTAAATATATTGAAAGTTATAGCATATGTATGTTAAATATGTTGAAAGTTAAGACATGTAGAAATAGCCCATTGTCTTCAGTGTGTAAAGTGTTTAATTACTTGAGTTTTCTTAAGAAGATGACATTACTATTTATGACTTTTCTTGCAGATGTTTCAAAAGCGTTTTGTTTTATTTTACAGCTTGCTTACAGGTATTTCATGATGGTCTCTGAAAAGCAATCAGTGAGATAAAGGGGTTGACTTCATTAGGTCTAGTTAATTTATATCAATCTTTCCTTGGATAATGGGGACACAGAATTATCAAATTCAGTGGTGTATGAATTAGCGTCAGGAATGGGCAGAGAATACTGTAAAGCTATGACATGATTTATCATGCTCACTCTATTCAGGGTACCCTTCCACACACAGACCACAGTGTGTTTTTGGACAGTGTGCCATACCGTCTGACCATCAAGAGAGCAGTTTTCTGAGTGGCTTTTAATCAAAAAAAGTCAAATCGTATATATATATGTGTATAGTTCACATTTAATTTCTGCTATTACCATTTGCTACTTTTTTTTTTTCAGAATGTATCATGGGTCTCCTGTCTTGATTAATAAAATGTAGTCACTTTTGTCACAGCCCTGGATGACTTTTGTTCCTCCCACTACACAATTTTATCCCACCTCAGTACTTTGTGAAAGTGAAAAGTGTTAGTAGCTTAGTCGTGTCCAACTCTTTGCGACCCCATGAACTGTAGCCCACCAGGCTCCTCTGTCATGGAATTCTCCAGGGAAGAATACTGGAGTGGGTTGCCATTTCTTCTCCAGGGGATGTTCCCAACCCAGGGATCAAACCTGTGTCTCCTGCATTGCAGGTGGATTCTTTATCTGTTTGAGCCACCAGGGAAGCCAGTACTTTGTAACAGAAGCTAAAAATGCAGCATTTGGCTCTTAGGGTTGAAAGAATCTATGATAATTTCTTTCCATGATGGAACCAAACAACATGCAGTTTGGGGATTACATGTTCATAATTTGCACTTCAGTTACTCTCCACACCCTTTCTTGAGTTACTTCTCCACACACTTCAGACAGCTGTAATGAAAATAGCATAGCAAAGAATTATCAGTGTATTTTGTGCAAAACTTGGGGAAATCCCCAGCGACCCACTGGTTAGAACTCCATGCTTCCCCACAGAGCCCATGGATTTGATCCATGGTCAGGGAAGTAAGATTCCACAAGATGCCAGGCAGGGCCAAAGGGAAAAAAAAAGTACAAAAATTTAACTTAGTAAATTTAAAGATAATTGAGTATCTTGAATGATTCATGCAACTGGAAACATCCCATCTAGTTAATCGAGGTGGCCAAAGGAGCTATACAAAAGGGAAAGCTTTCACAGGTAGAAACTGGATGGGACAAGAAGGTTATTAGCAAACCAAAAAAAAAGGGCATAGCTTCAGGTCTGATTTCCTATTTCAGGGTGGGGGAGAATGCAGCCAGAGTCTTACCCTGCAGATTATTTCACTACTGTCCACCTGTAAATTCCAGACTCAGTGCCTCCTGGTCATGATTCTAAAGAGGAGAGACACTACAATGAAGTGTGGATTTGGTGTCCTGGAGGCAGTGACACCATCTCGGGCCTGTCTTGTCTTTTGAACACCGGGTGAACCTTGCCATGCATCAGTGAATGTGCACCCAATAGATAGATCCCTTCATGTCCTCTTTGTGTTCCTTGATTTACATGAAGAGAAAATAAGAATATAGTAGGCATGTGAAATATTTAAAAAATAAAACAATGTCACAACTAAAGACAAAAACCACCTTTTTTGTGCTTGGAGCACTCAGTAAAATTGTTTGAAAAGATCAGTGTTCATGACTTTTTCTCTTATTTGACAAATAATGAAATTTTACCACCCACCATGGAGAATTTCTTCAGTCATTAGGCAGTGTCCTACAGTGACCCCATGCACTGTAGCCTCAGGCTCTTCTGTCCATGGGATCTCCCAGGCAAGAATACTTGAGTGAGTTGCCATTGCCTTCTCTTGGAGATCTTAGCATTCCAGAGATCAAACCTGTGCCTCCTGCATCGGCAGGCAGATTCCATTGAGCCATCTTGGAAGCTCCAAATAACAAGGTAGTCAAGGAAAATTGTTGAAAGAGATATACCAACTCACTGTCTTTATCCTCAGTGTAAAATGCCCCATGTAACCCCTGACCGGTCTCTTCCTTGTCCCAAATGACAGTTTAAAATTAAATGAGGCCTTTTTTCTTTTTAACTCACAGACTTGTTTCCCTTTAGATTTTTTTCCGAATCTTAAGCTAAAATGAGTCTCTTAAGTTTTAATATAAATATTTAATATAAATATTCTAGCATGAAAGTAGGTAAATGAAAGAAATCTATTTTAGGATGTCATTCATACCACCCTATCTGAACCTGAGAGATATACAAAAGGTTTATAGTTGTGAAATTATTTTAAATTATTATTTCAATGTTTGAACTAAAGTTTGTCTCAGAGACATGAAGTAGTTTTTTCTTGCTATTTTCAGTTCTTTCATTCATTTTTCTATCCACATATAAATTCACAGTGCAGATCACTACAGTGTAATGACTTTCTTCATTCCTTTGATAGCTTTAAATACATAGCAATGTGTATTCTTAATTTCACAGCCACTGTGCAGCTAGGCAAGGCCATGAGAACTTTTTTGCCAAATAGGGTGTAATGCATTATGCCTCTCCATGACTAAATCTTTATATCTTATAAATAAATCACCTAGATAATGCTGTAGCAATCCAGTGGTTAGACTGATCTTTTATTCCCCAGGGGCTGGAATTCAATAGTTGGTTGGAGAAATAAAATTCTGCAAGCTGCTGCTTTTTGTTGTTCACTTGCTAAGTTGTGTCTAACTCTTTGCGACCCCATGGACTGCAGCACACCAGGCTCCTCTGTCCTCCATTATCTCCTGGAGTTTGCTCAGATTCACGTCCACTGAGTCAGTGATGCTATCTAACCATCTCATCCTCTCTGTCTCCTTTCCTTTTTCCTTCAATGTTTTCTAGCATCAGGGTCTTTTCCAGTAAGTTAGCTCTTTGCATCAGGTGGCCAAAGTATTGGAGTTTCAGCTTCAGGATCAGTCTTTACAATGAATATTCAAGGTTGATTTCCTTTCCGATCGACTGTTTTGATCTTGCAGTCCAAGGGATGCTTCAACAGTCTTCTCCAGCACAATTCAAATGCATCAGTTCTTTGGTGCTCAGCCTTCTTTATGGTCCAATTCCCACATCTGCACATGACTACTGGAAAAATCATAGCTTTGACTACACATACCTTTGTCACCAGAGCAATGTCTCTGCATTTAAATCTGCTGTCTAGGTTTGTCGTAGGCTACAGTCACCATCTACAGTGACTTGGGAGCCTAAGAAAATAAAATCTGCCACTGTTTCCAGTTTTTAGCCATCTATTTGCCGTGAATTGATGGGATCAGATGCCATGGTCTTAGTTTTTTAAATGTTGAGTTTTAAGCCAGCTTTTTCACTCTCCTCTTTTTACCCTCATCAAGAGGCTCTTTAGTTCCTCTTCACTTTCTGCCATTAGGATGGTATCATCTGCATATCTGAGGTTGTTGATATTTCTCTCAGAAGTCTTGATTCCAGCTTTTGATTCATCCAGCCCAGCATTTCTCATGATGCACTCTGCATATAAGTTAAATAAGCCGAATGACAACATACTCCTTTCCTAATTTTAAAGCAGCCAGTTGTTCCGTTTCTAGTTCTGTTGCTTTTTGATCTGCATACAGGTTTCTCAGGAGACAGGTAAGGTGTTCTGGTACTCCCATCTCTAATAAATTCCCACAGTGTGTGTTGAGTGTCTGTAGTGTGTGTTGAGATCCACACAGTCAAAGGCTTTAGAATAGTCAGTGAAGGAGTAGTAGATGACATATTAATGAGCCATAAAAAAATGAAGATTTTTGTCACTTAGGATAACCTGGATGAATGTAGAGAACATTGTGCTAAGTGAACTAAGGCAGAGAAAGACAGCTATTGTATGATCTCACTTACATGTAGAATCTACTAGAGTGAAAGTCAGTAACAGCCAATAGGATGGTGGTTTTCTGGATCTAGGAGTTGGGGAAGGTGGGGAGATGTTAAGGTATGAACTTTTGAGTTGTAAAATGAGTAAGTTCTGGCGAGCTATGTGCAGCATTCTAACTGTAGTAAATTCTTCTGTGTTACCACATACTTTAAATTTGCCAGTAGAGTAAATCTTAAGTGTTGTCACCATACAAAACATGGAAACTGGGAGTTGATGGATGTGTTGATGACTGGATTGTGATAAATATTCCAGAGTGTATACATCTGTCAAATGGTTGGTCACATCATGCATGGTAAGTATACACATATCTATTTCATTAGTTCTAGCTCAGTAAGGCTGGAAAAGAAGAAAGGAGGTGGGCTGGGTTTGCCACCTTTAGTGGTGTTCAACCCATGTTTCCCATGAGATCCATGAAGCATTTTGCAAAACCATGTATGGTAACCCCTACCCTATCAGACATCCTCAGATACTTGCACGGGTCCTAGTCCCAAGTATGTTCACAGTGCAGCAAATCTGATCTAGATCCTGCATTGAGCACCAAGGCTGTTAGCCTCCACTTCTGAGACTGAGATCAGCCCCAGGGATGAGGAGGCCACTCTGCTCAGAGTGGGGCTGGACCAGGGCCTGCTCTGTGACCTGAAGGGGATTGTTGGGTCAGCATAGGTGCTCCCTGTCGCTGTGTGCATGAGGCCTCACCAGGAGGGGAGTGTGATCCGAGGGAAAGTGTGGGAAAGTCCCGTGTTGGTCTCTGTGCGGGAGTTGCCTGTCCTGAGTCCCTCCTGAGACAGTGACCACAGAAGTCTGTCTGTTCCCCACGGAGAGGGCTTCCCTGCATGTGTGGTTTGGGCTCAGGAAGGGGTAATGTTGATTGTAGGCATTAAACAGCATGTTTTCAACTTTCAGTATAAACCTCTGCAGGATGCCTGAGAAGAAACCTGGAAGAGGAAAGAACAGGAGTCAGGCATGGCTCTCTCTCAGGTAAGGTCATATTCTCAGTGGATTCTCAGTCTGTCCTTCCTGAATTGCCCTTCTGTGGACTTTCTAATTGTGGCTGACTCTGAAGTGTCCTGTCTGACTCCTGCACGTGCACACTCACCCGGGGCCTTCCTCAGGGTCTGTTGTCCTCACTTAGATCCTGCCTCCCCATGACCCAGTGACCTGGCCCTTGTGAGGAGGCTTCCCTGGGCACCGTCCTGGGCAGGGCTTCTCACCCATGGGTTGGAGACGGGGTCTCAGTGCTGTTGGGCAGCAGGGATTGCTTAGGGCCCATCTGGATATGCTGTCTGCTCTCTGTCAACCCGGGTAAAGAAGCTGCATGTGGACATCAGGTATTAACACTCACAATACGTGGTAAAATCTGGAAAAGAGGCGAATAAGGGGAAATCAGTCCTGACCATTTATAATACATTTAAAACTAAATTAGGACTTCCTTGAAAATCTTGGTGTTTGGGAATGGAATGGAAAGTTCAGAAAGAGACCTCAGGGCTAGGGGGCTTTTCATTCCATCATCTATTTTTCACTATGAAACCCAAGTTTACTAATATTTTTTTGTCTTCTTTGTCACATGATGCAGCTTGCAGAATCTTAGTTCCATGAGTATGGATTGAACCTGAAACTCCTGAAATGAAAGTGTGAGGTCTTAACCTCGGGACTGCCAGGGAAGTCCCCAACTTTACTAACCTTGGTTCATTGTTTTATTGTGGAATTAACAAATAAATTTTGGTTTTTGTTAATAACTACATACCTAAAATTAACTAAGAGTAAAATCATTATTTTTTTAGAAAAATTATTTATTTAGGTGTTCTGGGTTGCTGCTTGGTCTTTTCTCTAGTTGGCAGCAGTGGAGGCTGTTCTCTAGTCGTGGTTCTTGGGATTCTTGTGGTGTCATGTTGCAGAGCATAGCTGTATGATGCTTGGGCTTCAGTAGTTTCAGAACGTAGACCTAGTAGTTTGGGCTCTTGGGTGTTACAGCACAGGCTCAGTAGTTATGTCACTTGGTCTAGTTGCCCCGAGGCATGTGGCATTATCCTGGAGCAGAACCCATGTCTTCCGCATTTGTGGGTGGATTCTTTATCATTGCGCTATGAGAGAGGCCCTCATATTATTTTTGAATATAGGTATTTTATAGAGATTGGACTCAAAAGTGTTCTATTTATGTTTTTTATACATATACTACTTTTTCTTTTTTTTAAACTAATATGGTATTAGAGTTGAGACTTCCCTGTTGGTACAGAGGATAAGAATGTGCCTGCCAAGCAGGGGATATGGGTTTGATCTCCCTGGTCCGAGAAGATTCCGCATGCCCAGGAGTAACTAAGCCCATCCACCACAACTACTGAGCCCATGCCCGAGAGCCTGTGAGCCAAAACTACAGACCCCGTGTGTTGCAACTAGGGAAGCTTTGCACCTCTAGTTCACCTACAACCTGTTCTCTGTAACAAGAGATGCCACTGGGGTGAGAAGCCCACTCACCACAACTACAGAGTATCTCCTGCTCAGTGCAACTAGAAAAAGCCACACAAACTAGCAAAGACTAGCATAACCTAAACAAATAAACAAGCTTTAAAAAAAATGTAATACTGACAAACTTAAACACAGTTGATTCATTTTCATGGCCCCAGAGATGCTGAAATACATACGGCTAAAAGTGATAATGAGAAAAAGATTTAAAAATGTGTCAAGAGGCAACTCTTCATTTCAGTCAATTGTGTGTTTACATGTGCACACATGTGTGCATGGATATGCAACTTCATGATTTTATTACAAAACATCATCTCATAAATAAGCTTTGTGCTTTTTAACAGTTGAAATTATATCTTAAATATGTTAGTAGCCTTAAATTTTTTCTACCCCAGCACATGAATGATTTAAATAGTAATAAGATTACTGATATTGTGTGTGGGGGAGGGGTTGAGGAGTGACCTTATAAAATGACTTTTTATGGCCTTCCATTGCTCTTCAAATCCTGAAAGATGATGCTGTGAAAGTGCTGCACTCAATATGCCAGCAAATTTGGAAAACTCAGCAGTGGCCACAGGACTGAAAAAGGTCAGTTTTCATTGCAATCCCGAAGAAAGAAAATGCCAAAGAATGCTCAAACTACCGCACAATTGCACTCATCTCACACGTTATTAAAGTAATGTATAAAATTCAAATTAAACCCGAAGAATTGAAGAAGAGAACTGTCCAGCAGCCAACACACACTAAAAGAAGAAATCATAGGTATGCACGGGTTGCAGGCTTTTCAGTCTGTCCCCAGACACTGACCATACCCTGGCTGCTTAGATGTTGTTGCTAAAACAGTGGATGAATCTTACTAACAGGGGCTTCCCTTGTGGCTCAGCTGGTTAAGAATCCGCCTGCAATGCGGGAGACCTGCGTTAGATCCCTGGCTTGGGAAGATCCCACGCAGAAGGGAAAGGCTACCCACTCCAGTATTCTGGCCTGGAGAATTCCACGGACTGTACAGATCATGGGGTCGCAGAGTCGGACACGACTGAGCGACTTTCACTACTACCACCGTTCTTTCCTCAACGTATGACAAAAAGTTTATTTTGTTCATAGACATTTCCATATTGTAATTATAGAAGAATATGGTATGTATTCAGATGATAAAGGCAACAGATTTTAAAAAACAGGCTGTAATTTATGGGGCCTCACAGGACTGGTAAGGACCTTCCTGGCCCTTGCCCCACCTTGCTCTCGCTCTGCCGAGCCGGACGCGCCTAGCCCCGCCGAGGGACGCGCCTCGCCCCGCCCCTCGCCTGCAGCGATCCGCCCAGCTCCCGACCCGGAAGCTCCGCCTCGTAATCCGCGCGTGCGCAGGTTTCCTGCGGAAGCGGAAGGCTGAGAGAGAAGGGAACCGGGCAGCCATTGAGTTTTTTGCTCCTAGTGTAAACGTGTGCCGCGCGCTTCGCCGTCCAACCCGCTCTCGCCATGTCCATCTTCAGGGTCCGGGTGGTTCTGCGCAAGTAATATCCCAATACCCCGCCCTCCGCCCGAAATAAACCCAGGGGCCGCCGTTGCAGGTCGAGTATTCGAAATCGCTGTGAGGCTTATCCTTGCCGTTTGCTTTTCGGTCTTCGACCCCGGAGACACCGCCTTTCGGGATATTTTCCTGCTTTAAACTTAACCGTTAGTACCTACGCCTGTGCCTTGTAAAGTCCCCGGGCGCTAGGTGGATTCGGGCACGCCCACCTCCACCGCCTCACCCTGTCGGCCCCTGGAGGCCGCTTCGACAGCCCGGCTCCCGGGAGAAGCCGCGTCCTCTCCCCGATCCTGGGATTCTGGAGACCCCGCCCGGCCCCCGAGACCCCCTCGCTCCCAGCCTCTCTGCCCTCGCGTCTCCTCAGGCCGATCGTTCTGCCCCGCAGGCCTCCCGTCCTGGTCAGTCCGTTTTCCTCACCCCTGGGCTGGACGTGTGACACCCAGTGTTTTTCCGTCACGAGTCCGTCTTGTTGGAACATGTGCTCTTTTGATAGACGGGCGTTTTCATTTACTCATCATTTCTGTAGATGCAGGGGCGAGTGGGATCAGAAGAAGCAGTGACTGAGAGTGAAAGGCAAATTCAGAAGTGGAAAACAATGAGAGAACCGACAGGGTCGCCCAGGATGGCTGAGGCAATTGCAAAGGGATGGCAAAATGAAATAGATTTAGCCCTTAAAGTAGCGGGTGGGTGAAAGAGAAATGGACAAAGGCGTGGGATCTCCAGGAGTTGGGAGACAAGAAGACAGCGGCCCTGTGCCTGCGGTAGGAGAGCTGACAGGGGTGATCCTAGGAGAGAAACAGGGATAGGTGCTGACTAGAAGAGAAGGGGAAGTAAGGATAGACACCTGGAGTGCCCCAGAGTGTAAGAGGGAGAGACGCGGTGTGACTAGAAGGCAGAGAGGGAGCAGAGTTGGAGAAAGAGATGTATAGATGTTTAGGACAATTGGAAGGGTGGGGGTGGGGAGAAGAGCAGCAAGAGGAGAAACAAGTTGCAGAGGGGGCAGGACAGGTGTGAGGGAAGAAATAGGAAGGCAGAAATCCCACCTGAGACAGTGGACGGTAAAGGACTGTTCCACATAGTGAGGTCTTCCTGTTTTTGTGGTTGTGGCAAACGGAGGGGGGATGTTGATCCTAAGCCTTAGCAGCCTGTTTTCCACTTGCAAGATCAACTTCTGAAAGCTTACATTGTCTGAGGAAGAAGCTGGGAAGAGGAGGAAAAAAGGAAAGAAAACAGGAATGGGTCTTTCTCAGGTAAAGTCATATTCTCAGTTGATTCAGTCTGTCCTTCCTGAAATGCCCTTCTTTGGACTTACTAATCATCTCTGACTCTGAAGTATCCTTCCTGACACCTGTACATGCACACTCACCAGGGAACTTCCCTCAGGGATTGTCATCTCCACTTAGATCCCGTCTCCCCATGACCCAGTGGCCTGGACCTTGTGTGGAGGACACCACCCTGGGCAGGGCTTCACACCCACGGGTTTGAGAAGGGGTCTCAGTGCTCTCGGGCAGCAGGGATTGCCTCGGGCTCTTCTGGGTGTGCAGTCTGCTCTCTGTCAACCAGGATTAAGAAGCTGTCCTAGGAAGTCAGGTATTAACATGCACAGTACATGGTAAAATCTGGAAGTAGACCTAAAAAGGGAAATTTGTTCTAAGGTAATTGAAGCTAAGTGAGTGAGGCACTGACTTCAAAATCTTGATTGGAAATGAGATGGAAAGTTCAGAATCAGGTATCAGTAATAGAGGGTGTGCTATTCCATCATCTGTTTGAAACTGTGACATGAGTCTAAATCCCGGAGAGTTGGAAATTCACTTTCATTGCCTTCATTCTTCAGATTTTGTCGTTTGACTGTGTTCATTTTGTGGTTTGGCATAGAGATGTTTTTACTTTTGATGCAGGTGAGGTTTCCTCTTCATTGTTTAACCCATAGATTGACCATTTGTTATGGCAACTGTCTTTTTTCCACTGGGTTTTCTTAGCATTCTTGTCATTAGATTTTAAATACATGAAAATGGTTTTTTCTTAGTACCTTCTTTTTTCTTCCCTTGGTATATAAATCCTTGTTTATACCAGTACTACACCATCTGGATTATATTGTGATATGGCTTGAAATTTTAAAAATGGTGGCCTTCATCTTTATTCCTTCTACTTACTGAAGAGTATTTTTTCAATTTGTGGTCCTTTGAGATTCGCTATGACTTCTTGCAAGTTTTTTTCTATTTCTGCAAACAGTTCAGTCGCTCAGTCATGTCCTTGCATGGGTCCCTGCAACCCATGAATTGCAGCACGCCTGGCCTCCCTGTCTATCACCAATTCCCGGAGTTTACTCAAACTCATGTCCATTGCGTCGGTGATGCCATCCAGCCATCTCATCCTCTGTTGTCCCCTTCTCCTCCTGCCCCTAATCCCTCCCAGCATCAGGGTCTTTTCCAGTGAGTCAACACTTCGGATGAGGTGGCCAAAGTATTGGAGTTTCAGCTCCACCCTCAGTCCTTCCAATGAACACCAAGGACTGATCTCTTTTAGGATGGACTGGTTGGATCTCCTTGCAGTCCAAGGGACTCTCAAGAGCATTCTCCAACACCACAGTTGAAAAGCATAAATTGTTCGGCACTCCGTTTTCTTCACTGTCCAACTCTCACATCCATACATGACCACTGGAGAAACCATAGCCTTGACTAGACGGACCTTTGTTGGCAAAGCAATGTCTCTGCTTTTAAATATGCTATCTCGGTTGGTCATAACTTTCCTTCCAAGGAGTAAGCGTCTTTTAATTTCATGGCTGCAATCACCATCTGCAGTGATGATGGAGCCCAGAAAAATAAAGTCGGACACTGTTTCCACTGTCTCCCTATCTGTTTGCCATGAAGTGATGGTACCAGATGCCATGATCTTAGTTTTCTGAATGTTAAGCTTTAAGCCAACTTTTTCACTCTCCTCCTTTACTTTCATCAAGAGGCTTTTCAGTTCCTCTTCACTCTCTGACATAAGGATGGTGTCATCTGCATATCTGAGGTTATTGATATTTCCCCCAGCAATCTTGATCCAGCTTGTGCTTCCTCCAGCCCAGCATTTCTCATGATATACTCTGCATATAAGTTAAATAAGCAGGGTGACAATATACAGCCTTGACGTACTCCTTTTCCTATTTGGAACCAGTCTGTTGTTCCATGTCCAGTTCTAACTGTTGCTTCCTGACCTGCATACAGGTTTCTCAAGAGGCAGGTCAGGTGGTCTGGTATGCCCATCTCCTTCAGAATTTTCCACAGTTTATTGTGATCCACACAGTCAAAGGCTTTGGTGTAGTCAATAAAGCAGAAATAGATGTTTTTCTGGAACTCTCTTGCTTTTTTGATGATCCAGTGGATATTGGCAATTTGATCTCTGGTTCCTCTGCCTTTTCTAAAACCAGCTTGAACATCTGGAAGTTCACGGTTCACATATTGCTGAAGCCTGGCTTGGAGAATTTTGAGCATTACTTTACTAGCGTGTGAGATGAGTGCAATTGTGCAGTAGTTTGAGCATTCTTTGGGATTGCCTTTCTTAGGGATTGGAATGAAAACTGACCTTTTCCAGTCCTGTGGCCACTGCTGAGTTTTCCAAATTTGCTGGCATATTGAGTGCAGCACTTTCACAGCATCATCTTTTAGGATTTGAATAGCTCAACTGGAATTCCATCACATCCACTAGCTTTGTTCGTAGTGGTGCTTTCTAAGGCCCACTTGACTTCACATTCCAGGATTTCTGGTTCTAGGTGAGTGATCACACCATTGTGATTATCTGGCTCATGATCTTTTTTTGTACAGTTCTTCTGTGTATTCTTGCCACCTCTTCTTAGTATCTTCTGCTTCTTTAGGTCCATACCATTTCTGTTCTTTATCGAACCCATCTTTGCCTGAAATGTTCCCTTTATATCTCTAATTTTCTTGAAGAGATCTCTAGTCTTTCCCTTTCTGTTCTTTTCCTCTATTTCTTTGCACTGATCGCGAAGGAACGCTTTCTTATCTCTCCTTGCTATTCTTTGGAACTCTGCATTCAAATGGGAATATCTTCCCTTTTCTCCTTTGCTTTTCACTTCTCTTCTTTTCACAGCTATTTGTAAGACCTCCTGAGACAACCAGTTTGCCTTTTTGCATTTCTTTACCTTGGGGATGGTCTTGATCCCTGTCTCCTGTACAAGGTCAGGAACCTCCGTCCATAGTTCATCAGGCACTCTGTCTATCATAACTAGTCCTTGAAATCTATTTCTCACTTCCACTATATAGTTATAAGGGATTTGATTTAGGTCATACCTGAATGGTCTAGTGGTTTTCCCTACTTTATTCAGGTTTAAATCTGAATTTGGCAATAAGGAGTTCATGATCTGAGCCACAGTCAGCTCCTGGTCTTGTTTTTGCTGACTGTATGGAGCTTCTCCATCTTTGGTTGCAAAGAATATAATCAATCTGATTTCGGTGTTGACCATCTGGTGATGTCCATGTGTAGAGTCTTCTCTTGTGTTGTTGGAAGGGGGTTTTTGCTATGACCAGTGCGTTCTCTTGGCCAAACTCTATTAGCCTTTTCCCTACTTCTTTCCATACTCCAATGCCAAATTTGCCTGTTACTCCAGGTGTTTCTTGAATTCCTACTTTTGCATTCCAGTCCCCTATAATGAAAAGAGATCTTTTTTGGGTGTTAGTTCTAAAAGGTCTTGTAGGTCTTCATAAAACCATTCAACTTCAGCTTCTTCAGCATTACTGGTTGGGGCATAGGCTTGGATTACCTTGATATTGAATGGTTTGCCTTGGAAACGAACAGAAATCATTCTGTCGTTTCTGAGATTGCATCCAAGTACTGCATTTCGGACTCTTTTGTTGACTGTGATGGCTACTCCATTTCTTCTAAGGGATTCCTGCCCACAGTAGTAGATAAAATGGTCATCTGAGTTAAATTCACCCATTCCAGTCCATTTTAATTCACTGATTCCTAGAATGTCGACATTCACTCTTGCCATCTCCTGTTTGACCACTTCCAGTTTGCCTTGATTCATGGACCTGACATTCCAGGTTCCTATGCAATATTGCTCTTTACAGCATCGGACCTTGCTTCTATCACCAGTCCCATCCACAACTGGGTATTATTTTTTCTTTGGCTCCATCCCTTCATTCTTTCTGGAGTTATTTCTCCACTGATCTCCAGTAGCATATTGGGCACCTACCGACCTGGGGAATTCCTCTTTCAGTATCCTATCATTTTGCCTTCTCATACTGTTCATGGGGTTCTCAAGGCAAGAATACTGAAATGGTTTTCCATTCCCTTCTCCAGTGGACCACATTCTGTCAGACCTCTCCACCATGACCTGTCTGTCTTGGGTGGCCCCACACGGCATGGTTTAGTTTCATTGAGTTAGACAAGGCTGTGGTCCGTGTGATCAGATTGGCTAGTTTTCTGTGATTGTAGTTTCAGTCTGTCTGCCCTCTGATGCCCTCTCTCAGTGCCGTCTTACTTGGGTTTCTCTTACCTTGGATGTGGGGTATCTCTTCACAGTCTGCTCCAGCAAAGCGCAGCCGCTGCTCCTTACCTTGGACGTGGGGTAGCTCCTCTCGGCCACTGCCCCGACATTTTACCTGGGGTAACTCCTGTCGATTGCTGCCCCTGACCTTGGACATGGGCTAGCTCCCCTCGGTCGCCCTTGTTAAAGGCCACAGAAAACAAGCTGAATTCTCAGTTAGTGGTACACTAGTGTGTGGCATTTTCAGATCCAGTAAGTGATAAAACTGTTTAGCTTGTGAAATCCTGAAGATAGTTCCAGAAAAACATCTATTTCTGCTTTATTGAATATGCCAAAACCTTTGACTGTGTGGACATAATAAACTGTGGAAAATTCTAAAACAGATAAGAATACCAGACCGCCTGGCCTTCTTGAGAAACCTGTATGCAGGTCAAGAAGCAACAGTTAGAACTGGATATGGAACAAAAGAGTGGTTCCAAGTAGGAAAAGGAGTACGTCAAGGCTGTATATTGTCACCCTACTTTTTTAACTTCTTTGCAGAGTACATCATGAGAAATGCTGGTCTGGAGGAAGCACAAGCTGGAATCAAGATTGCTGGGAGAAATATCAATAACCTCAGATATGCAGATGACACCACCCTTATGGCAGGAAGTGAAGAACTAAAGAGCCTCTTGATGAAGGTGAAAGAGGAGAGGGGAAAAGTTGGCTTAAAGCTTAACATTCAGAAAACTAAGATCATTGCATCTGGTCCCATGACTTCATAGAGAAAGAGTAGAAACTGGAAACCATAGCTGACTTTATTTTTCTGGGCTCCAAAATCACTGCAGGTAGTGACTGCATCCATGAAATTAAAAAATGCTTACTCCTTGGAAGCAAAGTTATGACCAACCTAGACAGTATATTAAAAAGCAGAGACATTAGTTTGTCAAGAGAGGTCTATCTAGTCAAGACTATGGTTTTTCCAGTGGTCATGTATGGATGTGAGAGTTGGACTATAAAGAAAGCTGAGTGCCAAAGGATTGATGCTATTGCACTGTGGTGTTCGAGAAGACTCTTGAGAGTCCCTTGGACTGCAAGGAGATCTAACCAGTCCATTCTAAGGGAGATCAGTCCTGGGTGTTCAATGGAGGGACTGATGCTGAAGCTGAAACTCCAGTACTTTAGCCACCTGTTGTGAAGAATTAACTCTTTGGAAAAAAGACCCTGATGCTGGGAAAGATTGAAGGCAGGAGGAGAAGGGGACAGCAGAGGATGAGATGGTTGGATGGCATCACTGACTCAGTGGACATGGGTTTAGGTGGACTCCGGGAGTTGGTGATGGACAGGGAGGCCTGGTGTGCTGCGGTTCATGGGGTCGCACATGACTGAGCGACTGAAATGAACTGAAAAGCGAAAGTATTAGAAAGTTACCATAATCACAACTATATGAGAGGTTATGTCAATTCACAATGGAAAGACAGGACTTCCTTTGGTCCAGTGGTTAAGAATCCACCTTGCAATGCAGGGGACACAGGTTCTATCTCTGGTCAGGAAACTGTGATTCCACATGCAGAGTAACAAAGCCCGAGTGCTGCAACTAGAGAGAGTGCACTGCAGCTAATACCCAACACAGGTATTAAAAAAAAAAAAAAGGAAAGTGGTACTCAAAAATTACAGATATTGAGAAATTGAAGGATTATAAGTATAGCTTTGTTAGTGTAGCAGCATGATTAAGAGAAATTATTAGACATAATAATTTTGAAAAAGAAAAGATGTCAACTTGCATCTAAAATCTTTGGAAATATATCATTAAGTAAATTGAAATAGTAGATTTGTAGTGAGTCTAGGGTGACACTGAATTGAGAAAATAAGTGCTTATCAGATCATCAGTGCTCCCTGTCTGGATGCCATTACTCTCTCCATTGAAAACATCACATGTCCAACATGAAAGAGACATTTTCTTCCCCTCGTCACTAATAATTTGTTACTACTTCCATATTAATTTTAGAGTAATATTTTGTTTGTATCTGCAAAATCTTGATTGAAAATGCATTAAACCTGTATGTCAGTTTGGGGCATTCTAACATCGTTTCTGTGTTGTATCTTCCAATCAATGAATAAAGTATATTTCTCTAAGATGACCTAAAGTAAAGGTCATCTTTTCTTTCTTTCTTTACCATTTAAAAAAGTACATGTTTTGTTAGATTTGCACATTATTTTTTCTAGTTTTAATTTTCTGAGCATTCAGACATGGTTTTATATTTTTTTTTTCTGGGGGGAACATGGTGTTATATTTTACATTTCAGTTTCCATGTGTTAATCGGTAATTTGTAAAACTGGAGTAGTTTTTTGTGTTTTTCCTGTACCCTGGCACCTAATATGTTTACTAGAAATTCCTGTAAATTCTTTTGCCTTTCACATATTCCATTTCATTAAATTTCCTATTGATGTAACAAATCACTACCAACTGAGTGGATTAAAGCACCAAATTTGTTCTCTTGCAGTTCTGGAGGCCAGGATTGTAAAATGAACCCTCAGCCCTGTGCTGCTTCTGGATTCTCCAGGTCAGAATACTTTTCCTTCCCTTTCCTGTTTCTAGATGTTATTTTCTTTCTTTGACTCATTGTTTCCTTACTCTACCTTTGAAGGCAGCAAGGTAGCATTAAAAAATTTTTTTTAATATTTATTTTTTTGTCCAGTTCTTGGTTTAAGTACATGGGATCTTTAGTTGAGGCATTCAGACTCTTAGTTGTGGCATATGATATCTAGTTCCCTGACTGGGGATTGAACCTGGGTCCCCTGCGTTGGGAGTGTGGAGTCTTAGCCACTGGACCACCAGGGGAGTCCCAGGGTATCTTAAAATCTCTTTACCTTCCATCACATCACTGGCTTCAAGATGATTCTATCTCCATCTGTATTTTTCTTAGAAGGACCTTTGGAATTATATTACATTTACCAGTTCATCCAATCGCCTGTGTCCGGATTGTAACTAGATCACATTTGCAAACTCCCCTTGGACACTTAAAGTAGTACTCAACATGTTCTAGATAAGAGGATGTGGGCAGTATTGGGGTGGGGGGGGGAGTGCATCATTTGGCCTACCACAACCAGACTGTCTTCTCCTGATGGGTGTACAATTTTAACATCCTTTTCTCTCCATGTAGCTTTTACCACTGTTTGTTAAAACATTTATTTGTATTTATTAATTTGGCTATGTCAAGCTTTGGTTGTGGCATCTAGGATCTTCAGTCTTCCTTGTAGCATCTTTTCCTTGCAGCACATGAAGTCTTAGTTGTGGCATGTGGAATCTAGTTCCCCGACCAGTGATCGAAACCAGACCCTCTGCATTAGGAGCACAGAGTCTTATCCCCTGGATGGACAACCAAGGAAGTCCTTATAGGTTTTATTTACTTTTCTCCTTTAATTGACTGGCTAGAATGTCTAAAACAATGTCAATAGCAGTGCTGAGAGTGGACATATTGGTCTGCTTCCTAATCTCTGGGGAAAAGCATCCAGTCTTTCACCATTGAGTATGGTGTTTGCTGTAAGATTTTACAGGTGTTCTCTCTTGAGTTGAGGGAGGTTCCCACTCTTCTTTGTTTTCTGAAGTTTATATCATAAATGGTTGTTGACTTTTGTTAAATGCAGTTTCTGAATCAATTGATAAGACAGTTTGATTTTTCTTCTTTTGTCTGTCAACAGTTTGGATGCCACTGATTGAAATTCGAGATAGCCTTCTATCCCTCAAATATACCCGATTGGATCATGGCATACAATTCTTTTTGTCTCTTGCTGATTTTTATTGCTAATATTTTGTTAAGAATGTTTGCTTCTTCATGTGGGATTTAGTTGGTAGTTATCTTTTTCTTTTCTTTTCTTCTGATACCTTTGTCTCATACTGTCTCATGGTAATACTGGCCTCATAAATTGAGTTGGGAAGTGTTCCCTCCTTTCCTTTCGTCTAACAGAAGTCATGTCAAGTTGCTGCTAAATCTTTGTATGTTTGTTCAGTTAGTCAGTTTAGTTGCTCAGTCGTGTCCAACTCTTTGCCACCCCATGGACTGTAGTACTCCAGGCTTCCCTGTCCATCACAAACTCCCGGAGCTTCTTCAAACTCATGTCCATCGAGTTCGTGATGCCATCCAACCATCTCATCCTCTGTTGTTCCCTTCTCTTCTCGGCTTCAGTCATTCCCAGCATCAGGGTCTTTTCCAGTGAGTCAATTCTTTGCATCAGGTGGCCGAGGTATTGGAGTTTCAGCTTTAGCATCAGTCCTCCCAATGAATATTCAGGACTGACTTCCTTTAGGATGGACTGGTTGGATCTGCTTGCAGTTCAAGGGACTCTCAAGAGTCTCCTCCAACACCACAGTTCAAATGCATCAATTCTTTGGCTCTCAGCCTTTCTTTAAAGTCCAGCTCTCACATCTGTACATGACTACTGGAGAAACCAAAGCTTTGACTAGACGGGCCTTTGTTGGCAAAGTAATGTCTCTGCTTTTTAATATTCTGTCTAGGTTGGTCATAACTTTTCTTCCAAGGAGCAAGCGTCTTTTAATTTCATGGCTGCAGTCACCATCTGCAGTGATTTTGGATCCCAAGAAAGTAAAGTTTGTCACCATTTCCATTGTTTCCCCATCTATTTGCCATGAAGTGACCATCTGGCATCTGGGACCAGATGCCATGATCTTAGTTTTCTGAATGTTGAGTTTGAAGCCAACTTTGTCACTCTTTCAGTTTCATCAAGAAGCTCTTTAGTTCTTCGTGTGTTTGTATGTTTGTTAGATGTATCTAATACCACTGTTGTGACTTTGTTACACGAACATTTGTTAAGTCAAGGTCCTCGGTATTGGTCGTTATGTCACAACTCAACAGAAGACTGCAAGGGAAAGCGAAATGGAAGTGTTTATTCCTCCCACATCCTGGAGGAGCTGCAAGGCAAGCATCAAGGGCTCAAGTGGGAAGTCAGGGCAGGGTGCAGAGAGCTGGGCAGGGACGGCCTGGGTCTGGTACCTTCATTAGGCTCTGCAGATGGAGTACTCTGAGGTCCAGGGTTAAGGCTGGATCGAACTTTGTTCTTTATCCTTTGAGTGTAATGTTCCATGAAACACAGACCCATTCTGCTACGTGTGTCCAGTGACAGGTGAAAATTATTAGAGCAGTTAGTGTTTTCTAACTGACCAATTTGTTTCCTTTCTTCTCTGTGTGAATCTAAACACACTAAAATATTTCTCTAATTTAATACATATATTCTGATTCTAGTATCAAGGTAGGTAATAAAAGAACTCACTTGAAATGTTCTCTGTTCATTCCATCTTATTTAAAAGTGAGAGAGAGGCATGGTGACAGATGTCATTTCTGGCTCCAACAGTCTCCCTGTCCTATATTCCACACCAGGAAGCAGAAGGGGTGACCCACAGCTGTCTGAGTCTAGTCACTGTTCCCTGAACAGGATGGCAAATGGAAGCTCTACTATGATACAAACAATTACAAAATGCACACATACAGACAGGAAATTTTCAATCCTTATCAGAATAATTTTAAAAGATATTTTTTAGAGTCCAAAGCCACAAATCAAATACATCACAACTTAGTCATGCATAAACAAACAGCTCAGCACTCATTTGGGTCCATATCTCCACCCCCTCACTTCTTCATGTTTCCCTTTCATTTGGTTTGTCTGTTTATCCACCTCTGCTGTCCTGCCCCTCTGCACATTGTTGCCCCTCAACTTTTCTGACGTGTTTCCTGTGTCCCTCTCTTTCAGTCCTCCAGGTTCCCACCACTGAATCCGTGACACACCCTTTATCCCCACTCTGCCCCACTTCTGGTGGCCAAACTACCTTGCCACCCTCTCTTCCTCTGCTCACTTTGTCCCCGCTCCAGCCCTTCTCTCTCAGCATCAAGTCTTTCCCTAGGTCATGTCTTCCACCCTTTTATACCCTCACTATACTGATGAGCCCTGGAGCAGGAAATGGCAACCCACTCCAGTATTCTCGTCTGGAGAATTCCATGAACAGAGGAGCCTGGTGGACTACAGTCCATGGGAATCACAAAAAGTCAGACACGACCAAGTGACAAACCTTCCCTTTTCATACTGATCAGGGGCTCCTCTCCTATTCTATCTTTAGTCCTTCATGTCCCAAGAGATCCTAACTTTCTTTCACTTTGTTTTTTACCATCTGCTACTTTCACTGTTTATATTTTCATTCTTACCATCTCTTTGCAAAACACCCATCCTCCACACTGCCCTCTGATCTCACCCACTCTTCTGTTCTCCTCACATTTTATTTCTCTCAGTCACTCTGTCTCCTGATCCCTCTTGCCCACACATTCAGAATAGGTGGGACGCAGTAACTCCTGAGAGGCGCTGATGAAATAAAAACTCAACAGTTTAAGGCAAGACAGGAAAATTAAATGCAAACTTTTCCTCTGCCCATTTTGGCCATCTCCCTCCTCTCCAGTGAGCCCTTTGTTAACCAGACCTCAATGGAAGAACCTGCTCAACCATAAAGATCAATTTTTCTTCCTCTGGCACCAAGCCACATCACTCCTTAGAAGACAACATTCTCAATATTCTAAAGGATCACAATAAGACAGAAGGAAGCGGGCAGGGCACAACCATTAAAAGAAGCGGTGGGGGAGGGGATGACACAGTCATTGAGAAAAAAAAGATATGACAAAAACTAGTTAGAACCCCAACGAGGCCCAAGATGGCAGAAGAGTCTACTTCCAATTGACCTTAAGCCTCATTACACTCTCACTCTAACACACCACCTAAATGACACACCCAAAGGCACAATGATAGTTCACAGGATAACCATAAAAGGTCAAAAAGCAGGCGGAGGCCCAATTCCCAGAAACTCTGCCCATTCCTTAAATAGAATATTCCTCCCATCTACTTTTGCTTCATTGAATAGTCTTTAACTGTGTGGATCACAACAAACTATGGAAAATTCTTCAAGAGATGGGAATACCAGACCACCTGACCTGCCTCTTGAGAAATCTGTATGTAGGTCAGGAAGCAACAGTTAGAACTGGACATGGAACAACAGACTGGTTCCAGATAGGGAAAGGAGTACATCAAGGCTGTATATTCTCACCCTTCTTATCTAACTTCTATGCAGAGTACATCATGAGAAACACTGGGCTGGATGAAACACAAGGTGAAATCAAGATTCCTGGGAGAAATATCAATAACCTCAGATATGCAGATGACTCCACCCTTATGGCAGAAAGTGAAGAACTAAAGAGTCTCTTGATGAAAGTGAAAGAGGAGAGTGAAAAAGCTGACTTAAAACTCAGCATTCAGAAAACTAAGATCATGGCATTCTGTCCCATCAGTCACTTCATCGTAAATAGATTGGGAAACAATGGAAACAGTGAGACACTATTTTTGGGACTCCAAAATCACTGAAGATGGTGACTGCAGCCATGAAATTAAAAGACACCTGCTCCTTGGAAAGAAAAGCTATGACCAACCTAGACAGCATATTAAAAAGCAGAGACATTACTTTGCTGACAAAGGTCCATCTAGTCAAAGCTGTGGTTTTTCCAGTAGTTCATGTATGGATGTGAGGGTTGGACTATAAAGAAAGCTGAGTGCTGAAGAATTGATGCTTTTAAACTGTGATGTTGGAGAAGACTCTTGAGAGTCCCTTGGGCTGCAAGGAGGTCCAACCAGTTAATCTTAAAGGAAATCAGTCCTGAATATTCATTGGAAGGACTGATGCTGAGCTGAAACTCCAATATTTTGGCCACCTGATGCAAAGAACTGTCTCATTGGAGAAGCTGGGAAAGATTGAAGGTGGGACAAGAAGGGGATGACAGAGGATTAGATGGTTGGATGGCATCACTGACTCAATGGACATGAGTTTCAGTTGGTGATGGGCTGGGAAGTCTGGTGTGCTGCAGTCCATGGTGTCACAGACAGTCGGACATGACTGAGCGACTGAACTGAACTGAGAGTATGACAGTAAGTGTATCTTAGCAGGTCTTTGAAAAGGAGTATCCAGACAAAAGAGCTTAGATAAATTCAAGAGATACACCAAAAACCCAATGAGGATCCATCAGAATTTCTAGAAAGAGTTTATCATACTTACAGGCACTACTCTGATGCAAACCCTGAGGCCTCAGGGGTTTGCAAATGAGAATGGTAAACATAACCTTTACTGGACAAAGCTCCCCAGACATAAGAAAATCACAAAAGTTAGATGGTCCATTTGGAATGACCCCTTCTCAACTGGCAGATGTTGCTTTAAAAGTGTTCAATAGCATGGAACAGCAAAAGAGCCAGAAGATGGAAGACTGAAAGCCACATTACCTGGTGGCAGCTATGGATTCCCAGAGGGCAAGTAACCTGAGGAGAGGTGAACCACCGTGGGGGAGGGAACAACGCGCTTAGTGTAAGGAGGGCACTGGAAAACAGACTGTCCTTGGCTAAGGAGTAACAAGGAAAACAGTAACAGACAGGAGCCTGTCATGCAGTAGAAAGAGATAACACTCTGATGATGCCCCAGGAGCCCCGGGTACCTGTGACAGTGGGGACAAGCTGACTGACCTTCTGATAGCTACAGTGCAGCGTACTCTGGTAAATACCAAGATGGTGCAGAGAACGACTCAGTCCATCCTGGTCACAGGAGTTTCTGGAGAGGTGCAAAGCTGTTCTTTCTTACAACCTCTAGAATGCCGATTAGGGGACCTCAGCCTCAACACAGTTCCTTATATATGCCAACATGTCCAACTCCTCTTTTGTAAATTAAATGCACAAATAACTTTTTCACCAGAAGAGCCTGACATCAGCATCCTGTTGGGGCACCCAGTAAGCAGGCAGATGACACTTGTGGACACTCTGGAGAAGGAGACTGATTCCCCCTCCACAGGTATACAAAAAGGTAAGGCAGGAAGTGTGGACTGACAGCACCCCAGTGAAGGCCAACAAACATGTGGCCAATACAAACCCTGTTAAAAAAGGGACACTGCTGGGATTCCCTGGTGGTTCAGTGGTTACAAGTTGGCACTTTTGCTTCAGTGGCCTGGGTTCAATTCCTTGTGAGGGAACTTAGGATCCTGCACATTGTGCAGGACAGCCCAAAAAAAAAAAAAAAGGACACTGGGACACCTAATTTAAAACAATACCTTCTGAGGCAAGAGACCCCAGAGATAATTCAGACAATTCTTGAAACATTGGCTTACCTGGGACTAATTAAACCTTGTAGATGCCTATGTAAAACCCCTATCCTCCCAAAGAGCTGAACTCAGCAGTGGACAAATCATTGTCCAAGACGTGTGGGCCATTAGAGAGACAGGCCTAGATTTGCAGCTGTAGTAAGTAATCCATATATGTTCTGCTCAAAACTACTGGGGGAGGGGAAGGGGGGAACTACTGTGGGACAATACTCCTGGTTCTCAGTTCTGGACTTGAAGCATACTTTCCCCTGCATTCCTACTGCAGAAAAACCACTACAGTTGTCGGCTTTCTGGTGGCAGGACCCAGAAACACAGGGAGTCCAACAGTACTGCTGGACAGTGTTGCCTCAAGGACTGAAGATTTCCCCTACCTTGTTCAGGGAAATGTTGGCTAGGGTTCTTATTCCAATGTGTGTGGATGACTTGCTCCCAAGAAGTGAAATGTCTACAAAATAACCCTAAGAAGCCTGAACTCGGCCAGTTGTGGATGGACTGGCTCCCAGAAGAAGGCTCAAGTATGTAAGCAACAAGTCATGTACCTGGGTTCCATCCTCTGCCTGACAGAAAATAGGCAACTGCCGTCTTGGAAACACCCAGGACACACAGAGCAGAGGGGCTTCTGGGGAGGGCAGGATTCTGTTGAATTAGGATCTCGAACTCAGGCTTTAAAAGGACATATCTTGAGCTTTTTACTTGGGCAAAATAGCACCAAACAGCCTGTGAAATGATAAAAACAAGGTTAGTCTCGGCGCCAGCTTTGGAACTAGCAGACTTAAACCTTTCACACTGTAGGTCCATGAGAGACAAGGCATAAGTCTCAGATATTAATTCAAGTTCCGGGGAACACCCCTCGGCCCACTACTTACTTCTCAAGTAAAACAGACTGTTCAGGGTTTTCCTCTAGCCTTCGAGCTGTAGCAGCTCCTTGTGCCAGACTTCCGGAAGCCGAGCAGTTCAGCCTGGGGTGACCCACCGCTGTGTACGTCTCTCACCATGTCCTTTCTTCAGACTTCCCTGGTAGCTCAGTTGGTAAAGAATTTGCCTGCAGTGCAGGAGACCCCGTTTGATTCCTGGGTCAGGAAGATCCCCTGGAGAAGGGAAAGGCTACCCACTTCAGTATTCTGGCCTGAAAGATTCCATGGACTGTACAGTCCATGCAGTTGCAAAGAGTCGGACACAACTGAGTGACTTTCACTTGATTTCATGTCCTTTCTTCACTGGAACAAAAAGGGGGCTACTGGCTGACTTCTGGGAGAATGGGGAAGTACCAAGCCATTCTCTTAGGCAATTCCACTCTAAAACCTCAGGTCACTTTCCCCCTAAATCCAGCGTCACTGCTCCCAGCGGCTGCTACACAACCCCCTGAGCATGACTGCCTCGAGCAGACAGGGCTCGACACACAACCCTTGGCTGACCCGGATGTGGACCTGTTCATGCATGGAAGCAGCTTCATCAACCGAGGCAGGGGACGTATTCGGTATGTAGTGAAACCCCTTTGTGTTTTCTTGCCACACAGCCTACAAGATCCTAGTTCTCCAACCAGGGATCAAACCCGCACTCCCTGCAGTGGAAGCAGAGTCCTAACCACTGGACCGCCAGGGAAGTCCTGTGGTACTAACCCTTGAAAGGTGGTAGAAGCAAAAGCCCTGCCCCCAGGGAGCTCAGCTCAGGAGGCAGAAATCACTGCTCTGACAAGAGTCCTACTGCTGAATAAAGGCATGTGAGTGATACGTACAGAGGCTCCTGCTCTGCATTCTCTGTGGTGCCTGCTCACAGGACCATCTGGAGAGAAGGGGGCTCCTTGCTTCAGGCAATAAAGACAGAAAACATGCTTTGAGATCCTGTCACTATGAGAAACCATCCACAAGCCCTCACTTGTGGCCTGAGTGGACTGTCCAGGCCACCAGAAGGGTGAAATTCATATAATCCAAAGCAACCAGTTAGCTGACCAAGCTGCAAAGGCAGGCGATTCTCAAGACATGAGAGGGTCACTGCAGATCAGTTTGTCAAAATACCAGGTGGTGTATCCAGAAAAGGAGTAGGAATTCACTCCTGACCACACCATGCCCGGGGGAGTTGTGTGCACATGGGACTGTCCTGACTACTGAGGCCCTCTTGGACACCATGCCACACCACACTGTAACAGCACCCAGACCAGGAGAGATGCCACAACGGATTCACAAGTTCATAATGGAGCCTAACCTGCGGAAGACCATCCAGCGAGCCCCTCCAACTTGCATGATTTGTGCTAAAAATAAAGACTGCTGTTAGACCTCCCCAGAAGGAAACCCAACACAGTAACCTGGGTCGCCCAGGACTGGCAAGTAGACTAAAGTAAATCAAGTTGGTAAGGATAGAGAAAAGAGACAACAGTAGGTGATTAAATAGTTAATCCCACTAGGGGATTGTAAGTAAAGAAAAAAGTATGGGAGACTCCTGTAAGTTAATGATCACTCAAGAAAGCAGGTTTGCTCAGCAACAAAACCATGTGGCAAAGGCACAGGACCTGCCCCCAAACAATAAAACAGCGGTGGCATGAGCCCCACATCCTGCACGGTGGGCTCAGTAAGTTAATGACCCCCTAGGACATGCTTCTTTGTGTGCACTAAAAACAATAAGGAAAAGGCGACATTATGCTGAAACCTGAGATGATTTACTGAGTTTTTGTGCATTTCCATTGAGCAGTCTGAGAGACTGCTCCAAAGCAGCAGTGGGGAAAGTCAATATATAAGGTTTTGGTGAAGGGGAAGTTCAATACCATGAAGCACTCATTTTACAAAAGGTTTTTTGTTAGTCATGAGGATCTGATGTCACTATGAAGGGATTTAGTGCTTCTCTAGATATGAGGAGATGCAAGGATTGAGATCATAAAGTTTGTTCCTAAAAACATCCGACTGTCTACAGACCTTATCTACCAGAGTCCCTGGAGCAGAGTGCCTCCCTCCACTCTGAAGTCCCTCCTGAGCTGTTGCACGTCAACAGCTATAGCAGAATGGGGTTCAGTCTCCGTGGAGGCAGAGGTTAAATGCCTTTGCCGTGCACTGGTTGGCAATGCCCTTCGTAAGTGCCAATTTGTAGTTGACATGGCCCTCTTGTGGTCATACATCTGATCACGTTTTGGGGGGCATTTCATTAACATTTTGTCTCACATTGCTGGAAAGGCTCGTTCCCAGTTCTGAAGAAGGCTTTTGCTGACAGGTCACTCGATGTACTATGGACTAGGTCTCCATAGTCAAAGATCTCTGCAGACCTATCTTCTAGTTATGGTCCAGGAAAGTATTCCCTCTTGTTGCATCTTCCCATATCTCAGTCCAATTCAGTCACTCAGTCGTGACCGACTCTTTGGGAGTCGGATGCTGGGCCTCCCTATCCGTCACCAACTCCCAGAGCTTACTCAAACTCATGTCTATCATGTCAGTGATGTGATCCAAATATCTTGTCCTCTGTCCGCTTCTCCTCCTGCCTTCAGTCTTTCACAGTGTCAGGGTCTTTTCCAGTGAGTCAGTTCTTCCCATCAGGTGGCCAAAGTATTGGAGTTTCAGCTTCAGCATCAGCCCTTCCAATAAATATCAGGACTGATTTCTTTTAGGATTGGCTGATTTGATCTCATTGCAGCCCACAGGACTCTCAAGAGTTTTCTCCAACATGACATTTCAAAAGGATCAATTTAAAAAAAAAAGCATCAATCTTTGGCGCTCAGCTTTTTTTATAGTCCAACTCTCACATCCATACATGACTACTGGAAAAACCGTGGCTTTGACTACATGGACCTTTTGATAAAGTCAACTCTCTGCTTTCTAATATGCTGTATAGGTTGGTCACAGCTTTTGTTCCAAGGAGCAAGTGTCTTTTAGTTTCATGGCTACAGTCACCATCTGCAGTGATTTTGGAGGCCCCCCACCCTCAATAAAAAATTTCTCACTCTATTGTTTCCCCAACTATTTCCCATGAAGTGATGGGACTGGATGCCATGATCTTAGTTTTCTGAATGTTGAGTTTTAAGCCAGCTTCTTCACTCTCCTCTTTCACTTTCATCAAAGGCTCTTTAGTTCTTCTTCACTTTCTGCCATAAGGGTGGTGTTATCTGCATATCTGAGGTTATTGATATTTCTCCCAGGAATCTTGATTCCAGCTGGTGCTTCCTCCAGCCCAGCATTTTGCATGGTGTTAACATGGTGTTTGGCATTCTACATATAAGTTAAATAAGCAGGGTGAAAATACACAGCATTGATGTATTCCTTTCCCGATTTGGAACCAGTCTGTTGTTCCGTGTCTGGTTCTAACTGTTGCTTCTTGACCTGCATATAGATTTCTCAGGAGGCAGGTCAGGTGGTCTGGTATTCCCATCTCTTTAAGAAATTTCCACGGTCTGTTGTGATCCACACAGTCAAAGGCTTTGGCGTAGTCAGTAAAGCAGAAGTACATGTTTTCAGAAACGCTTGCTTTTTTGATGATCCAGCAGATGTTGGCAATTTGATCTCTGGTTCCTCTGCCTTTTCTAAATCCAGCTTGAACATCTGGAAGTGGAAATTACACCAATATCTGGAGTGACATTACGATCACCGATCACATATCAACTGCTTCAAGTCCAGTCATTATTTTTGTTGGAGGCTCATACACTTGGTTCGGAGAAGGCAATGGCAACCCACTCCAGGGTTCTTGCCTGGAGAATCCCATGGACGGTGGAGCCTGGTGGGCTGCCGTCTATGGGGTCGCACAATGTTGGACACGACTGAAGCAAGTTAGCAGCAGCAGCAGCATATACTTGGTTTTACAAGAAACAATACTCTTGTGAAACAGGCCAAGTACAAATAGTATAGCTAATAACATTAGTGGAATTAAAAGGAAATATTTTAGCCATGAGCCTCCCACACCAAACCAGTTTCCTAAAAGATCATCAAGACTAGGGAATGGGTCACTTAAAGCAGAAATCTGATTTTTCATATGGTTCATCAAATGTGTTACATTAAAGGATTTATCAGGTATGAAATTATAGCATTCACTTTGAATTGTAGCACAGATATCTCCCTGAGATGCTGTAAGGTGTCAAGGGCCTTGCAGTTGTGTAGCACTGCCTTTCTCATCATAGAGATCTCAGAATTCAATAGGCTAATAGCCCAGTTACTATCATTTAAAGCTTATGAAAGTTGTCAAGGCTTCGAAATGGCAAATTACATCCACCAATCCCATTGAAGGTACACACACAAAAATGAAAATAGCTGCTAAATGGTCATGCCAGTAGAATACAGATCTTTGACCCATTGGGATCATACCAATGGTAGATTGGTTGGGGTTACCTCTAATTTGTTGTGTATGACCTTAAATTCATGGGAATCCCAGGCTACACCTTTGTATCCATCCCTGTAGATGTCAAGGCCATAAATTAGTGCCACAAATCCACTGAGTTCCATACCAATCACTCTCTCTAAGGGTAATAATAGACATAGTTCATAAAGCACCCAGCCTTGTCTCATAATTACCAGGTTGATCATTTTTAGTATGATTTAACTGTTCCCAACATAGAGGAGCTTTTAAACTTAAATGAACCATAGCCTGGTTGTTAACCATATAGATCCATCCCATAATTGTGGGAGCTTTCCTTTTGTAGATGAGAGGTTAATTTTAATACTTAGCTCATCACTCTCATTTTGAATGACCTTAAGAGAAATTTGAGTTTGAATGACCCTAAGAGAAAACTTAAATCTATGGCCAGCATCAGAGCAGGTATTATTAATTGGCCAGGTGAGAGGATCCCATCTAGTAATATCATGAATAGACAGAACAGGACTGAACTCTCATCTAAAATAAATTTCCTAGGGGTTATCCAGTTAGAGCCCTGGAGAACAGAACTCCACCAAGGTAACCCAGAATTACTAGACACAGATAATTGGCCACAACCCAACAATTAGATTGAGTTATAAACTAGCATAGAATTGTACCTATGATAGAAAACATTTGATGGATACACACAGGTCCAAGGAATCATGAAAACATGATAAATGATCATACAAGTCAGGTGAGCATCTTGGGCAAGCTGTCTACTTCTGATGTCATCGTCTTCTAGTGTAGTGCAGTTTCCTCTGTTTGAGCATTGCTTTAAAGTGCATTTGAGGTCAGCAGGCTTCTCTATAGACTAGTCCAGCTTAGGGGCCTTTGGAAGTGGGAATTAATCTAAGAGTCAATTTCCCTGCAATTTCACCGTGCATTAGCTGGTTAAGATACCTATAAAAACGTCCTTCCATCCAGGTTTGAGACAGATTCTCAAATTAAGTCTTTTTCCAGTCTTGGTTGCAGGTCATACATGAGGCATCTGACCTTCATCCAAAGATAGATTACTGAGATAAGCTTCAGAAAGAAACCTAGAGTGTCCTTTAATAATTCAATTAAATTTTACATTAATATACCCTAACAGCAAAGAACTATCCAGGAAATGAGTCTTAGTAGATACAGACCTCCATTAACAAACTGGGATTTAACATTCATTGAAACATCTTTTTCTCCCTAAAATCACCATCATTTTTACCAAATATAACCAAATTAAGACTTGTTTGTAATATAGGTCTGGTCTCAATAAACTTGGCCTGATGATTTATATAACCATAATTGATCATAGACTTTTTTGCTTTGTTGATACTTTCTAAAAAATTTATTTTTTAATTGAAGCATAATTGATTTACATAATTTTGTTGTTTTCTCTCAAACCTCAACAGGAATTGCTGAGATTTGTATAGTCTCAGACTGAACTTTTGAAATAAATTATTCAGCGCTACGAAAGTCAAGCCACAGACTTATCACAGATTTATGTGAATTACTCCTATCACAAGGACTCCAAAAATTCGTTAAGATTTCTGTACCTGTTAGTGAGATAACCTTCCTAACTTATTTGGTAAAGTTACTGGAAACTAAGAGTGTCCAATCTCTGAAGGTTTCAGTTCAGTTCAGTCACTCGGTCATGTCCGACTCTTTGCGACCCCATGAACCACAGCACTCCAGGCCTCCCTGTCCATCACCAACTCCCAGAGTCCACCCAAACCATGTCCATTGAGTCAGTGATGCCATCCAACCATCTCATCCTCTGTTGTCCCTTTCTCCTCCTGCCCTCAATCTTTCCAGCATCAGGGTCTTTTCCAATGAGTCAGCTCTCTGCATCAGGTGGCCAAAGTATTGGAGTTTCAGCTTCAACATCAGTCCCTCCAGTGAACACCCAGGACTGATCTCCTTTAGGATGGACTGGTTGGATCTCCTTGCAGTCCAAGGGACTCTGAAGAGTCTTTGCCAACACCACAGTTCGAAAGCATCAATTCTTCAGCGCTCAGCTTTCTTAATAGTCCCAACTCTCACATCCGTACTTGACCACTGGAAAAAACATAGCCTAGACTAGGCAGATCTTTGTTGGCAAAGTAATGTCTCTGCTTTTTAATATTCTGTCTAGGGTGGTCATAACTTTCCTTCCAAGAAGGAAGCGTCTTTTAATTTCATGGCTGCAATCACCATCCGCAGTGATTTTGGAGCCCAGAAAAATAAAGTCAGTCATGGTTTCCAGTTTCCACTGTTTCCGCATGAAGTGATGGGACTGGATGCCATGATCTTAGTTTTCTGAATGTTGAGTTTTAAGCCAGCTTCTTCACTCTCCTCTTTCACTTTCATCAAGAGGCTCTTTAGTTCTTCTTCACTTTCTGCCATAAGAGTGGTGTCATCTGCATATCTGAGGTTATTGATATTTCTCCCAGGAATCTTGATTCTAGCTTGTGCTTCCTCCAGCCCAGCGTTTCTCATTATGTACTCTGCATATAAGTTAAATAAGCAGGGTGACAATATACAGCCTTGACGTACTCCTTTTCCTATTTGGAACCAGTCTGTTGTTCCATGTCCAAGTTCTAACTGTTCCTTCCTGACCTGCATACAGGTTTCTCAAGAGGCAGGTCAGGTAGTCTGGTATTCTCATCTCTTTCAGAATTTTCCAGTTTATTGTGATCCACACAGTCAAAGGCTTTGGCATAGTCAATAAAGCAGAAATAGATGTTTTTCTGGAACTCTCTTGCTTTTTTGATGATCCAGTGGATGTTGGCAATTTGATCTCTGGTTCCTCTGCCTTTTCTAAAACCAGCTTGAACATCTGGAAGTTCACGGTTCACGTATTGCTGAAGCCTGGCTTGGAGAATTTTGAGCATTACTAGTGTGTGAGATGAGTGCAATTGTGCGGTAGTTTGAACATTCTTTGGCATTACCTTTCTTTGGGATTAGAATGATAATTAACTTTTTCCAGTCCTGTGGCCAAAGCTGAGTTTTCCAAATTTGCTGACATATTGAGTGCAGCACTTTCACAGCATCATCTTTTAGGATTTGAAACAGCTCAGCTGGAATTCCATCGCTTCCACTAGGTTTGTTCTTAGTAATGCTTCCTAAGGCCCGCCTGACTTCACATTCCAGGATGTCTGGCTCTAGGTGAGTGTGAGTGATCACACCTTCTTGATTATCTGGGTCGTGAAGATCTTTTTTGTACAGTTCTTCTGTGTATTCTTGCCACCTCTTCTTAATATCTTCTGCTTCTGTTAGGGCCATACCATTTCTGTCCTTTACCGAGCCCATCTTTGCATGAAATGTTCCCTTGGTATCTCTAATTTTCTTGAAGAGATCTCTAGTCTTTTCCATTCTGTTGTTTTCCTCTGTTTGTTTGCACTGATCACTGAGGAAGGCTTTCTTATGTCTCCTTGCTATTCTTTGGAACTCTGCATTCAAATGGGTATATCTTTCCTTTTCTCCTTTGCTTTTCACTTCTCTTCTTTTCACAGCTATTTGTAAGGCCTCCTCAGACAGCCATTTTGCTTTTTTGCATTTCTTTTTCTTAGGGATGTTCTTGATCCATGTCTCCTGTTCAACATCCAGAACCTCCATCCATAGTTTATCAGACTATCTGTCTCTCAGTTCTAGGCCCTTAAATCTATTTCTCACTTCTACTGTATAGTCATAAGGGATTTGATTTAGGTCATACCTGATTGGTCTAGTGGTTTTCCCTACTTTCTTCAATTTCAGTCTGAATTTGGCAATAAGCAGTTCATGATCTGATCCACAGTCCGCTCCCGGTCTTGTTTTTGCTGACTGTATAGACCTTCTCCATCTTTGGCTGTAAAGATATAATCAATCTGATTTCAGTGTTGACCATCTAGTGGTGTCCATGTGTAGAGTCTTTTCTTGTGTTGTTGGAAGAGGGTGTTTGCTATGACCAGTGCGTTCTCTTGGCAGAACTGTGTTAGCCTTTGCCCTGCTTCATTCTGTACCCCAGGGCCAAATTTGCCTGTTACTCCAGGTGTTTCTTGGCTTCCTACTTTTGCATTCCAGAAGGGTTCAGATAGAAAAGAGAAACATTTCAATTTGTGTATAAAATATAATTTTGCCAAATTACTGTCATAATTAGTTTCAGGGGAAGGTTTTTTTTCCTTACACCTGGAAAACACATATTCAAACAGTAATTTTTCAGATAGAAACCATAAAAGTTATAAGCATATTCATCAGTCCTTCTGTTAAGCTTTGTGAAGTCATCAGGTTTTTCATTAGAATCCTTACCCAGTTTATGCGAGGAGCCGGCCTGACTGCTCAGGCTCCTTCTTGGCCCTGAGAGAGATCAAGAGGTCCCTCTCTGTCCCGCCACCCCTGATTTATTAAAGTGCAGGTTGGCCTTTCTTACCTCCCTCAAGGAAATTGCTGCAGCGACCTTTTACCCATTTTCCTGACTCTGATGAGATTGTCAGGCTCCTGTGTATGGTTTATGTCTAGGTAATCTTTAACTGATTGTAATCATACTAAGACGCCAGTGCCATGCTTTGCTAGTCTTAAAGAGTTGAGATAAAATTCCTGAGCGAAATCTAATGTCTGCGATTCTGCACGTATGCATGTCTTTGAACTAAATTTAGTGAGTCCTGTTAGCATATATATGTATGTTACCCCTCAATAAAGTTGTCGGTTGTCGGCTTCAGCCAAGAGCTGGCTCCGTCCCTCTCAACCCCATCTTTCTGAGTCTTTATTTCTTAGGTATTTCGGCGATTGCATCCGTGACCAGTTCGTTTGCCGGCAGGCTCCGGCAAGTTTAGAAACTGGTATTTATCCAAAAGTCCTTTCTATAAATCTTCTTGAAGAGGAAGCATTTTTGCAAAACTTGGTTAGTGTTATGACAATATTTTGAGATAGTAATTAGAATTATGCCTGATAACATTTTACCCAAACATATCAGAATTTTACGAACGCCATGTAGTTTCTAGGATATCTATATTAGTAACATTTACCATACAGTATAACCTGAGACTTATTACTCACTTGACAATATTTCCCATGTCATTCTGTATAGAAAATGAGCCTAATTAATGTAATATGTCTCCTTGGGGTATTTCAGGGGCCCTCTGAAGCATCCCAAAGTTAGCTAGAAATAAAGTTCTTCATTACAATGACTTAGGAAGTTTTGTCAACAAGTATCAAAAAGGTTTAGAACACTCAGTCAGATAGGATTATAGGTCATTGTGAAACAGTCCTCTTCATATAGCCAAAGTAACAATAAAAGATTTCAGAACAAATCATTTAAGAGATAAAGAAACTTAAATCTGTTATCAAAGGCAGTTCACCATCTGAAGAAAAGGTGTCATCTTAACAGACAGAAAAGCTAAATTCAAGTTTTGCAACAGACAGAAAAGTGAAATTCAAAGCTAAATAAGTTTTACTTTATTAAAAGGCAAACTTAATTAAATTTATTTTACACTTATTTTAAACCATGTACAAAACTCACTTCTCATGGTTCACTTTTCACAAACCTTATCACTTTCTGTACCCATTACTTTGTTCTTCCATCCTGAAAAGCCACCTGTAAGTCAGGCTTACTTCCTTTTCCCTTCACAAAATGCAATTCCATTCCTCATACCTTCTTTACCGAAAACACACTTTCTACTTTCCTGAAGCAACCAAGAATTGACTTTTTTTTTTTTTTTTTTTTTTTTGACAAGTTGGTCCATTTTTAATACTGAATCAAAAGAAGCTGTTTTTGGCCTCCCAAAATGCCCGTCCCTTTTTACTGAGATTAACATATTTCAGAATGTTAAGTAAACAGTTGCTGTAATTGGGTAGTTTCCCCAGGTCCATCCTCCAGGAACTGCCGGCATTATCGGCAGTGCCACCCAGTCTTCAAGGGGGATATCAGCCTGGATCTGCTCTGTAATTATTGCAGAGCTCCAATTTGCTTTAGCCGTGTCAACAGTTCCCCTCTCTCATGCATATTTACTAGATCAGTGGATCCACCTATGCACTCTTTACCGATGAAGACCCGAGGTACCGTTCTGGCTCCTGTGAGCTGTTGCAAGTAATCTTGAACCTCATTGGTGTCCCGTTGACTGTGATATTGACAAATTCCAAACACCCTTGTTTGAAGGGCAGTTGGCTGAGGAGCTCCTGAGTCCCTCTGCCCGAAGGGGCAGGTGGGCTTGATGAACACGACCACCTTCCCAGACTGGATCTTGCTGTTCACGAATGCTTGAGCCATGCTGCCTCCCCTGGGAGGACACCTTGACTGCCAAGGACTGACTTTTATATTAACATTTTTTAGATTGGTGAACATAGATACCAGTGGTGATTTCTAAAACCTTTGCGTTCTTAGAACATTTTAGGATGGCACGAAACAAAATGAGGGCAAAATGAGGACTGTAGCCCAGGAGGCGGCATCTCAGATAGCTCTGAGAGACTGCTTCAAAGCGGCAGTGGGGAAGGTAAATATAGAAGGTTTTGGTGAATGGGAAGTTCAACACCATGAAGCAATTATTTTGTAAAAGATGTTTTGTTAGTCATGAGGATATGATGTCACCATGAAGGGATTTAGTGCTTCTCTAGATAGGAGGAGGTACAACGATTGAGACCATAAAATCTGTTCCTAAAAACATTTAAAAAAAAACCCAACTATCCTAAAGACCTGTCTCACCAGATTCCCTGGAGCACAGAGTGCCTCACTCCACAGTTTTTGAAGGTCAACAGCTATAGCAGCATGGGGTTCAATCTCTGTAGAGGCAGATGGCAAATGCCTTTGTTGTTCAGTCATTGGCAATGCTCTTGGTAAATGCCACTTGTAGCTGACAGGTGTTTGCTATGACCAGTGTGTTCTCTTAACAAAATGTTAGCTTTGCCCTGCTTCATGCTGTACTCCAAGGCCAAACTTGCCTGTTACTCCAGGTATCTCTTGACTTCCTACTTTGGCATTGCAGTCCCCTATGATGAAAAGGACATCTTTTTTTGGTGTTCTCTGAAATCTGTAGGTCTTCATAGAACTGTTCAACTTCAGCTTCTTTGGCATTAGTGGTTGGGGCATAGACTTGGATTACTGTGATACTGAATGGTTTCGGCCTTGGAAACGAACAGAGATCATTCTGTCGTTTTTGAGATTGCACCCAAGTACTGCATTTTGGACTCTTTTGTTGACTATGATAGCTACTCCATTTCTTCTAAGGAATTCTTGCCCACAGTAGTAAATATGATGGTCATCTGAATTAAATTCACCCATTCTGGTCCATTTTAGTTCACTGATTCCTAAAATGTTGATGTTCACTCTTGCCATCTCCTGTTTGACCATTTCCAATTTACCTTGATTCATGGACCTAGCATTCCAGGTTCCTACACAATACTGTTCTTTACAGCATCGGACTTGACTTCCACCACCAGAGACATTCATAAATGTGCGTTGTTTTTGCTTTGGCTCGGCCTCTTCACACCTTTGGAGCCATTTCTCTGCTCTCCTCCAGTAGCACACTGGGCATCTACCAACTTGGGGAGTTCAGCTTTCAGTGTCATATCTTTTTGCCTTTTCATAGTGTTGATGCTAGCAAAGTAATGCTCAAAATTCTCCAGGCTAGGCTTCAACAGTACATGAACCAAGAACTTCCAGACATTCAAGCTGGATTTAGAAAAGGCAGAGGAGCCAGAGATCAAATTGCTAACATCCAAAAAGCAAGAGAACGTCAGAAAAACATCCACTTCTGCGTCACTGACTACACTAAAGCCTCTTACTGTGTGGATCACAACAAATTTTGGAAAATTCTTAAAGAGATAGGAATACCAGACCACCTTACCTGTGTTCTTGAGAAACCTGTATGCAGGTCAAGAAGCAACAGTTAGAAACAAACATGGAACAATGGACTGGGGACTGACCAGGGCCTGCTGTGTGACCTGAAGGAGATCATGGGGTGAGTGGAGGTGCCCCCTGCTGCTGTGTGTATGAGGCCTCACAGGAGGGGAGTGTGATCTGAGGGAAAGTGTCGGAAAGCTCCCGTGTTGGTCTCTGTACCGGAATTGACTGTCCTGAGTCCTTCCTGAGACAGTGGGCACAGGGGACTCTCTGTTCCTCATGGTGAGGGCTCCCCTGAGTGTGTGGTTGGGGCTCAGGAAGGGGGCATGTTGACCCAAGCATTAAAAAGCTTGTTTTCTACTTTCATGATAGAACTATGAAGACTCATGAACGAACAAGCCCAGAAGAGGAAAGAACAGGAGTCAGGCATGGCGCTTTCTTGGGTAAAGTCATATTCTCAGTGGATTCTCAGGCTGCCTTCCTGAAATGCCCTTCTCTGGACTCCCTAATCATGTCTGACTCTGGAGTGTCCTGTCTGACCTGTACATGCACACTCACCCCCGGCTTTCCCTTAGGGCCTTTGGTCTCCACTGAGGTCCCACCTCCCCATGACCTGTGACCTGGCCCTTTTGAGGAGGCTCCCCTGGGCACCATCCTGGGCAGGGCTGCTCACCCATGGGTCTTGGTGCTGTTGGGCAGCAGGGACTGTTTAGGGCCCATCTGGATGTGCTGTCTGCTCTCTGTCAACCAGGGTAAAGACACTGTATGTGGACCTCAGGTATTAACATGTACAGTACACGGTAGAATCTGCAAAAGAGGCCAATGAGGGGAAATCAGTTCTGACTTTTTATAGAACATTTAAAACTAAATGAGCACCTCCTTGAAAACTGAAGTGTTTGGGAATGGAACGGAACGTTCAGAAAGAGATGTCAGGGCTAGGGAGTGTTTTGTTACACCATCTAATTTAAACTGTAAAATCAGGTTTACTAATTTTTTTTTCTTTCTTTTTTGACCACATGATGCAGCTTCCAGGGTCTTAGTTCGCTGAGTAGGGATCGAACCTGAATCCCTGCAGTGGAAGTGAGGGATCTTAACCACTGGACCATGAGGGAGTTCTCCAACTTTACTGATCTTGATGAAAGGTTGCTGCTTGAACGAAAGGACACCGGGATTCTTGGCCTCCGGAGGAGAAGAATTCAATCCGGGGCCAGAGACAAGGCTTGAGCTCTCAAAACTTTCGTTCAATAAAGTTAATTATTAAAGTATAAAGGAGATAGAGAAAGCTTCTGACATAGGCATCAGAAGGGGGCAGAAAGAGTACCTGCCTGCTAGTCTTCAGCTGGATGTTATATAGTCACTAGCAGTCTGTTAATGAAAGAAAGGAATGTCTTAAAACTCAGAATGGCACCAGGCCCCTCATCCATAAGATGCATTTTGGGATAATCTTGGAATCAGATGATTCATCCCTGTGCCATAAAGCAATTGAGTTGAATCTTGTAGAAGGGCAGGTTACCATACAAATAGTTTCATTTACATAGATTAGGGGAACAATGTCTGAGTATAACATACTGGTTTGTCAAGTAGGTTCTGAGCCATTAGGCAAAACCGACTTGAAGGCATAATCTGGGGTAAATGCATAGTACATTAACATAGCTTAAGACAAACATTTCCATAAGAAAAATGCATTGGTTAACTCAAGGTTTGAGAATAGTTAGCTTCAGGTGAAACCAGGTGTCATTATGGCAACACAGTATTTTAAGAGAAACCTTTTAAATTTGTATAGAGAAGGGAAAAAAATATCCCTAGTTTGTTTCCTCCTGGGGCTTAAGAGAGATAAAAATGTCTGACACTTGCAGCCTATTTCCTCCATTTGGAGACCCCTGGTCTTCCTGCCTGTTACCCTCTCATTGATTCAGTATTTTCTTAATGGAATAAAATAATTAAATTTTGGATTTTAGTACAAGCCTAAAATTAAGGATAAAAATCACATCATTATTTTTAAAATGTATTTATTTCCTGTACTGTATCTTCGTTGCTTCAGTGTCTTTTCCTTGGTTCTGGCGAGTGGTGACCACTCTCTAGTTGCGATGTGAAAGCTTCTCATTGCAGTGGCTTCTCTTCTCTTGCAGCACAGGGTCTAGAGCACGCTGGCTTCAGTAGTTTCACCTCCTGGGCTCTAGAGCTCTGGCTCAGGAATTGAGACTCACGGCTTAGTTGCCCTCAGCATGTGGGATCTCAGACCAGGCAACAACCCACATCTCTTGCATTGCCAGTGGATTCTTTACCACTTACCCACAGGGAGTCCCACATATTTTTAAATACAGGCATTTTAATAAAGATTAGAAGAAATCTTCTGTATGTTATTTTATGCTTGTATTACTTTTATTTTTTTGAACTAGAATAAGATAATGTTGAGGAGTTCACTGGTGGTACAGTGGCTAAGAATGTGCCTGCCAATGTAGGGTGCACGGGTTCCATCCCAGGTCCAGGAAGATGCCTCAGAGCAGCTAAGCCCATGGGCCACAACTACTGAGCCTGTGCTCTAGAGCCCGGGAGCCATAACTACAGAAGCCCGCACTCTCTAGAGCCTGTGCTCAAAAACAAGAGAAGCCACTGCACTGAGAAGCCCATGCACTGCAGCTGCAACTAGAGAAAGCCCACTCACAGCAACGAAGACCCAACATAAGCAAACTTGTTGACAAAGCTACTGAATGAAGTAAAATGAAAGCATAGAATGGGAATGACTCCAACATTCTTGCCTGGAGAATTCCATGGATGGAGGAGCTGGTGGGCTGCTGTCAGCGGGGTTGCAAAGAGTCTGGCATGAGTAAGCAGGTAAACACAACTTCCACACACAGCAGATTGAGCTCTGAAAAACAAATCTAAGCGTCTAACTTTCCTCTTGCAGATTCTTCAGAGACTTCCAGTAGCTTTTGGAATAAAGTCCTAAATCCATAGATCTTGCATAAATTAGCCTCTGCTTGGCATCACCCCATTTACATTTCCTGTGTCCCCATCACAGTGGCTGACTTTCTGTTCAGTAAATATCTTCCTGCCTCAGAGCTGGCACTCAGGCTGTTCTCTCTGCTTGCAACAGTCTTCCATTTCCCACCTTGCCAATCCTAAGTGTTTCTTCCTCACAGAGACCTTGACTGATTTCTCAATGTAGGTTAAGACTTTCTGTTTAATCTTGTCTTAGCACCGGGCCTGTGTCAGAGTGCTTATTTCGATAGTAGTGTTAAAATTGTGGATGAAATTGGCTGGCTGGCTGCTAGATTGTAAGCTCCGTCATGTTCACTGCTGTATTTCAAGTTTGATGCGCAAAGCTGACGCTAAATGAATTTTGATATAATGAAAGAAAAAAAATAAAGATAACTCCTCTTGTTTCAAGCAATTGTGTGTTTACACATGCATGCATGAATGCATGGATATGTAGCTCCATGGTTTTATTACAAAAACATCATCTCATAAATAATGGTGTATGCTTTGTAGCAGTTTCAGTTGTTGTCTTAAGTGTATTTCATGGCGTTAAGTTTTTTCTGCATCATCACATGAATGATGTAAATTGTAGCAAGATAATCGACATTGTGTGGGTTGCGATGGGAGAGGGTGTGACCCTGTATCATGACCATTTATGCTGTTCTGTTGTATTTCAGCTTCCTTGAACTTGTTTCAGATATTGTCAGGGAATCTCTGTGGATGCTCTTTCCTTCTCTGGTAGTTAACTAGTTGATTCTTTAGGTTCAGTTGTCACTCCCAACCACCTGAGCTCAGGTGCTGTTGCCTCATTTCTTAACTGTTTGATCTGAGCGATTTCCTTTTTTTTTTTTTTTTTGAGTGATTTCTTAAAGAGACAGAATTTACTCTTGCCACAGCAAGTAAGGAGCACGAGCACTGCAACTGCAGCGTAGCCCCTACTTGCTGAAGTTGGAGAGACGACCAAGCAGCAGCGAACACTCCCCTGAGCCAAAAGAAATGAGTACACCAATGTATTAAGAATAACAGATACATTTATTAAGGAAAAGAGAGGTTGTTTTCTGGAAGAAGCCACAATATGTGGCATTACTTGTGAGTAGGAATTTCTATTTCTGATCTGAACATTATCTCCATTCTTGTGGCACAAGGAGGAAGACCCCTGGATTGTGGAGAATGAGGTGCTAATAGCAAAAATCCAGATGAGTGGGAAAGTATCAACAGTGTGATCACAGGTCAGCTGTCACAAGGACAGAGAGGAAGCCACACCATTCATGGGGTTTGGGAAACTCTCCAAGGGGGAGAGTTCTGTGAGAAAACAGATGTTTAATGTTTGTGAGTCTCACAGGAGGTTTTTCTTCTCCCTAACTGACGGCTCTGTTCTTCGACATGTGAATATACCTCCAGTGGAGCTGTAGCGCCCACAGAGATGAAGGTGAGGTCTTTGTTTTTGGCCTGTACTGGGTCTTTTGTGCTGTGTGGACTTCTGTCTGTTGGAGACGAGTGAGGGCTACTCTGTAGTTGTGGGGAGCATGGTTTCTCAATGTGGTGGTTTCTTTAGTTGTGAAGCATGGGCCCTGGGCACACGGGTGTGAGTAGTTTTGCCATACAAGCTCACTATCTGTAGTTCATCAACTTATTCTCCGTGACATGTGAGATCTTCCCAGAACAAGAATCGAACCCATGCCTCCCGCATTACTAAGCAGATTCTTACCATGGAGACACCCAGGTGTTAGGGAAATTAAATAGTCTTGTTTAGGCTTCAAGACAAAGCAGTGTGTTCCTCTGACCTTGCTTCTAACCTGCATGCAAACTGCCCTGAGTGTGAATGTCCTGACTGTCTCCTGTGAGTGCAAGGCTTGCAGCAGCATAGATAAGATAGGGCACAAATCTTGAGATTGTTCAGCCTTTGCAGGGGCCCTTGCCAATCAAGCCCCAGAATTAGTGCCATCCAAGTTGGCTCCTGGATCCTCCTCTCTGCCTACCGTGAGGTAAATAAAGGTAACTTAAAACTGTCTAAAGAGAAGTTCAACTGGAGGAAGAATTACGCGATTTGTGAGGATGATTATCCATATTACAATGTCACATTATATTTTGGCTGATCAAATCTTCACTTTTTAAGTTGACTCTCTTTAGCTGGCCCACAGCTCCAATAGTGTCCCCCACTGCCCTTTCTCTCTCCATTCTCTGTCCTGCTGTGGCCTTTCACCCCTCCCAACCCCCCTCCTCCCTCTCCATCAGCTAGTCCCCTTCTAAAGGCCCCTGTCTCTCAGGGGGAGGGGGAGCCCAGGTTTCCCCACTCTTGCAAATTTGTTTGCCCCTTTAGAGTCTTCTGATCAAAGACCCCATCTTCCTGGAGGGACATTCCAAGATTTTTATCAGTCCTTCTGGCCCTGTTATCACAGTCAATTTGAGCACTATTCGATCTGTATTTTAGCCATAAAGGTATGACTATAGAAAGGAAAGATAACTTGTTTGATACAGGATGGCCATGATATTGTTTAGACTCTGGAGAAAACTGGTTAAGATGAATTTTTTTTTCTTTGAAAGTGCAAAACCATTTCTTTTTACATGTGGAATTAAAAACAGCAAGCTTGTTAAAAAGGCCTACCCCCCCACCCCCGCCCCCGAAAGCTTAAAGTTGACCTTTGCCAGGGCTTCCCAGATGACTCTAGTGGTAAAGAACCTGCCAGCCCTTGGGGGAGACATAGGAGACGTGGTTTGATCCCTGGGTAGGGAAGATCCCCTGGAGGAGTGAATGGCAACCCACTCGTGTATTCTTGCCTGGAGAGTCCCATCATGGACAGAGGAGCCTGGTGGGCTAGAGTCCATGGGGTTGCAGGGAGTTGGACAGGCCTTAAGCGACCCTGCATAGCATGCAACCTTTGGCATGTCCTTGAAATACGTAACCCATTTTCCAGAGATTTCAGTCTTGGGCAAATTAGAATTTTAAACCACGGGGCGGGGGGTGGGATGAAAAGGGTGAAAGAGACATTTTAAATCTCAAGCAGGAATGCATGAGAGCTCTCATGTCTGTCAATTTGCACTTATGTTTGTCTCAGTTTGTGTCTTTGTCTTTGGAGAATATTGCTGAGGTTAATTTGTAAATGAGCTTTAATTCAATTGTTTGTTAAAAGAAAAAGTAAAGCATTTGAAAATCAAACTATTGCAAGAGAAATTAACCTAAATGAATTTCAGGTTCATGTGAACTGGGAAATATTCAATATTAAATATCTAGTATTAATGTTTGTTTGCTAATCTAATTAAGACATGTCTTGAGTCTTCAACATTGTCTAATACTTTTATTGTACCTAGGTTTAATGTTAAGTAAGTTTGTCAACACTTAAAGTAACCTGAGCGAAGAAACTTTTAACGACTGAATGCAAATGCAGTTGGAGCTTTTAGATAAACTGTGTTAGGAATGATTATTCTTTAGATATGTCTGTGTAAAATAGTCTCTCCAGATTTGAGTAACCTGAATTTCTAGGGTTGTGATAAACTAAGTGATGAAAGTTCATTGAATATCTAGGTCATTTCCAATAAAATAAGATTCTGAAACACAGATTACTGAAAACTCATTTCCTCTTACAGACAAACTGAAGAGATTTTTTTAATGAATACGTTTGGTGCCACCCTGAGATGTTCTCTATAAGAAAGCAAATATTCTTAGACATTATCACTGGTATTTATGTTCACCAGTCTACAAAATGCTAATATAATGGACAGCTCATGGTTGCTTAAGGAAAGTAAGACGTGTGTTTTTAGTAAGAAAGGGATAAGAAATGTGGGCCAATCACCTTGCTTTGTCCCCCCTGGTTAGTTTGTCTCAGGACCCTCCCCTTGGCTACACAGGCTACACAGGCACACCCTGGATCTTGAAGTAAAGTCTTCTCAGAGGAGCATAAAGCATTTTTCCTGGAATGCTCCTCCGACTTTTACCTCCAAGGAGCCTTTCTGCACTGGTGTACCGTGTCTTTTATCAGACAGGGTTTTTCTTTTCTTTCTCCTTGCCATGATTACTCCCTTAAATTAAGAGACAAACTGGCTGTTTACCCTGTTTTTGTTGGCTGTAAATTCCTCAACCTGAGCCCACCTATCTCTTATCTCAGGGCATGCAAAGAGGAGGGTAGCTGATTGTAGATGTCCAACCTGCAGCCCATCCAACTCCTACCTCAAAATTACATTTTATTAAGGACAATGGAAAGTACTTCTGACTTACAGATGGCTGTTTCTAAATGAACAAAGTGATGCTTTTAAGAAAAGAGAGAGGTTTCATGGAAAGTGGACTCCAAGAAAAGAGGTCCCAAAAGGCAAGGTCTTTTTTTTTTCCACTTTTATTTACTTTCAAGAAGTTTAAATCCTCAAAAATATGGAACACTTCACGAATTTGCGTGTCATCCTTGCGCAGGGGCCATGCTAATCTCTGTATCGTTCCAATTTTAGTATATGTGCTGCCGAAGCGAACACAAGGCAAGGTCTTTATATGTTCTGCAACAATCTGCCATTTGACTCCTGTCATTTTTGTTGCTTGACTTTGGGTTGCATGTGATGAGGTGTTTCAGAGGAATTTACTTCCTCTTGTCCCCCTTCTGTGGTAATTCGTGCTGTTAGGTGGCATAGACTGTTGCATGTTTTATAGAAAAAATCAGAAGTTACTTTTTTATTTTTTTGCTGTGCCACATGGCAGTCTGGTTCTTAGTTCCCCATTCATGGATGGAATCTGTGCCCCCTACAGTGGAAGCACATAGTCCTAACTACTGGACCACAGGGAGTTTGCCTCAAGGGCTACTCTTGCTTCAAAGATATATTTACTTCCTGTCATGCTTATTGTGACATGTCTCTGTCTACATTACATCGTGTATGTTGTTATTTTACATTTCGTTCCCAAGAGAATTCTCTCTGACTCTAGTTCACAAAGTTTTCCAATCACATTCCTTTATCTTCATAACAGTACATTAAAAATTTATTTAAAATTTATTTGTTTTTATCTGCACCGGGCAGTTGTTGCTTCAGGGGCTTTTCTCTACTTGCAGCGAGCAAGGGCTACCCTCTAGTTACAGTGCATGAACTTCTCATTCTAGTGGATTCTCTTGTTGCGATGCATGGTCTCTGTGTGTTTGCTCAGTAGTTGTGACTCCCCAGCTCTAGAGCACAGAATCATCACTTGAGGTCTACGGGCTTAGTTGTTCTCAGGCATGTGGGAATTTCCCGGATCAGGGATCAAACCTGTGTGCCCTGCACTCGCAGGCGGATTCTTTACCTCTGAGCCACAAGGGAAGCCCCAAAGCTTGTTCCTTTG